>NW_017566983.1:2062366-2062760 GCF_001661235.1 Pichia membranifaciens NRRL Y-2026 | reverse complement strand
GACTCAAATCTTTCCCAAGCAAGCTTCATCACCACGGGCAAAGGCACCGCTCCAACTACTTCATGCTGATGTGAGCGGACCTTTTTCAACACCGGGTTTTGCTGGTGAGAAATACTTTCTAACTATTGTTGATGATTGTTCGAGATGGTCTCAAATCATTCCTCTCAATACGAAGGATGAAACTAATGCATACTTCAAGAATTTTATCTTGACTGCAGAAAACCACTTTAGCTCACGTGGTTTGAAAGTTTCCCAAGTTCGTACTGATAACGGAACAGAATTTGACAATAGAGCAATCAATCAGTTCTTCTTTGAAAAAGGGATCAGTCATCAGTTGACGGTTCCGTACAACTCATCACAAAATGGTGTTGCCGAGCGGAGACATCGCACACTC
>NW_017566983.1:1603623-2062266 GCF_001661235.1 Pichia membranifaciens NRRL Y-2026 | reverse complement strand
TCCGAGCAGAAGATCCCATCTAGGTGAACTTTTGCAGTGTTTCATTCAAAAATCCTTTTCCGTATCATTGAAAAAGTACGATTCTTGTTGCAGTTTGCCGGTTCTTTGCACACAAGGTTGTCACAGTACGCGGGGAGTTTCCCAGGATTTCTGTCTGGAATGAGCAGGATTGTATCGTGTTGTCATTATGTCCAAGAGACTTTCAGTTGAGACTTCCAGTGCTGCTGCGTCCTCATTGTTCCAACAGTGTACACCGTTTGGGATGAGCATAATCTCAGGTATCTCGCGGAGGGGGGTAATTGTAGTGAGGTGGAACCACGTTGAGGGCTGATAAGTCATATCCGTCTTGGTTCTGCTTAAGACTTGTGGTTTCCGGGTGTGCAAATCAAAGTGTTGCTGTAAAGCTGTTTTGCTCGGACGGTAATGATGCAGAGCATGCTTGTCGCTGGTGGCAGCTGTTGGGGGGAGAATCATAGTAAGTGGCTGTGCATAAGTCCCTGGGGGATGCGGGGCAAGAATTAGTGTGGTTACCACAAATGTAGACCCGCGTTGGGGTTAGAACGAGCAGCGTCCCGTGCGTTTTTGTAGTCAGAGTCGGGTGCTGGATGTTTTGAGCGCATCAGGTCCGTCGCGTGTGAACCGCACTCTCCGATTTTAGAGTTAGTGTGCTACGTCATTATAATTCCGTCGGGTGAGTCGTAAGGGTTCCTGTTAACAATTCAGGAAGTGGTGTGCCTTTGTATTCATGAAAAAGATTGCCAGGAGTAGTTCTAGTGATCTTAGTGGTTTTGTTGCAATCTTCCACCTTTTGACAAGGGTCACGTTTTTGGTGGGGTGTTGAGATAAGATGCCAAAGCCAATCATGATCGAGGGATAAGAGATAAGAATCTTATCATGATAAGGTATCTTAGGGTTGAGATAAGATGCCGAGGCCAATAAGGATTGAGTGATAAGAGATAAGAGTCTTATCATGATAAGGCATCTTAAGTAATCTAAAACTGGAAAGTTAGCCGCCATGATAAATGAATAATGGCAAGTTTAACCGAAGGTGTAAGTGTATAAATACAAGAGGTTTGTCCCTTGTATTTATGTTTGAGAATATTAGTTTGTAGGCTAGTTATATTAGTTAAATATAAATAAGCAACAAACATAAGAAAAAGTGAACATATACAATGGATATTCATAATAGAATAGCTAGATTACAACATGGATATTCATAATAGAATAGCTAGATTACAACAGAATCAAGATGTGTTTTTCTGTTATGTGATCTTTTGATTGCTTTTACCGGCACAAGACTGTCACAGTTTGTAGCCACGCGTAGATTTTATCGATAAATGTAAAGTTACGTCAGCAACTTTAAAAAACTGAGCTTCATGTTCCACCCACCTAACTGTTAAGCAATACCGATAGTTAAACGTTTTTTAGGAATGTTGGTGATGAGATAATATTAGCGTATTGATCCTACTGCTCACTATCAAATGCAGCGACTGAGCCACTTCACCGCAATGAATATCATGCTGGTTCCACATATAGCATATTTTCGTATTACAGATCAACAAAGTGATGCTTTGTTAATCTAACAATAACCGTATATTTTCCAACATTGATGATAAGGTACTATCAACCTGCACGAAACAACGGTCATTGTACCCATTCAATATTTACTTGCATCTTTAGCAATCAAACAAAACAGTCCACACTCCCATAAAATAGAAAGAATCCCGCTCACAGATAACAGTTTTCCACATGAACAATACGCTACACCGAAGATTCTTAGCGCGTTTGCTGAAGTTCTTATCTTAGACTGTTTCGGATAACCCAGAAGAGCTGAATGCGTCAGAAGACCTACTGCAAGAACCAAAGACCAAAGTTTGCCGCTAAAAAGTAAACAGTAAAGAAACGGTGCACCAGCAGCATTTACTCTTATGCCATTGTACAGTCGTCCCCTTTATACTCGCAGTTTGTAGCTGATTTCTACCCTGTCTCTCTTACGGAAACTCCATCCTCGCTTGGTTTGCGCTCCTCGGCGAAATCCGCTGGCGTGGGTGCTTCCTACCTTCAAGTGCCGACTTTATCTTTGTGTACATTTCTTTCGTGACTATAGGCAAACCACTAACCGGAGTAAGGACAAAACAAACGGTTTGCAGCCGTGCCAGGTGTCAAACGTTTGAGGCCCCGTACCCTCGGAGAAAGTGATTTGCGCATATTAGTTGTTGCCCGGCCGGGAAGCCAGTACCGCCTCTAGCGGCAGCCGAAATTTTGAGGTGCGATAAGGATACAAGGCTACACTTTCCGTTTTAGGCCTCTGATAGCTAACTCCCGTGCTATTTCCCGAGGAAATGACGTGAAACGGAGAGTGGTAATAGACGTAATTGCTATCAGCTTTACTGTTTCCCACTAGTTAGCATTTTGGGTACCATTTCTCATATCTATTGTTTGGAGCTCTCAATGCGTTTCCGTTAAGGCTTATCAGCGATATCGCTTTATGTGTACCAAAGTCGGTAGTGCTACCGGCGAGTTGTGCTAGCTGTATTTTCTTTGCTCTCTTTGGATAAAATCATCCGCTTCTCCCCCTGTTGTGAACACACTGCTTGCTTCTCTAATATCTCTCCACCACTACTGTTTTCTTTCAGTTTATCAACAGCTGGATTTCAACGCTCAGCTCAACTTCTCGAAATGAGCTCGTTACATCCTGAGAAAACTAGAGAACAAATCCTGGAACAGGCTGACCAGGAATGGATTCCAGGAACCGTCTTCCTGGTCGATGTTGACCGTTCGTTAGCTGTGCAGCACGAGGGCCAATCTGATATTGTTTTGATCCCCCAGCCATCGAAAGACCCAAACGACCCATTGCGCTGGTCCCAAACAAAGAAAAACATCCAGTTTGCGATCTTGTTCTACTGGTCCTTCATGACTTCGGTTGCCACAAATTGGAATGGACCTGTTTGGGGTATTTGGGTGGAAATATTTGAAACTTCATACTCTGTGTTGAATGACACATCTGCCGTTTGTTGGTGTTTCCTAGGCCTAGGGTGTTTGTTTTTACAACCAACAGCAATGACTCTTGGTAGAAGATGCGTGTATCTTTTTGCAACTCTTATTCAAACTCTAGGCAATGTTATGGGTGGTGTGGCAAAGAACGTTGGAGTTCTCTATGGTGTAAATATCATGACAGGGTTTGCTGGTGCCCCATGTGACTCTTTGGTTCAGATTTCCACGACCGATATCTTTTTCCAGCATGAAAGAGCAACAAGAATCTCACTTTTGACGTTTGCCCTCTACTCCGGCTCGTACCTCGGCCCTATAGCCGCAGGCTATATTGTCGAGAACAACCGTTTCGGATGGAGATGGTGCTACTGGTTCTTGGTCATCTTCTTCGGCGCATTACTTGCTCTCCAGGTTGTCTTCATGGAAGACTCGACTTTCGTAGGCCAGAGAGAAAATGAAACTGAGGTTGAGAAGGAGATCATTGCCCAGGTTATCAGTAAAGAAGAAGGCCAGGTGTATGTTAGTGCTTCTTCTGAAAAAGACCAGAATGTTACTGTTTTCGAGGAGAAGGACTTTGCTGCACCGCTCGACATTCCAACCCAGAGAACATACATGCAGAGAATGGGCCTTATCGAGCGCAAGTACAACGACAAAAGACCATGGTGGAAGATCTTTATCCGTCCATCGTTGACGCTGGCCTTACCTGCCATTGTTTGGGGTGGATTTGTCTACGGCGTGCAGGTCATGTGGTTGTCGCTTATTGCCACCACGCAATCCGAATTCTTCTCCGTTGCGCCATACAACTTCAGCACGGCTGCTGTCGGTGACACAAATTTCTCCTCGTTGATCGGCTGTTTCATAGGCATGTTCTGGGGTGGCCCACTTTCGGATAAGTTTGTTGCCTGGAAGGCCAGAAGAAACAACGGTGTCATGGAGCCGGAGTTCAGACTATGGTTCTTGATCTTACCTGCTATCATCAACTCCGGTGGCTTGCTCATGTACGGCTTGGGTGTCAACGCGGGAGTACACTGGATTCTTCCAGCCGGCTTTGGCATGGGCTGTCTTGGCTTTGGCATGGGCTCCGGAGGAGCCATTGTTCTTACCTACGCGTTGGACTGCTACCCGCAACTACAGAGCGAAGGCATGGTCATGATACTCTTTTTGAGAAACATGATCGGTATGGGGTTCACCTTCGCCATCCAGCCATGGTTAGACACCGATGGTATGGTGACCACCACCTGGTTGATGTTCATGCTCTCTGTTGTCTTCAACATGAGCTGTTTGATCTTCATCATGTGGGGTAAGAAGTGGAGAAAAATGACCAAGAACCTCTACTTGAAGTTCTCCGACCCTCATTTTTTCTTGTGAAAATCCCTCCACTGGAGCAATCTTCCACTTAGATACACTTTTATACCTCTGCTTTATTACACATATCTCTATATTCATTCCAACTACCCTCCTGACTCGTAACCCAGCTGCCTACCCCCCCATACCGGTCCCAGCCGGCCAAATGGGACTTACGCCGATCGGCGTAGTTACCATTTATTCTGCAAGATTCGATGCGACGAGAATGCGAACTTTGACTTTTTGCTTCTGGTGAAGTTGGCCGTTCAGTTTAAATTCGACCTGGTTTGAAGCTGCCAACCGTCCCTGTTATCTGTAAAGAAAATAGTTGTCCCCGAGCTCTTGTACCCCACACCCCCACACACAAATACACAGAAACAACCGCAGATGTTCAGCGAAATCTTCTTATTCATTCTGGCAGTCATTGTGAATGCGCTCTGCCTATTCACTGAGGTCTACTTCAGTATCAGCTTCTCCGATTTGGAATGCGATTACATCAACCCAATTGAGTTGTGCAACAAATTGAACCGTTATATTGTTCCAAAGGCTGCTGTGCACGGCGTCTTGTCCATACTATTTTTGCTAAATGGCTACTGGTTTGTTTTCCTCTTGAACCTGCCTCTCTTGGCGTTCAACGCAGAGAAGATCTACAGAAAGAACCACTTGCTAGATGCCACTGAGATCTTCAGAACATTGGGCAAAAACAAGAAAGAGTCGTTCATCAAGCTTGCCTTCTTCCTACTCATGTTCTTCTTCTACCTTTACAGAATGATCGCCGCATTGATTGCAGACGACTGGGAGTAGATGTGATGGTCACATTTGCTTACCCGCCTTTACCCAGTCGAAAGAGACAGAGAAAGGAGATCACGGTTTTTGTTGCACTCCACGATTGTGATGTTCTCAGCCCAATCCACCGGTACAGTGGCCGCCCTCTCCAGTATATCTACATCTATATCTATCCACCTATATGTGTATGTTCTTTCCGAAACGTATGTATATTCACCGTATATACAGATCTGTATATTATTACTTATTATATTTTTCTATTTTTCTGATGGCAACTCGCCGAGAAGAGCGTTGATTCTTCTCAGGGATTTCAGACAGCTGGGCGTCGTATTTGGCATGTTGCCGTACTTGTCCAACCGGTAGTTGATTTCATCAATGAGCTTGTCTTGTGACAGGACTTCACCCTGTTTCGAAAACGAGCCTTCCTCTTGGAGCGTGATGAGTTGCTTGTAATGCTTATCCTGCACGGAAAAATGGGAATTGAGCCTTCGGAATTCGTCTCTCACCTCCGTGATTTCTAACCCAACCACCCCCCTCTCTTTCCGGAGTTCAAATATCTGCATGCGCAGCTTATCCTTTTCTGCGTTTATCTTTTCAAGGTCGCTTCGTATAAGAGCGTTTGAGAGCTGTAAGTCGATCAAACTGGTGAAGTACTCGTTCACACGGTCGTAGTACTCTTTCAGAGCTGTTTTAGCTCTCTGCTTGATTTCTTTATCCGAGCTGGACTCAGTCTGTTGCAGTTTCTTGCTTTTCCGCCCACGCTTTTTCTTCTTTGCTGTTTCGTGCAGTCGGCCTGCTACACCAGAAGTGTATCTTTCTACCGTACTGGGTGCACGTAGATAGTCCTTAATCACTTGGGAGATCACATCTGTGTAAATCAACCTTGCCTTGTTGGAAGGCATCCTGCGATATTTGAGCTTAATGGATTTCGACCGCACCGCCGCCGTTCTCTTGATATGTTTCACGTGCTTTGCCTCACGTATAACCATCTGCTTCTCCTCCAGCCTCTGCTGCAGCCGTCTAGCCGCCAATTCCCTGTGTTTCTCGACGACTCTTCTCTCCGCCTCGGAGATGACGCGTGGTGGAGGTAGATGCGGAAACTCCGTTTCTTCTTCTAATCCTAGTGCATCTTTAGGCTTCTTATTTGGGGAGGCTGTCTCTAAAAGTCTATCAGCAGCTTTTTCTGCTTCGCCATCATCGTTCCTTTCAGCGTCGGCGTCGGACAAAACAGTCTTATGTGGCGGCAGCGGTGGCGGCAAGTCAAGCACTAGGTCGTCCAAATCCAGCTCACGTCTCGCCGACCCCCTTTTCCTAAACTCTCTTTTTGCCTCTCTGCCAACCTCTAGTTTTGTTCTCTCCATATTCTGTATTTACCTGACCTCCTTTACCCCCTCCAGCCCCCTATCCTGACAATATCGACCCTCTTTTCTCCACCTCTTCCGTGTACTATCCATCTTGTTCTAAGGATCTCTCCACCCCACCAGCCGTCTCTTACGTAATCATATACACAGATTCTTGGCGTAATTGTTTTGTCCTTCTTCCTTTTTGCTGCTGCTGCGTTGTCGCCTTTCTGTCCTGGCTGAAGCTTCCTCTGCTGCAGCTGCCGCCAGGATCCCTACAGACGTTGCACAAACCCCACCCCCACTGACACCTATTCACCTCGCAGCCTGCATTGAATTGTAAGTTCTGCACAGCAATTGGCTCCATCTTCCTTTCCTCAGCACCCCCGTCTGTCCCGCCCCCTGCAGCACCCTGAGAGAGAGACTTCTCGTATCTCCATTTTTCTCAGTGAGCATACATTTTTAGCGTGTGCGACGTGAACGATCCATTCTGGTGCCAGTTCTTATTTCATTTCATCAGTTCGATTGTACGTGAGTTTCCGCTGCATTTGTTTTTCCCCTCTCTTCGGACGTGCCACCACCCGACGACAGCTTGCAGACCGATTTAGTTCGACTTGTTTTTATCTGAAAGCTCTTGCTTCGTGACATCTGCCACTGCGCCCCGCCTCTTATCACTAGAGAAACATAGCACAGATCAGCCTTGCTGATATCACATTGCAAATCATTTTCCTTTTCATTTTTTTGGTCTCCTTTCCTTTGCTTCGCTTCGGTCATTCAATCATATCCTAGGTCAAGTCCATTGAGTAAAGACTCTCTTTCTACTTTTTTTCCATTCAAATTTCGTTCACCTCGAAAGTATTCTATTCAGTCTTGTTCTTTAGGGAAAAATTAGCTCAATCATGTCTTCGGAAGATATCACCAACCAAACAACGTCTCAGGACTCTGTAATACCTCCATCCTCCTCAAATGCAACTTCTTTGAACAGACACGATGACTCGTCTTCGAATTCGTTGCCTTCTGACTTTTTAACCAGCTCAGTTCCTTTGCCACAACCACCGGAAAACCCTGCCAACACGGTTCCTTCCAAAACGCTATGGATGGGGGATCTTGAAGCTTGGTGGGATGAGGAGCACATTGGAAATCTGTGGGCCAAATTAGATAAGCATGTCGAAGTCAAGGTTATCAAGCCAAAACATAATCTTTTAATGCATCAGTTAGCCAAGACAAATGGCCAGGGCATCGTTAATCACTCAGGATACTGCTTCATAGAATTTGACTCACCAGACCTGGCCACTGATGCTCTATCCCTGAATGGCACTACTATTCCAGATTCAAATAACAAGACATTCAGGTTAAATTGGGCATCAGCAGCAACACTAGACTCTCAGGTTGCTCAGACACCTGAGTACTCCTTGTTTGTTGGCGACCTCTCTGCTGGAACCACAGAGGCTCATTTATTAGCATTATTCCAGTCACACTTTAATTCCATCAAAACAGTTCGGGTGATGACAGACCCCTCATCAGGCTTATCCAGATGTTTCGGATTTGTCAGATTTAGCAACGAAGAGGATAGAAGAAATGCTTTAGTTGAAATGAACGGAAAATGGCTAGGCGGTAGACAAATCAGGGTTGCCTTGGCTACTCCAAAGCACCAAAATATGAGTTACGGAAATAGCAACAGCAACAATAATGGCAGCATCAACAACCAAAATCAATATCAGCGTAACAGTCATATCCACAATCATCAAAATCAACATCAGCATCAACATCCTCTAGAACAGTCCATGTATGTTAATACAATCAACGGTCCTATGCCTGCTGCCTCAATCGGCTTCTATCCTCATTTTAATCCAAACAATAGGGGTAACATCAATAGCAACATGAATCAAGGCTTCAATGATTTGAACAACACCACTGTTTTTGTGGGAGGATTGGCCAACGGCTTGAACGAAGATACATTGTTAGCCCTTTTTGAACCGTTTGGCCCAATTGCAAACGTTAAAGTTCCACCAGGAAAAGGTTGTGGGTTTGTCAAATTTGCCAAACGTGAAGATGCAGAAAATGCAATTGAAAGCATGCAAGGTTTTGTCATTGGAGGTTCAAGAGTCAGACTCAGTTGGGGCAGACCAAGCAATAAAAATTTCCCAAGACAGCCACACATGTATCATAGCACCAATATGGCAAATATTCCACTGGTTGGTAGTGCCAATCCAAATATGAATAACATTGCTTTCAACAATAACATGAACAGCAATAACTTCCCAAATCACAACGGAAATATGAATTCGGACTCTAACGAAGATGATGAAGGGAACATGATGAACCACATGCCAAACGTAGCGATGTTCAATGGACAAAGTCCAGGTCAGCCCGTGATAACGAGACCAATGTTTGATTATGGTCAAGGAATGCCCCAACATCCTCCTCCCCCAAATGTCCCATCGGTAATCTCTCCAAATCAACTTCCTCAACAAATAGATTCATACCCCGAAAACACTCCACAAGGAACGCATCCAACACTGGTAGGGATTCCTGCAGGAATGCCGCCACCATTCATTTATGATCCTTACTTTGCAGTCCAGCAGCAGGGAAACCATATGAGCGTTGTCCCAGATGATAGTCAAGGAGTTCCCCAACCAATGAGCCATGCGTCAACGGGAATGATGGAGGTACCCAAGGGTGTTGTTCCAATCCATGGTGCACCACAACAGTACGCCATTGACCAGAATGGACAGTACATGATTCTGCCATCTCAACAATTTCCAGCTAATCCTATGGTGCATTCTCCAGGAAGTGCCTATGATGATAGTACATCAAATGCGAATGGAAGTGAACATAATACTAATGAGTAAAGATTTTTGTTATCTTTTGTTCGTTCTTCAGCCTCTTTCCTTTCTCGTGTTCTCCTTCCTCTACCGACTTTTTATGCAAAAGACATTCATTTTGCTTTAGTATCTTTTTCTTCACCTTGTCCTTTGTTACGCAATTTCTCCCTTTTTTAGTTCTGCTTCTCTCTCTTCTACTTTTTTATTTACATATTTACATTTTCCCTTTCACTAGTTTTTTCAGTTGTTATTGTCTTCGTCTTGGTGTTGTTTTAGCTGGGTTTCTTTTTATCTCATCAATTTTTTTGACTCTATTATTTTGTTTCTTTTTTTCTCACCTATAATTGATCTTCATAAAAGTATTATTTATAAACTCTTACATATAAATAAATAAACCTCGTTATTTCAGTGTGTCAACTGAGGGGAACTCCGGGTATAGTTTCAAGATTTTGTCGATCGATTCATGCTTCATAGCACACCAATCTTGAATGGTGTAAAAATCCGTGATCTTCCTGTTCCATTCCATTCTTTCCTTTATAACTTTAGTATCATCACCTGGATGATATACCTTTTGTAGCTGGGACCTCAAGTAGCCGAGATTCTCAACAGCATGTTCAAGGTCCAGGTCTTCAAACATTGGGATCAACATCTTAGTCTTGATCCTGTTACACAACCTGGGTGACTTACCATTAGTACTTATCATAATTTGCAATGGCCCTTGCCTATAAACAGAACCAAAATAGAAGTCACAATTTGCTGGCTTATCAGCAAGATTCACGTCGATTCCGAGACTTTTGCATTTTTGCCATATTCTCAAGCTCAACGGATAATTATTGATGCACGTTAGAACCATCTTGAACTTACACTGTTCAAAATCTTCAATAAGCTTGACTGCTTCTTCAGACAAAACTTCATATTCTTCATCGGATTCATCATTGTCATTGTCTAATTCCATAACACGTTGACGAATGTCTTTTGGTTCATATAGTTTCAAGTCTGATAATCTGAAATTACGCACGACCAAATCTTCCAATAACCCCATCTCATGATACTTCCTCAAAATCGGATGCACGCTTTCACCTGTGACAACGGTAATTTTGGCATTTGCCTGTAAGAGATGGTCTACACGAGAAAGTGCAACATCTCCAGCTCCAACAACAAGTACATGTTTGTCTATTAATCTAACGTTAGTGTCTTGTTTTGAAAGAAAGTTTTGATAAAAAACGAGTATACTCACTTTTTACTTGCCATGCAAGCATGAGAGATCCATTCGGTGGGGGCGGCACTATATCAGTCATTCTCTTCAGTTGATAGAACACTTTACTACTTCTGCAACATCCAAGTATGTAGAACGTTAGGTTTAAATATAAGCCGTATATTAGCTTGACTTGAAATTTACTTCGGAATCACCTTTGAGTAGTGTGCTGACGTAATATCACTACAAATACATTAACTTACATGAGTTTTTAACACTAGTCCTTCTTTTTGAAAAAAGACATCAAATTCGACTGTTTCCTAGCACTGTTACCACCCTTGTTTTTCAAGGGTTTGGTATCGATAGTGTAAGAACTTTTTGCTGGCGTGGTAGACGATTGAGCAGGTTTTGCTGTCTTCCGATTGACTTTCCGTACCACATATCCATCAGCATCAACGTAAGTTTCCACATCTGGCTGAGGCTCTGCTGGCTGGTTTGAAGAAATAGTCGCTGGATTTTCTGCAACGTCGTCTTCGCTGATGTTTTCAAGGGTTGCTTCTGTTTCTTCCTGACTCTCATGCATTGTCTTTCCCTGGGCTTCGTTACTTTTTTCTTCTTCAGGCTCGGCTATGTCTATATCGTCGTACTTGTATTCTGTTTCTTTTTCTACAGTGCTGTCATCATCACCTTGATTCACGTTTTCAAAGGCGTCATCACTGAAATCGTCCTCAAGCATTTTTGCAAGCCCCTTTTTCTCGTCTTCTTGTTTTTTCCTCTCAGCCTGTGAGGAGAGTTTTGCTCTTTTAGAAGAAGTTGCACTTGAAATGTCTTTATTTCCTACCTCGGCTGGTTCCTTATTTCTTTTTCTGGAAGTATAAAGAGGCTTTCTTGCCTCGGTGCTGATCTTTGTGGATGCTGAAGTTGATGGCGTAGGATTCGAGCTGGCCTTACGAGACACATAAACTGGACGGCTTTTGTCATGATCTTCCATCTTGGCTTTAGTCTTGCTTTCAGTCTTGTCTTGAGTCTTGCTCTCCGACTTATCTTCAATATGTATTGAATTCTGAGCCTTCAGTGGCTCGGTTTGAGCTCTACGTGCAGGCCGATCTTCCTGCTGTTCCTCAGGCTGTTCAAGAATACCGTTAGTAGCAGTTTGAAGAATCCCACACTTTGTCATATTTTCCTCAGAAAAGCTCCACTTGTTGGTGGTACAAGTATCGATAATGTTAGTCAATGAGACTGCCGATTGTAAATGCATACTGTACATCTGACAAGAAACAACACTAGAGAAGAGTTTCTCTATACTGTCATTCAAGTCATCCTTATCAACAATTTTCACTAAAACGTCTGCGTGCCTCTCAAAATTCTCCTCTTTGTCCATCTTTTTGACTGCTTTTTGTTTCCCACATACACTGTACTTTATTGAAAGATCTTTAAACACACTGTCCGTTTGATGAGAGGTGTAGAAATGGTGCATTATTTCTGATGCTTCCTTTGCTGGCACCATCCATTTTCGAGAAAGAAATCTGGCAGTAACGGGCTTTTTGCTTATACCAAGTCGTTTTTCCAAATAATCTATATGTTCTTGTGTCATTGAGGTTAGCGATTAGTTTCTAACTCACCTAATGTATCTCTGTCAACTTCTCACACGCTGCTTGTTTAACTTCTTCCTCTTGCAACTCATCCCGTTTTTCAGGTAAATGATGTTTCCATGCGACGCGTCTGGAATGGAGAAAATTATTTGAGCACACATTAATGAGAATGGTTTGTCGCCTTCAATTCGGGGATGAGACGGCAAACAGCTTTCATATGTGTGAATATAATGCCCTCCCACCATACTAAGAGGCAAACCTCATCATGGTTGAGTTAGATTGGAACAACGTGCCCAAAGATTTATGCCCTGTTTGCAAAACCGATAAGTATCTTTCCCCTGAAATCGAATTCAAGATCAACCCCGAGTGTTACCACAAAATATGTGATGCCTGCGTAGATAGAATTTTTGCTCTTGGACCGTCTCCATGTCCATATCCTAATTGTGATAAAATATTGAGACGAAACAAATTCAAAGCTCAAGTGTTTGACGACTTGAATGTGGAAAGAGAGTGTGATATACGAAGGCGTGTATTAAGTGTCTACAATAAAAAGGAAGGTGACTTTCAAACTCCGGAAATGTATGACAAATATTTGGAAGAGATCGAAGACATCGTATACAAACTCTTGAATAGGTTGGATATCGAGGAAACGGAAGAAAGGCTCAGACAATATTCGATTGAGAACAAACAATCTATCGAACTAAATAATGCAAGACGAGAACAAGAATACGAGAAATTTATCAAATTACAGAAGTTAGAGAGGCAATACAAGTCAGAAAGAAATAGACTTAACAATGAAGTGATAAATGAGGAAAAGAAGTTGAAAACTTTGCAAAAAGAACAGGTTATCGATCAGCTACAAAATGCAGCTTCAGATAAAGATCCCAAGTTGATATTAGAAACTATTAGAAATGTAACAATGGAGAAAACTAAAAAGTGCAGAGATCAGTTGCAGAAGTTAGAAGAAAAATATTTGCGGCAGAAAGAAGCTATACGCAAAAATCTCAACCCTAACGATATCAAAAACAAGAACAAGAGTAAGATTCCGTTTACTCCGTTCAATGGAGACAGATTGGTCGAGCTGCCGTTCAAGTTCGATGGCAATGGGTACAAAGACCCATTCTTTTCCAAGAGTGTGGATGACATACAATACAAAGCTTCAGGATATAAGCTAGATGAGTACTATCAAAGATCTTTGAACGACGCATTCACCGGACTTGAATGCTATATTGCAGATGAGAAAATGTCTGTTTAGAAATTTAGGTGTAGAATATATCTAAACTAATTAAGGAATATTGACCCCCAACTCCTTCTTCAGGAACGCCTTACTGAAGCTTACACATTGCTGGTAGCACGTTTCAAACCCATCGGTTCCACCATAGTAGGGATCGTCAATTACTGTATCGAAAGAATCGCTATCTTTCCATTCGCCAAACATACCGACAACCGCCGTTGAGTTCTTAGGCTTCAGCCTTTTCAGATTGTACAAGTTAGAGTCATCCATACACAAAATGTAATCGAATTCCGTAAAGTGCTTGCTCTTTATTTGCTGGCCTCTATGGTTTATCGGGACATCATGATTTTTACAAGTTTTGATTGTTCTCGAGTCTGAGCGGTCACCAACATGGTAACCGGCGGTCCCAAATGAATCAATATAGGTCACAGTATCTGCAAGTTTGTTTTCATTCACAATTTTTCTGAAGACAGCTTCTGCCATTGGTGAACGACATCTTTAAAGTTCATGTTAGTGTCTTAATCAGCGTCAAAAACAATTATTGTTTCAATAACCTTACATATTTCCCAAGCAAACAAAGGCAACTTTGATGCTTGTATCTGAAGACATGTTGCGCGTAACGAACTGGCTTTTGGTGATGTCCTTCATTAACATAACATTTTAATCCGGAGAAGGAGAAACAGTGTCAATCAATTTACTTAACTGGTAGTCGAGCACTTTACAGCCGCGTTTCCCAGAAATGAGACAAGAACTGTCACATATTAAATATACTTGATAACCTCAGCTGCACCATTTGATACACTAAATATGGAGCTGGATTCCCTGAGTTGGTAACGGTTTCACCGTAGTAAAATTCAAGTCTATGAATATGAGACTCATTGTTAGATTTGATTCACAAAGTTTCTGGTATTTACAAGGTTTTTGTGTCTAAAGATGGAAATAGAGGAGTTATAACTTGACTTTTATGACTATATATTATTGTAGCTACATTTTTGCAGACAGTACCTGCTACAAGAAGTTCAACTTGATGTTCTACTTAGCCAATAACGTTTCAGTAGGCTAACTAGCTAATCTTAAGGTTTTCTTAGTCTCAAATTAAGCGATTTTTGAACATGTAAGCGATTTTTACAATTTTCATGGCAATATTTTGACGGCTATGGCTATATCTTTCTGTGTCCTATTCATCTCGGGCAAACACTTCAATAGCCTGTGAAACATCGATTCACACCTAACACACAGCTGAAATGGCTCTACGAGAGACATATACGCCTAGAGGTGAGCAACGGAAACTAGTAGAAAATCTACTTGGAAAAGGGTCATTAAATCGCCTCCCCAGGGATTTTAATCCACGAGCTCCCAAGCAATCAAGTGCTTCGTTAAAGGGGGATAGTATCGATGTGTCAATACTAGATCCTCCAAGAATGTGCAAAAGCTTTATTGTGGGAAAGTGTCCCTATGACATGCTTGACAACACAAAGGAAAATATGGGAAAATGTCCTAAATGGCATATTGAGAAGCACAAACTAATATACGAGACTGCCAAAGAAAGTGGCATCAAGATGCCTAGACAAAACTATGAGTTAGATTACATGAACGATTTGCAGCATTTTGTTGGTGACTGTGACCAACGTGTTCGAATTGCAGAAGAAAGACTCGATTACTCCGAAGCAGATAAGCAACTGTTAAATGATCTCGCTAGAACAGTAGAAAACCTTGAGAAAACAATCAGCATAACTTCAGAAGAGTTAAATGTTGTTCAGGAGGAAAAAAGAGATATGCAGAGGAGTATAGAACTTAATGAAGAGCTACAAAAATTTATTTTAGAGAAGGAGACCGTTTCAGAACGATATAGTGCCACCTTAGAGCGACTTAACACTGTTGGACAACAAAAGTTGCAAGTTTGTGAAGTATGCGGAGCATACATGTCGAAGGTAGACAATGACAGAAGACTAGCTGATCATTTCCTAGGTAAAATACACATCGCATATGCTGCAATGCGAAATACATTGGCAGAACTTAGAGAGAAACATAGCATCTAGTTATAGAAGTAGCTTAATCGCTTAAAAAAAATCTTGCTGCATATACTTAGGTATTAATATCTTCATTTTGAATAGCAAAGTAATAAGAAATGAAATACTAGTTTCCATTAGGAATGGACTTTTGGGTTTTTGTTTTTTCTTCAAAATCTTTACGTTGCTTCTGATGAGTTACTTCCACTCTTCCGACAGACGGAGGAATTTGGTCTGCAAAATAAGTCAAAATGCTTCTTAGTGGGATATAATTGTTGACTGTAGCATAAGCACGATTTACCACCAAAGTTGTTGCCGAGATAGATAAACTAGTAGCAAGCATTGTCGAGATGAGCACCAAAATCAGGGGGATACATAAAATTACCGCAATGGAGCTCAGTCCCAGGAATACCAACCCAGTTGCAAAGGATGCGAAGTTGGATGTAATTGATGCCATCAGAAAAAGAAAGACGAATTGTATATCGGTAGAGATGCCAACAAATGAAAAATAAATCTATAACAAGTTAGTATATGTTTTACGGGAAACACATTTTTGATGAGTGACGTACGCTTAATATGGAAGGGTCGTTTTTGTGGATATTAGAGAAACCAGAAAAGATGCTTTTTATACTATTGAGTATACTGATGGCGTTTCTGTAATTTAATGAAAAAAATGGAATGTTAGTCAGGGTCTGAACAAAAGTAAAAGAAAAGAGAAAGAATAAGCAAAGGAAAAATGAGAAGGCTCATCCTTTTTTTTTTGGTAACACATACAGAAAGAATATACTGGCAGCGGTTTGAGCTTTTCTTATTTTGGCCTCTCCACTATAGTCCGCTACATCAGTTTGAGCTGGAGAAACGAATGTAGTAGTGATAGACATCAACCACACAAGAAATTGATAAATCAACTGTATACCATTGAGCTGAATATGCTGCTTTTCGATGATTTTGCTTGACCGAGATTCTGTATCACATTCTGCCGAGGAAGACGAAAAACGTAGCTCAGACAGCTCTTTCAGTACTTGTTCCAAATCCTCATCATAAAATTGGTTGTCAGGATCATGAGAAGAACGTAGTTGAGCCTTAGATGTAAAATTCTTTTGTTGGACCTCATAGGAGGTGTCAATCTGATTTTTTTCAGAGCCTTCATCTTCAGAGCTAAGCTTTTCACCCTTTTCATTCAGCTTCATAGTTGTGTTTTGCTGTGTGATCACCATACTTCTCTATAAAGAAAAGCTGATCACAGGTTTAATTAGGTGATTGTAAAACATTATAGTCGATTCTAAACAATAAACAGCAATGGTGGTAGCTAGGCTCATAGCTCAGTTACCCGATTGGGAAGTTGATACTAGGTAATGATCTCTTTTGTAGTCCTGTGTGAGATAAAGCCTGCCCTGCATTTTATAGGCAGCAACTAGACCCCCCGTACATGCAAATGCATGAGCAACTAAACTTCTGTCGTTAAGAGAGGCTACTCCGTGAATTCGACATTAACATAATGGGGAGCGATACTATGAGATAGATCATGAAAATTAACATCGAAGTGAAGGTTAAGATCACGAGTACCCCGAACATGACCGGAATCACGACAGGAAAAAGTACAGGAACTACCATGTAGTTAGTATATGCCTTTAATATGCTTGAAAAACTATGCGAGCTATTTTCCACTAAACGTACTTATAAATAAAGACCAGAAAAAAAAAGAGAGGAGAGTCAAAAAAGTGGTGATAAATATGAGACTTTCGAACTGATTTGTAAAATCAGCCAGACGTGATACAATTGGCATGTTTATGGGCTAAGTTATTTTTATAAGGGTAAATCGATGAGAAATTGACAAAGGATGTACAAGACGCAGAATATAGTGTGAAATGAAAAGGAAGAAGGAGAGGGGGAAGAAGAGGGAGTAGAAGAGGAAAAAGAATCAGCTCGGTTGCCCTCACAATCTGCCGACATCGATTGTAATCTCGAACTGGTCTCCTGATTTGTCAATTCCTTCCACATCCTCTATACTGGTGCTTAGGTTCAATAAATCGATTAGAGACCTTCTATTCTCTTCTGCAATGCTTTCAGTGTTCTGCCTAGTATCACTGCTGCCATCACCGAGAAAACCCTTCCTTTTCTTGAGCTGGCCCTTCACACATTTGTACATTATACCACGAACAATTCTCATAGTATAGAACCTGAACTTAGATTCCTCATCATCTGATGCTCCAGGCATGAGAATACGGATAATGACCACATAAACCCTTGTATTCACACGTGCAATTTTCACTTCCTCAATACTGTAAGAGTTTTTATAAACATCCAACTGCCTCACATTGGAAACAATTAAGCTTTCGACATCACTGTGATTTCCGATACGATCTACTTCGGCACTAGCTGTTGCAATTTTATTCTTTTTGTCAAAAGCAATAGAAGGGCTTGTGAGAAGTAAAATATTGCCCAACCTCCAGATGAGCCTCCATGCCACGACAGAGACAAGAATTGCCATGATTACAGTTGAAACCTCATTTATCCATTTAGTAGCTTCCAGTGCATCGTTATTCAATAACTCATGTTCATACTCGTGTTCATCATGTTTGTGTTCACTATCAATCATATGTTCATCTTTGGAAGAAAGCCCAATGACAGATAGTAGCGTATTCCCGGTATGTAAACTTAGTATTCCTTGTGCAAAGGGATAGTACAAGCAGTATATTGCATACAAAACAGAAAGGTTAGTAGTAGAACTGTGAAATAAATTTGGTTTGAGTCCTAGTTTCGACTTAATGTATATTCCAAGACGATTGAATACCCCTTCTCGTGCTGGTTCATTTAGAGTTATAGAACTTAATCTTTTGACATTAGGTGCAATCTTTGACTCAGGTCTGTTCGGGAGCTCTTCATGTTCTTCCTTCTTCTCAGAAGTAGTGGTATCATTTACGATGTGGGATGTGAGTAGTGTGGTAACTATCGTCCCCAAGATGAAAATCTCGTACAATACTGGGTGCAGATGATGAGGACTTTCTCCGTTAGAATGCCCATGAGAATGACCCTGTGAATTGATTGCATTTTCGTTGTCATTCTCGAATGAGCTCATCATCATTTCCTCAACAATATGAGAGAATAGGTCTAGTCCAACGAAAAGAAGGGAAACTGATAAGGCAAAACCGATCAAGACTTCGATACGACCCAATCCAAATGGGTATTTAAGAGACGAAACTCTCCAAACTTCAAAGTTGCTCATTATTTGTACGGCAATTGATGAGAAATTTGAAATGACGTCATAGAAGAGGATGTGTGCCAGTGTTGACAAACATCCGTTGGAATAATGAAAGCCAGCAATGTAGGCCAACAACACAAAGAAGCCCTGTATCAAACACACTGAAAGTTTGGATTTTTGAGAACTTGTGATCATAGAGGTCACTTCGTTAAAGGTTGGAATGGTGTATTTCTTGGGTAAAATATGTGGTTTGTTAGTTGATGCCTTACGTTGTGGGTCTTGGAACATATTCATAGACACGGAGGAATGCTTATATCGATGGCCTCGACGATAGGATGGTTTGGGTAGTATTTGCGGTGACGAGGAAACAGGCTGCGCCAGGTTCTCTGATGAATTGTTCATTATCATTGAATTGAATTTGAAGGGCTGGTGTGCAGGTGAGCGTAATGGGGAGTTTGTAATTCCTGCGAATACTCCGTTAGAGTCAGTCAAGGGAGGGGTATCTTGTCGGGAAAATGGTTTTGAGGGAGGTATGTTGGTGGGCGTATAAGTCGCAGAGGCCGTGCTCCTTGACCTGTTGTGTTTTCTTGTCGATGTTGATGTCGTAAGAGACGGATTCAAATTGCTTGTCACGCTAGATAAGGACTGCATTGAGTATCTCTGGGATGGCAGATTTGGAGAGTCGGTCCTCAGTGGCTGAG
Organism: Pichia membranifaciens NRRL Y-2026; assembly: GCF_001661235.1. Taxonomy (NCBI): domain Eukaryota; kingdom Fungi; phylum Ascomycota; class Pichiomycetes; order Pichiales; family Pichiaceae; genus Pichia; species Pichia membranifaciens. The sequence goes on along the minus strand of NW_017566983.1, from coordinate 2,043,047 downwards.
GGAAGTCGTACAAAAATGTCTCATTGGTCGGCGTCGGCGTACCAACGGGCCCTGTGTTGTCATCGGATCCACCCCTATGTATTACAAGGTCTTCATCCTTTGTTGAATAGCTGTTTGCGCCAAAAACGTTCATGCTGTCTTCTCTCTCCTCAAGCTCTTTTTCCTCCTCAGACTTGCTATCGTGATCAGAACCCCTTTTCGGCTGTGACTTCTCCTGGTCTGGGTCACCAGCCAAGTCGTTCAGGATGAACGGAGACTGTAAGGACCTTCGCTTGTACGAGGAAGCTGAAGGTGAAGAGAAGGCCGTCGGCGCTGACTGTGGCGGTACTTTGTGAGACATGGGCTCTGCTGTGGATGACTCAATTCGACTGGAGTGGTTATCGGAGAGAGCAATTCATATAGGTAAAGGAAGAAGTCGATCTGTAGTACGTGAAAAGGGTAACCAGCTCAGCATGATCCACGAAAGAAAACCAGCTTTCGCAGTCGAAGCCAATAGTGCGTATGTTCGCTACAACGTGGCGATGGAATATGTCAATTCTACGACTAAAATATGACGTGTATTTCGAACAGATTGGGGAACTCATACTCAACGGCTCCCAACTGGATTGCTGTGTGGCACAGAGTTTCGTAACTGTATTTTACACTGGTTGCCAAGCCTGTGGACTACACACGGAAGTCTTCAGTGTACACGGTGGGGCTGTGTAGAAGTACGTTCTAGAGAAACTTTGCCAATTCCATCCTCGAGGGCTTTGTGTTTCGGGTCATTCTGCAGAATAAGAGCAGCTAGGACCTTTCCTGAACCAGACAGTTGTTCAGGAAAGAGTCACGCTAGCAGAGCACGAAAGCGGACCCGAGGATACGGTTGGACACTTAACATCTGTCTGTAGTGGGAGAAGATCTCGCGCAACCTGGCCAGATGACCGTTTTGAAAGGAAAAGAAAGGAAAATGGACCGTTTAGCATGAAGGTAGATGATGCCCAAACCACTCCGAAACAGTCATTCTGTCCGCAAAGGTCTCAGAACCGGGTAATACACACATGCTAGAAGTTACATGCAATGACCGACTTGGGAGAAAGATCCACGTCAAGTGTCTTGGTGAGGACACGGTGGGGGACTTCAAGAAAGTGCTAGGGCTTCAGATTGGAACGGCGCCAGAGAAAATTGTCCTCAAGAAGGGCTACATGATTTACAAGGACCACATAACGTTGGACGACTACGAGATTCATGATGGCATGAACCTTGAAATGTACTATTCATGAGGGCGTGTTATTGTACATAGAGACATAAGTAAATTTAGGATTTAGAGTTGTATTTAAAAAAATAGTGGTGCTTGCAATAAGCTACTTGAATTCAGGGTCTGCTAACAAGGTCTCCGCCGCCAACTTACCGAGATTATTCGACGCCAAAGGGCTATCACCAGTGAGAAGTTTCCTGTCTTTGTGGCATTTGCCAGTGATGTCTTTGTTGAGGACCTTGACGCCCAACTTTTCCAACCGGTCACCAAGTAACCAATTCAACTGGCCAGGCATGTACCCAATCTCCTGGTTGGCGCCCGAGTCCAAAGAATCAGGGAAAACACACACCGAGTAGCCTTTGAAAGGAAAGTTTTCCGGCTTCTCGCCGATGCCGGCGGCAAGCAGACAGGCAGGGCCGTGACACAACGTGATGAGGTACTTATTGTCTTCCAGCACCCAGTCCAGAACCTTCTTGACAGATTTGCTTTCAGGAATGCCCATCAATGCACCGTGACCACCAGGAACAAAAACGCCTGCATATGGCGAGTCCGGACCGCACACCTTGTCAACAATATCGTCAAGTTTAAAAGGGTTCTCCAATTTTGACTCGTACTTCTTAAACGTGTCCATGACGGCTTTATCTTCCGTGGGCATGGCCCACATTTCCAATTTCGCCGGGCTTCCCGACAAGGTGGCAACGTCTATCTCGAACCCGGCGTTGTCCAAATGGAACACCGGCAACAACATCTCGACAGGATGGTTCCCCGTTGAAAAGTACTTGCCGTTCTGCATCTTGAGATATCTTTCATCTGTCGCAATCATCAATATCTTCTTGTGACCCGTGTATGGGTGAGTGTAAGTAGTGCCATCGTAATCGGTCTTTTTAGACGTGTAAATAGATAAGGAATACGGAGATGGGAAGAACGCATTCTTTTCGGCTGTATCTGGGGCCGGATGGTGATCCAATTCTGTGCTAGACATGTTTGCTACTAATTGTGCTTACTTAGTTGTTGAGATTAGTTTACAGACAAGTAGTGCAAGAAAAGGACAAGTTGGGCTCAAGTGGGTCAAAACAGGAATTCGAGCTTTATATGAACAGGCGGCGAAAAAAGCTAGATGCCCATCTCGCATTCACCAATGCGGGACAGGAGAATATTAACCGGTCTAGAATTGCCGGGGCAACTGGCCACCAGAAAACCTGCACTCTACAGTTCCTAGGATCACCCTTGAGAATCCAATACTTACGTATTATTGCAGATCCAAGCCTGCGTGTAGCATTTATGGAGAATTAGAAAAGAGTAGGATTTCAAAAACACCGAAAAATTATAAGGCAGAAAGAGTCGTGCCTAGAATAGAACCCTGCGCATCATGTAGTTAGATAGAAAAGCCAAATGTGGTTGGACTGTATCGATAGAAATGTGTTTGAACTTATCACATGAAGTACTCCACATATGGCGCCTTTTTGTTCATTCGATGCTCAAAGTTGTCTTCAAAGTCTGAGGAGCCTCCGAACCCGTCGAGGCCGTCAAATCTGTCGACACCGCCCACTCCGGAGCTGAGGTTGTTCCCTTCAATTCTCAAAAACTCCTTTTCGCTGTCAGGTGAGGCATCGAAAACGTTGAATCTTATGCTCTCTGGATTCTTTGAGTCATCGAATACCTCTAATATCGATGCCTTGTTCCCGCAGCGGTAGCAGTAGTTCGGCGCAGACCACACTGTGTTCACTTTCCCCTTCCAGAACACCTGGAACCCATCGTTGCAAAGCTGGTGTGCACGATAGATCTTCTCGAATCCATTGATCCGCAAGAACTTGTTCACCACATTGATCCCAAATTGGTATCCTGCACCTCTTGAGGATATTCGGAAGTTGAGGAGCTCGATGTCTGGGTCACTCCACATCAAGTCCGCCATAGGTCCGTCGTGTGGTATTTCCTTGAAGCGGTCGATGACAGAGATCGAGTCTATTGTCTGAACATTCGGAGAAAGACCACCGTGAACACAAAAGAGCGTATTGTCCACAATCGCAGATAGCACCAAGAAATCAAACAAGTCCGTGAAGATCGACCACACTTTGCTGTCGGACCCGTATTTCGTGACACACTCCGTGTAAAAGCCGTAGTTCGTTGTGATCTGCCGGGACTCGTGGTTCCCCCGTATTAGTGTTATTCGGGACGGGTACTTGAGTTTGAGCACAATCAACAACGAAATCGTCTCGATCGAATGGTACCCCCTGTCGACATAGTCACCAAGGAAAAGATAGTTTGTGTTCGGGGGATATCCCCCGATCTTGAAGATCTCAAGCAAATCGTAGAACTGCCCGTGAATATCTCCCACCATTGTCACAGGCGACTGTATGTGCACAATGTTGGCGTCATCCACTATCAGCTCCTTTACCTTGAAAGCAAGCCACTCGAGCACTCTTTCCGAGAGCAATGTTCCGTTGTAGAGCTTCTCAAGGCATTCGTCCAAATCCATCACCTCTGCCGTGTCTATTTCCACCGTCATGGCCACGCACTCTGTATCTTTCTCACTGACTTCTGGCACTATCCATTACGTTACTTCTTCCGCCATTCGCCCTGCGTTTCCTCTGTTACTTTCATCTCCAGGCCTTTGTAAACCGTCAGCTCCTCCCATCTTCATGTTCCCCCGTCGGAGACCCTTGTGGTGCACGGGCGCACTTTCGCGTTTCAGGAAAAGAGAGCTCCCATAATGTTCCTATCATGCAAGTGACAGCATCCATCCATGGCAACTACTTTATTGGTAAGGAACTGTAGCTAGGACATTACAGCTCATAGCAGAGAAGAGAGCCCAGGACCCTACAGCGCCATTGACACACTGCAGCAGTATTAGGAGACATGGGCGCTGGACACGACAAACAGGGATTGGAAATCAATAATCCGTCCGAAACCGCCAAAGCGTCTACGACCAAAGGTTCCGACACGCAAGAGACCCACACGTCTCTGGTAGACAAAAAGGTAGTGCACGACAGCATTTCCGGTGGCCATCTGAACGGCATTGGCACCAATAGCAAGCTAAACTTGCCCGTGAAGCCGCATCCACAAAATTCTAGGTCACGAAGCAACAGTGACCTCAACTCCAAGAACATGACGCCGCTTTCCACGTCGAGCTTACGAGCAAAGCTCTCCAGGAACCCTAGCACCTCTTCAATAGCCGACTCGAATAAGGCCAAAATGAAGCTCAAGCTACAGCTCTCCCAGCAGGCTGCATCGCTTGCCACTCTACAGGCCACACCCGTCTTGCTCTCGCCCAGGGGAACACCAACAACCTCTCCAAACTTCAACGCTGACGGTTTCTTTGCTAACTATGACACTTCCACCTCATCAAATAACCCATCTCTGTCTAACCAGTCACATCTAGATGCTCTGCTTGATGACTCGATCCCTAACCCAGGTCACAACATAGAACTGACCATACCGGACGATCACACAGCGCTCCCATCACCTACAGAAATCTCTCCGTCTTCCGACATACAAAGCTCAGGAAGTAAGATCTCTTCACCATCGGTCCCTGCGACTGCCAATTCTAAGCTGCACAACTCCTCATCCACTTCGAAGTCGAGCTTGCATCCTTTACAAACAAAGTTGAACCGAATGCCTTCTTCTTCCACTACACCTGGCTCCGCCTCCGCCAAATCTCCAAGATCCCCGTTGAATAAGTACAAGTCCAGAAATATAGCGTATCAACCCCTGCCTGAGCCAGTTAGACCACAGACCTCAATTTTGAAGAGTAATTTCAACACAAAATTCTCTCAGCAGTATCAGCAACAAGAGAAGATGTATTTGACCGGTATCACAAAGTACAGAAACAGATATAAGAATGCCGATGATTACTATGACAAATCAGTTGTGCCAGATGATGTAGACACAGCCCCAGAGAGCAGTTATAGTGCTGCGAGTGAACCTACAGAATTCAGTAGAATCGGTAGCATGGATTCGGAAATATTCCCAACAGAAGATTCCGATTATCTGAACGACAGAAATGACAAGGGCAGAGAATATGAAGCCCTTAAAGCGTTGGGACATCAAATCGGCTCTGAGCTATTGAACAAGGAATTTGAATCCATATCGGAGTATTCCCTGGATTCGAATCTTCTATTAGAACTATTGAACAAAAACGATGAGATTCAGCTAAAGAACACGGATGCGAATGGAAGCATATCCGAGCGATTAGAGTGGCAAGCAATGCTTCAGACAGTGTTGACTGGTGATGTCGTCACTGGTGAGAAAACTAAATTAGTAAAACCTCTTACGGAACTTGAGGGCGAAAATATGTTGCATGTTGGGTACAAAGAAGATTTCTGGCTTGGAATAAGAGCAAAACTATACGGTAGAACAGAAGAAGAGCAGAAGAGGTTGGTTTTGTATCACCGTGGTTTAGTCGATGGAACATTTGATGAGATCATGAACTTCAAGCTAGAATTCCCTCTAGACGGTGCAGAAATGTCATATGTAGAAAAAGTGAGGTTTGCATCAAAAAAGGTTAACGACTTACTTAACAAATATGAAAGATGCCAAGAACTTTGGAGAACCCAAAAGGAAATGGAGACTGATAAACCACAATGTGCGACGCCAGAATTTAACAGCAGATTAAATTGTTTAGTTGCATGGATATCTGTTACCGATGCAGTAGAGAGGGAATCTGATGTGCTAAAAAAATGGGTTGGAAATGATGATTTAGATGTCCTTAGAGCAGGATGCTCTTCTTCTAGCTCCGCATCCTCACCAGAAATTGATGAGGCCGCTACAAATGGCGGGAAAGTAAAAGATGATGATCAGATGTTCAAAGATGACCGCCCATTTGTTGAAAGGATTCTGAAGGAGAAAGATATTGAAAACCTGTTTAACAAGAGGTTGTTTACAACTTTCTCTCACTGGACAATAAAGGCTAAGACATCACACTTGGAATACCATCAATATTTTAATGAGTTGGGATTACCTTCATATTTGGATAACCTTTTTGTTTTGACCAATTTTCCATCAAAACTTATGAAAGAAATTATAAAGACCAGACTTGCTTATGCCAAGAAACTAACAAATCCTACGATGATGATGATTGACCAAACGCTAGATGATTTGAAGATGTATCTCAGATTGTCATTAGAGATCAAAATTAGTATGTTAGAATATTGTGCTCCTGTTAACGGCTGGATCTCGTTTCCAGATTATCAAGACCCTGAATTTGATAATGCCATTATTCAATGTGTCAACCACTACATGTATTTGCTAAACAGAAAACTGTTGTTTTCTCCAAAAGGCTTGAAATCATTTAGAACCTTTAAAGAACCCGAAGAGCTGGAAAAAGAATGGGAGTTTTTGCAGAACATGGGATTTTACATCAGCGAAATTTCTGTTGAATTTTCAGTTCAAATCACTTCACTTGCGTTGAAATTGATCAACCGATTATACTCGTTCATTCAACATCAAATACAGGGTCCACCTTCTGATGGATTCAGATTGGACAGCCAACGATTGATTCGTTGGTACACATCCTCTATTGAGAACTTTGGACAGATGAGAAGAAAATTTATAAGATTTGAAATTGGTTTGTTTCAGTACTTTCTTAACTCAGTAAAGTTCAAAGTACTACCTCAAAAAACACAGAAGTTTTTCTCTTTACTCAAAGAATCCAACCATGCACTTTTTCATAGTCCAAAAATAGCAGAGGATGGTGTATACATCTTTGTTTCAGAATCTCTTGTTAATAGGCCTTACGATGTTAGCTGCATTCTCAAAAACACATACTTGGGCGTGAATTTTGCTAATATTCCTAAGAGACATATTGATGTCATACGAAGCTATCATCCTTCTATTCAATACGATAATGCAACCTCTGATTATGATGACGAAGAGGAAGAAACAAATAATTTGAGCCTGGATTACGTTATTGTGATAGTTCCACCAAAGGCACTGATGTGGGATGGTGCTGTAATACCATTTTCAGACGTTGACCATTTATCAATTGGCGAACTAACCAGAGGAAATGCAATGTTTTTGACAGCAGGTGGACCTGCGCTGAACATTTCCGATACTTTTGACATTTTCAAACAGTATGCAGGCGAAACGATAGGCTCAAACTCAAAAGTATGTTGCTCAGTTCCAAAACTTGAGGAGAACTTTCAGACTACAATAAAAATCTTTTTACGTCTTACTTGCCTTACCATCGACTCTACACCTTCAATCAGAAACCTTTGTAGAGGTGTCGGAAATTGTCAAGAGCTAGTCAATAATATTTTTATCTTTGCTAGAGATGTTGGGCGTGATTCAATTAGAAATTCTGCATTAATGTTTGATCTCTCTTCAGCTAGAGGAACTATCATTTTAAGGATGGTAAAACTAGCTATTGAATGGCTAAGCTTCATAGTCGATGATTGTTCTCCAACAGACCCTAAAACATTTAGATGGTGTGTTTCAGCCCTTGAGTTTGCGATGGATGTAACTAGAGGTTTCAATATCCTAACGCTCGATTCTGAAAAGTTCTATAGACTCAAAGACAAAGTTGCTGGATGTATGTCATTATTGATTGCCCATTTCGATATTATGGGTGCTCGTGCCAAGGAATTGCAGAAGACAAGAATGCAAAAGTATGCATTAAATTCTCAAAAGGATATTTACACACTAGACGATGAATCTCTTGGTTCATTGAGGCAACATATAATGCATCAGATTGGTATGATTGAAGAAGAACGTAGACACTTACAAGTCGAACAAAGGAGTGTTGGTAGAGTTTTGGACGATACAAATATGGAGAATCAATTGTTAACTTATTTGGCTTCATCTTTCTCGAGTGTCTCAATTCGTTGGCAAAAGGGCAAATTTCTGGGTGGTGGCACATTTGGATCTGTTTTTGCATGTGTTAACTTGGACACAGGTGGTCCGATGGCTGTCAAAGAGATACGTTTCCAAGACAGGCAATCGATCAAAACGATTGTTCCTGCAATCAAAGGTGAGATGTCTGTATTGGAGTTGCTATCGCATCCTAACATTGTGCAATTCTTTGGAGTGGAAGTTCACCGTGACCGTGTTTATATCTTTATGGAATACTGTTCTGGAGGTTCATTAGCAGGATTGTTAGAGTACGGTAGGATTGAGGATGAGCTTGTTATTCAATTGTACACGCTACAAATGTTAGAAGCCATGGCGTATTTGCATCAGTTTGGTATTGTTCACAGAGATGTTAAACCTGATAATATATTATTGGACCATATGGGTGTTATCAAGTTTGTTGACTTTGGTTCTGCCAAAGTCATTGCCATTCCTAATGGGGGCTCGGCTAGTGGTAGTGCAAGCGGACCTTCAAGTGGAACTTCAAATAACAACAACAATAACAGTATGATTTCAAACTCTAATCCAAATACCTCCTATGGTGAAAATGAGAACTTCAACGGTGCCAGCAACTCTGGTGGATCGCCAAGCAACGTATCGACTATATCCCATCCTGACATATCAATCACACCTATTGCTGGTTCGGAAAGCCATAGCCCTGCTGATTACATTAGATCTACAACGAGTACGATATCTAGTACTCTGAGTTTGAATGAAATTGTTGCTGGGAATGCACAAAGCAATGGTAAGCTGACGTCTACAAACAACAACTTGATGAGCACCCTTTCATCAGTGTCTACGTCATCGATTTCGGCATACACAGGACTGAATGGTGACTCAAGTACCGTGAATTTGTCAAATAATACAGCAGTAAACAATCCGGCGACTGGTGCTATTGTTGAATCTATTATAGAAAGCAAGAAGTCACACGCTCTTACCGGCACTCCGATGTACATGTCACCTGAAACAATCAAGGGGGACAATGTTGGTAGGTTTGGGGCGATGGATATATGGTCACTTGGATGCTGTGTTTTGGAAATGGCCACTGGACGTAGACCTTGGAGTAATTTGGACAATGAGTTTGCCGTGATGTATCATATTGCAGCAGGACATCTACCACAATTCCCATCGACGAAGGAATTGAGTGAACAGGGACAAGAGTTCCTGGCCAAATGTTTGACGATCAATCCTCAGAAGAGAGCAAGCGCTGTTGAGTTGTTGCAAGATCCATGGATCCAGGCTATTCGGAACGAGGCCTTCTCTGATCCGAGTGGAACGAATGTGAATGAAAGTACTGTCTTTGAATAAATACCATTATAGTTTATATACCCTTCTTGCCTCTCCCGTTCATACTTAATTTACGTTACATACTTGTCTTATCTAAATGTGAATATAATGTCTTGCATTAAAAAGCTCCTTTTTGATGAAGGGTATTTTTTGATTGAATCATTACGTTGCTTGTTTTAATATAGAATAACTATATAAAGAACAAAAAAAGACAAACTGAATGTGTTGCTAGCTCACCACTATATATGAACAACAATAACAAGGAGGTTAAAAGAGAGGGGTAAAATCAAAGAGGTAGACAAAAGACTTGGAGGGCATTCAACGCTTTCATATCTTAATTTCGGTTTCCTTGTCGAAGGACTCAGGAACAAATCTCCAGTGTGACATGCCCTCAACATCATCGTTTTTAGCACTACCCGAATCAACACCCGATGCAACGTTTTTGATCGATAGATGGGCCAAGTTGGACAACGTGATGAAAATATCGTTATCTAAAGAGTCTTTGGAGTAATCGACCTCATCGAACCATCTGCGAGCCCATTTTGCATTATTTGCTTCCTCCGCTTTACGTAACTCCCTCTGCTTGTTTTCAAGTTTGGATTTTTCTTCATGAATCAGGTCGAAGTCACCCTTACGGATGGCCTCAGCGACGTCTTTCCAGGCCTTACGGCTCTCCAAGGGATGCTGATCATCAATTGGCTTGACAGTCAAATGCTGGGCTTCGTAGTTGGAGGCATCAAAGAAGGTCTCGCCCTTGGAGGATGAAGGGGAGGACGAGCCCTTGGCGATTGCCGATTTTTCAGACCACTGGCCAGAGATTGTGTAGAGGGCCTTTTCTTTCTTGAGGGATTCTTCGTAGCTTTTGAAGATACGTGCCTTGAAGGTGTTTTTCTTACCGGAGAAATATCCCCTTCCGGAATACTCAATGACTGTATAGTAACCAGCAGAAGATTGGATATATGATTTTTGTTCTAGTTCGACAAACGGAGAAAAAGCCAAAATCCCTTCGATGTGTAGGGGAGGCAACGTGACCAAATAGGTTTCGTCCAAGTTTCTGTATTCAAGGAGCGCATGGCCAAACTGTCTGACGTTCAAGGCGGTGGTGGACATGGACGCTCTGACGCCGTTGTAGCCTTCTAGGATGGTATTGTTCTTCTTGTTTTCAACGGCGTATGCGGTGATTGGCGGGTGGTGGCTCACCTGCTCGCTGACCAGGATGGTTTCGCCCAACTTCTGCTCCTTCGACGTGTCTTCCCACTTCCCGACAAAGATCTCGCCAAGGAAGGGGTTCAACGGCTTCTTCTCACCCCCGAGGGTCTCGTTCCGCGAGCAGTACTGCGACTTCAAGGTCGAGATGAACCATCTCGTGACGGCAATCATGCGCTTTAGCTCGACCGGGTCGTCGTCCGAGTCCACAATGAAGTTGGGCTCCAGCAACAAGTCCACATGTTCGGACCAGTACTGCGAGTATTCGACAAGCGAGGTGGGCGATAGAATGAACGGTGGCGCAGTCAATGACGACAAGTCTCCGTTGTAGGAGGCAATCGACTTTATAAACGTGGTCCAGCTGGCTGCAGAAGTCATGGTGGTGCAGAGGAATGGAGTCCGCTACTGTGCTATGCTATAATGTGCTATGGCGACCTAATGTGTTATGCGTGGCCTAGTGTGTGGTAGTTTGTGGACGAGGGCAATCTCTCGCTGGTCCTGGTCGGAGTGCACGGGGGTTCTGAGCAGTTCGGGAGCCTCACGCAATGCCGGACAGCAACTAATTTAGCAAGCGGGACTTGGCGTGTTCTTCAGGCCCTCCACCACACCGTCCCCGTGGTCCTCCCTTCCAAGGTGTATACCGATCCTCAACAGAGGCACCGATTTTTCTCCCTCTCGTGCTCGCTCCCGCTCGTTCTCGCCGAGCTCGCTTTCTGGCTACGACGTCAACAGTAAACGAGCCTGCGACCAGCAGCTGCTGCCGCCGCCGCCGACGCGAAACGACAAAGCCGGAGCTGGGCAGGACTGCACCCGTGCACCCGTGCACCGCGGGGCTCCGCGGGCGGGAAAAAAGACCGGAAATAACCGGAAATAGGTCGATCGGGACCGGCGGGCCGGTTGGCCGGGGCCGGGGGGTCCTGGCCGAAAAGGGCAACTCCAAGTCGACAAAGGGGAAGATACATTTTGCTGTAATTAAGGAGAGTGAAAGTACATACTTCTAGACATCGGGTTCGTTAGCGGGGAGAGGACGGCGGAAGGAATTGTCCGGGCAGGCAGATCACCACCAGTCACCTTGGTCCTTCATGGCGTCGGCAACCTTGATGAAACCAGCAACGTTGGCACCCATGACGAGGGAAGGAAGCGAGCCCTTGTTGGTCTCGGCGGAGTAGGCGACAGAGGTCTCGTAGCAGTTTTCGAAGCAGTTGACCATGATGTCCTTCAACTTCTGGTCGACCTCCTCGGCGGTCCAGGACTCTCTTTGGGAGTTCTGGGCCATCTCCAAGCCGGAGACGGCGACACCACCGCAGTTGGCGGCCTTACCTGGGGCGTACCAGATGGAGGCGCCGAGGGCGGAGGCAGACTTTCTCTCGGCCTCGAAGACATCGATGGCCTCCTGGGTGGAGCCCATGTTGGAGCCCTCGGCGATGAACTTGCAGCCGGCGGCAACGAGAGCCTTGGCCTCCTCACCGGAGACCTCGTTCTGGGTGGCAGAAGGCAAGGCGACGTCGACGGCGCCGACGTGGACCCAAGGTCTCTCGCCTGGCAAGTACTCGCACTTGGTGGACTGGGTGGTGAAAGACTTGTCGGTGGCAATGATCTCCTTCAAGGACTTGAACTGGAGCTTGGCGGCCTGGATGGCGTAGATCTGCTCCGGAGAGATACCCTTCTGGTTGATGATGGTGCCCGTGGAGTCCGAGAGCGACACGACGGTGGAGCCCAACTCGATGGCCTTCAAGGCAGCGTACTGGGCAACGTTACCGGACCCGGAGATGGCGACCCTCTTACCGGCAAAGGTCTCCTTGCCGTTGGTGGCCTTTTCGATCATCTTCTCGACGTAGTAGACAAGACCGTACCCGGTGGCTTCTGGTCTGATCAAGGAGCCGCCCCAGGACAAGCCCTTACCGGTGAGGACACCTTCCCATTGGTTCTGCATCTGCTTGTAGGCGCCGAACATGAAGCCGATCTCTCTGCCACCGGTACCGATGTCACCGGCAGGCACGTCTGTGAACTGACCGATGTATCTGGCCAACTGTCTCATGAATGCGACACAGAATCTTCTGATCTCGTTGTCGGACTTGCCCTTAGGGTTGAAGTCGGAGCCACCCTTACCACCGCCCATTGGGAGGCCGGTCAAAGCGTTCTTGAAGATCTGCTCGTACCCCAAGAACTTGAGGATCGAGAGGTTCACAGAGGGGTGCAATCTCAACCCGCCCTTGTATGGGCCCAAGGCTGAGTTGAACTGCACTCTGTAGCCCCTGTTCACCTGCATGGCGCCGCTGTCGTCTTCCCACGTCACTCTGAACTGGATGATTCTCTCCGGGATGGACACCACAGGGATCACCTTCTCGTACTCTGGGTGCTTGGCGAACAACGTCGACTCCTTCAGCGTGGAGAGGAGCTCGTTGTAGGCTTGCTGGAATTCGGGTTCTTCTGGTTGGACCATTTTGGACGTTTGTACGATCTTTAACTTTCGCTTGCGGAAAGGATTCTAAAACTGATACACCGAAAAAGCCTAGAGGAAAGGAAGAAGAACAAACACCCCACCACAGAGAAAAGCACACACATCCCACTCACCCCAAGCGCCAACACCACCCAGGGCCGGGGACACGAGGAGTATAAATACAGCAGAAAAAAACCACCCCAGCACTGCAGGACCTGATACCGCCGATCTCGACGGTGAAAAATTCACATCATCTTCCATCACCCGTCTGGGCTGTCCGAGGCCGGCAAGAAGACCCACCGCAAAAGAAAAGAGCCCCGGCAACACTGCGCCGCCGCCGGTGGGGGGCGAGAGTGACACCGTGGCCCTGCACCTGCCCCCGGCGCCGGCCCTGATTGCACAGACTCAGCGCCGATTATGCAGCGGGCCGACCGTTACGTAAGGCCCGCTGCCCGGCAGCGCTATCTCTGGCCAATGGCAGCCCGGCGGCTGCGGCGACCTGCGGCGACTGCAGCGTCCGGCCTTCTCTCCCGGCACACGTGACTGCGACGGGGCCGCAATCTCCGGTGTTTGACAGGTCGTGACTCACTGCGGCGGGTGGGGGCAGCGGTGTGCTATCGGGCCAATGTGCGTTGGCGATACGGGCACGCTGGGCTGCAACGTGCGTTCGACACGGCGGCCCGGAGGCGGTGCAGCTCGGGGCAGGGCCGCAGGCCCGCAGGCTAGGCCCGCAGCGGCGGTGCCGGCCTTCTCCAGAGGGAAAAGTGGTGGCAGGTCTGGCGTGGGATGGCCGTGGGAGGGAAAGTGCAGGCTGGGCGTTGACAGGAAACGGCTGCGGCGGGGGAGGGGGGTTGCGCTTACGTAAGCGCCGGAGGCGTCGCTGCACCTGCCCGATCGGGGGCGCGCACGCGGCATTCGTCGTGGCATCGGCTTCTAGCTACACAGGTAAAAAGAACATGGAGATGGTAGGTAGCGGTAGGTAGGCGGTCAATAGTGCAGCGCAAGGGCCGCGTCAGAGCTTGGCCTTCTCCGGGCCGGCGAACTTCAAGAGCTTCTCGATGTAGCTTGCCTTCATCACGTTGCCCTTGATTTTCAACTTGCCCGTCATGAAGAGCTTCTGCGCGCTCTGCTTGCCGTGGATGAGTTTCCTGAGGTTCACGTCGTCTACCCTGATCGTGATGTCGGCGGGCGGGCGCTCGCCCTCGGCCGTGCCGAGCTGCACGCCGCCGGCGTCCTTGCTGCGCAAGAGCCACACCACGGGCGTCTTGAGGCCCTTGCCCGAGATCTCAAACACCACGTCTGCGTTGAGCTTCTCGTGCGTCTCCTTCTGGAGCGACTGGTTTGTCTGCAACGCCTTGGCGAGCTTCTCCAGCGAGCTTTTGGATTTGTATTCGGTCATGTCTGCTGTGCGGGTGTGTGCTGCGGCGGATTCCGGGTCTACAGTGTCGAGGAGGGCCGCTGCGTCGTCGGAGGGGGGTCGGCAGGACCACGCTGTATTTATACTGCTATGCCGTCGGCGCATTCCACCCTGGCCCGTGCTGCCAGTTACTCCGAGCCTGGCGGAAATACATGACAACATGGCTCCCTCCTCCGCCCTGCTGCCTGCTCCCCGCCAGTCCCGCAGGCTTTCCCCGCTTTTTATCCCCTCGGGGAGGAACAGGGGGCTCGGCCGCAAACGCGACGGGTCACGTGACTTTGGCGTCGATCGGCCCAAAACTTGGTGGCGGCTGGGAGGACCTCAATCGCGGCACTGCGTTTTCTGGGGGGGATGCGGTTTGGCGACTTTTTGCGTGTTGTTTTTGTTTCCGCATCTGCCTCTATTGTTTCTGCGGTTGGTTGTCTGGTTGTTGTTGTTTTTAATTGCGTTTTCGTTTTCGTTTTCGTTTGCGTCTCCGTTTTTGTTTTCTTCTTCGTCTTCTCTCTTGTTTTCCTTCCGCCCTCTCTCCTTCCCCTTCACCCCCTGTCCTCTTCGTGCCTCTACGGAAGTTCTTCTCCCTCGTCCCTGCAGCTCTTCTTCTCTGACACGTTTGAGCCCCGGATCCATCCAATACAAACAAAAAACAACAACAACAAACCAATAACGAAAATGGTTGCCGCAATTGCCGTCCCAAAAATGAGCTACAAAGGTATGTGACGGGCGTCTGGTGCCAGGCGAACGCCAAGGGCAAACAAACACAAACGGATCACAAAACTAACACTGCATTTTGCCTTTTTTTGTTTTTTTCTCAACTCGTAAAGACATGATTGTCGAAGCAATCGTCTCCCTCAAGGAAAGAGGAGGATCCAGCCGTCAAGCCATCAAGAAGTACATCCAGTCCAACCACTCTCTTTCCAACTTTGACAACCACTTCAACAACGCGTTGAAGAAGGGTGTCACCGCAGGCATCTTTGCTCAGCCAAAGGGCCCTGTTGGCCCAGTCAAGGTCGTCAAGGAGAAGCTCGAGCCAGCCAAAAAGGAAAAGACCAAGACCACCAAGAAGGTCGCCAAGAAGCCGGTCGGCACCAAGGCCAAGAAGGAGTTGAAGACCCCAACGGCCAAAAAGACTGCTTCAAAGGCCGCTCCAAAGAAGGCCACCAAAGTCACAAAAGCTACAAAGAAGGCCCCAACTAAGGTGACCAAGGCTGCCCCAAAGAAGGCCACCAAGACCACCAAGGCCACCAAGACGTCCAAGACTTCCAAAGTTGCCCCAAAGAAGGCAGTTACGAAGGCCAAGAAGGAGACAGCCAAGAAGGCTGCTCCAAAAAAAACAGGGAAAGCTGCTAAGAAATAAGCATGCGCTCTTTCCACCGTTCTTACTTATTCTTTTTTTGCCCCTCTATCTTTCCAATCTCTGTACTTTACTGTATCTTTACTTCTATTACCTATTTTTTATCTTATCTTTGTTCATTTTTTTGTTCCATTGATTTGCCACCACTTGATATCAGTTTCATTTTTGTTTCCTCCTTTTTTGTGTCTTACTCTTTCAAATTGTATGTCTGCCTGTCGGCCAGATGGTGGTGGCACAGTTGTATATTAGAGCCTTTAGTTTTAGTATAATCACTACATTTCTTATCTATATATCTAGATTCGCTTTTATATTAATTCGGCTGGTTTAGGACCACAGAAGCCATTTCCCTTGCTGTTTATGTTTATTTTTTATCCTTGCCTTTTATGGGCGTTTACCTTGGCTGCTCAACCCGCATATGTTTGGAATAAAGAAGGACGAAAAAGCCAGAAATATTCGAATTCCAAATTGATGCTACCACTCTTTTCGCAGCGAGGCTGTTATCAGGGCATTTATGTTCTTTTGCAGTACAGGCGCAGCGGCAGCAACAAAAGAGGCGTAGCGAAATTGGGGCTTTGAGGGGGGGAGTCATGAGCACCAACAACAGCAGCAGCAACACCTGATTTATTCCCTAAAAGGAGTCGCAGGTTTTGTGCTAGAGATTTCTGCACTTATACCGAAACCTCTGCGGAAGATTTTGTGCCGTCATGGGATTTTGCACGACGGTATCTTTTTTGTAGATTTATTGGTCACTTTCACCTGTAAATATGACGGGCTTTGCTGGCAATCCGCCAGGGGCAATCTAAAGTTTGGTACTGCCATAGTATCAATGGTAACCAGGGATACGGGCATGTGCCCTGAAATTGCTATAATTAACCCCTTTGTCGTTGTCTCTGAGGTTTAATTGATAGTATCTAGGATGTACCGGGCTATTTATAGAATATGCACACTTGGATGTCTCCTGCAGCTACTGTCTCTTGAGTTGAACGGTGCCTTGTCCTCATGTAGTGACGTTTATCCTCCATTACAATACCGTGAAAGGGATAGCCGTGGAGGGAGAGCCCACAAGAGACCCTTAATAATAGCGAACTTCCGGTTCTAAACCGATCTTATTGTATGTGTAGATCAGCACGACCACTATATCTTCTGCATAGCAAACCTCTCCATGTCCAAAAACCTCATCGGGAAGCAATCTTTGTCTTTTCAGCTCTTGTTTGCGCAGCAAACAAATTGAAGCCAAAACAGTTATGGCTGTAAATGGAGGAACTCATAGCTCACACCAGATATCAATCACGCTAGGAACGATATTCTGCGTTCTTGCCATAGGCCATTTTGCCCTAATGTGGTGGCTGAAAACATGGATGATGGTTTTCATAATAGCGGGATGCATTTTGGAAGTCACAGGATATCTCTCTACTGCAGCAGGCTACGGCACACAATCCGTACAGGTAATCGTTGCTCCCATTTTCTTATCCACTTCTGTCTATATGTCATTGGGGACCTTGATAAAGAGGATGGATGTCAAAGATTTCATTCCATTCCGCACTGCATCTTTCTGTTTTGTGTTGGGGAACGTAGTTTCATTGGGCCTTCAGATTGCAGGGGTCGTCTTGGGAAAAGTTCAAGAGGACAAAAGCTTGGGAACAAGCATTACCATTGCAGGTCTCGCTGTACAGTTGGTACAAGACCTCGCTTTCTTTACTACCACTATTGTTGTTCACAAGAAGTTTTTGAAAAGCCCCTTTTTCGAAAGCGGTAAAGGAGTTTACGGTTGGAAAAACTACCTCATGACACTTTACATTCTAACCAGCTTGTTCTTTGTTCGAAACTGTTTCCGAATAGTGCAGTTTGGCATTGGTTGGAACGGATATGTCGCCAGACAAGCTGCCTTCGCTTACACGCTTGACGGCCTACTAATGGTAATAGCCATGACGATGATCCTGTTCATTCATCCGGGCTTGGTGTATAGTAGACTTAAAGCTGACCCCCTGCTAGAACACACCAGCAATGAGCTATAGAAATCCTCTGTAGTATTTATTAACGACATAGATCGAGCCCGCCTTGATGGGTACTCAGTTTCCCTTTTCCTGGTGGTCCAAAAGAATACCCCAAATACCTCTCACATGCAAGCCCGTGCCTTACTATCACAACTCAAGCCACAAAGGGGCTACAACTTCTTGTGCATCTTTTCTCATCACATCCAGAAGGTTTGTGTGGTTGAAGACTTTGCTATTTCTGGCCTGCTTTACGACCAAATGGCACATATACGCAATCTCGGTGTTCCAGGCCATCGCTTGAGCCTCCAGCCTTTACTACAAGCCACTAGTTGGCACAAATTTCAAATCTCTACAGGGAGTTACCATCGTTTTAGAAAACAGGATCTTTTCAGTAACCACCCTCTTTTTCTTCTTTTTCTTCTTCTTCTCCTTCTCCTCATCATCCTCATCCTCATCCTCATCCTCCTCCTCTTTCTTCATCATCTCCATCTCTTCTCAGTGTGGCGGCTGCCGCCAGCTGTCTCCCCTCTCCTCCAGCTGGCCGTCTTTCTCCGTGCCGTGCTTACGTAAATTGCGGGTTTAATTCGCGTCGTAGGCACGCCGTAGCGATAACGAGCTGGGCGCGATTTTTTCAGGGTTTGTCTATTTTCCTCGGAACGCTGATTGTCGATGCCTTATTTCGGAGGTGGACGGATAGCCCGTCTGTCCCGGAGACCAGTCTCTCGTGCGGTGTGCCGGACGGAAAGGACGGGCGCAAAGGCGTCACGATACGTGCATCAAGAACAGTTGTCCAATGAATCAAAGAGGGGGATACCGCGGAGGAAGGGGACAAAATGTAGCCAAATAGAGGTAGACGTAGACGTAGAGAGATGTGACACACAGAGACAGGTTTGGAGAAAAATGGAAGACACACTCACTCACACGGAAGTGCCCGATTTGGTAAATTGGCACGGTAGGCCTTTTCTCTCTCTTTCTGTCGTGGACACTCACAAGTGGCTGTTGTGTGGCTACAATGTCTTTTTCTGTAGCCAGGTCCTGGGCATGTCGGTGGAGTCTGCGTCTCCATTTGCGGCCAAATGTCGGGTCGAGAGCACTTTCGGGTTTGTAGGGTCGAACAGAGCTCGGTTGTGTAAGGCAGACCGGCGTGGAATAAGAAAAGCTCGCAGAGTAAAGCCAGTCAAGGGTATGCCATATTAGTGTGGGTACATACTAAGTACATACATCCTTCCTAGATTCACATCGTTTCGTCAGCCAATTACTATACTCCATAGAGCATATCACACACAGTACAGCTTGTCGGTTCGTTGCACGTCGATCCGATTGTGGTATTCATCTTTGTCTCTTCACCCCAGCTTCCACTGTCTTGGCTGTTCTACAACTGCCAAGCTTACACCCATCGCATTCCATCATCCCTGCCCTTACTTTTTATAGACTACCCAGGTCAATTTGAGGAACATTATATTTTCAATATTTCATTCTTCTTGTCTCAATAAAATTTACCAGATACACAGAAATACTTTGGTCCGTTAATACAAGAAAGTAAACTTCTCCATTCTCAAGCCATTACCACCATCGATTTCTAGCAACAAATCAAATTAAAAATCCTAATTTATAGAGCTATCGAACTTACCATTTGTCTTTTGTCTTCGTTCATCACTGTTTAATCTTGTCTTTTCGATAGCCTGCTTCTATTTCAATTCGTTTCCACTTTCCATTTCACTCAACCCATATTATTCCGTTTGCATAGACCCTCTCCTGAATATAAATCTAGTCAATCAACCCAATCAAACACAATATTACTCCAGCCCGCACATCATTAGTTAATCAGTGTAAAAACCGTACAGCAAAAGAAATGATGTCAAGCAATTTACAAGATTCTTTCTCAACCGAAAACTTAGAGCTCAAATCAGAGATTAGCAAAAATCTCAACGATGATGACGATGAAAATAGTTCTAAAAACCAAAGTGTAACTGGCTCTTCTCCTTTCTATGCTATAAAAATATTATCATTACCTCCCACCACTCAATTAGATTCTCTAACCTTGAAATTTCTGAAAGAAAAGAACCTAAATTCAGACGACTTGCAACTCATCAAAAGGACGAGCGATAATGAAATCACTCACAATTTCATTGAATTTTTCCACAATAAACAACTTTTGGACGATTTCATTGAATTCTTCAAAATCGAAGAGTCCGTGGATTTAGATTATGAGCTCATTGATAATGAAATACAGCTAAACTATCAATTGCCAGGTCATTTATTCATTCGTGGACTTCTGTACACTACAACTGCTCAAGATCTTTATAATATCTTCAAACCTTATGGAGAAATCCATGCTTGTAAAGTCATCTTCAATGATTATGGAATATCGAAGGGATTTGGGTTCATCAATTTTTCAAATAAAGTCGAAGCTGATAATGCTATTGAGAGCTTGAATGGATGTAACGTTGATGGCAACAATTTGTTCATTAATCACCACGTTTCCAAGAAGGATAGACTTAAGGAATTGGAGTACAAAATGAATAAGTTCTCGAACATCTATATCAAAAATTTACCAGCAGATGTAACCAAAGTCGAACTAAGTGACCTTTTTGGAAAATTTGGTAAAATTAATTCAATCTTTTTGCCAAAAGATTTGAATCATGATGTCGATATCCAAAGTAACATAGATCACCACGAGCATAATTCCAAGGACGTTATAAATGATGATGTTCAAAATGACGGAAGCAACGATAGAGAAAGCGAAGATAACCCTTCCTCAAAAGCATATGGTTTTATAAATTTCAAATATCATGAGGACGCTATTAATGCCAGAAAAGAAATGAATGGCTTTGAAATTAGACCAGGCTATAATATTCAAATCGATCGTGCAGAAAGGAAGAAGGAGAGAATCCAATATGAAAGTCTGGCTCATCATTTCAACATCAACACCAATAAAATTTGTAGTAGTGATAACGATTCTACGAGCAGCGCTACTATCACTAGAAATATCGATAATTCTGGTGAGTTTCATAGAATGAATAAGGACGTTTACGAAGAACCAAGAATAGAAAAATTCCAATCTCCTATTGATAGATCATTTTCCTTCTCTTCAAATTCCTCTTCAAGAAGCAGACGACAATCGTCAATTACCAGTCCTCAAATTTTACCATCTTTTGCCATGGTTAATGGCAACTTCAACTATGATACAACAAGTAACCACAATTACCATAACTTTGTTCATAATCAGTCTCTAAAGAATTCCAATCAAAGATTACAGTATCCGCAAATGTACCAGCCCATAATTCCTTTTACCTATAACCATAAGAACAAGTCGCAAGAATTGTTGTTGCAACCTGAAAAGCAGCTGCAAAAAGCTTACCAGCAACAACAGCAACAACAGGTCCAGCAGCCTGTACAATCACAACCTCAGCACATTCAGGAATCTCCGTACTTTGCAAATAATAAGAATAATGTTTATGATAGAAAAATTGATCACAGTATCAGTATGATAAAAGGTATTCCAATGAACAACTATCAACCGTCTATAACAAACCAGAATCCAGTATTACCACCGTTCATTATCACACCCGACTCCAATTTGATCTCGACATCAACAGGATTACCGATTGCCGGCCCTCAATTTCAAGATTCTAACTTGTATGTGATACATTTACCAAAGGAGTATTCAGATGAGGATTTGTATGACCTTTTCGAGAAGTATGGTAAGATCACTTCATCCAGAGTAATTACTTATCAACCCGAGGAAGTTGAGCAGTTGAACAAGAAGAAAAAATATGATCGTGCAAAACAGGTTGATTCCACTGCTGCTATTCCTGACGCTAAGTTGGGGGTTCCAGAAGATTTTGCCGCGGCTCAGCTTGAGAATAATAACAGTGCTTCAACTGAAAACCAGGAACTCAATTCTGATGCAGACCGTATCCCTCTTGTTGGAGAGTCGAAATGTTTTGGATTTGTCTGCTTTCAAAACCCAGTAGATGCTTCCAAAGCGTTAGTATGTATGAATGGATTTAAAGTTGACTCAAATCATGTTTTGAGGGTCACTTTTGCACAAAGGAAGGAAAACAAGTATAATCAAGGAAGGCTACACCACTATAACCAAAACCATCTCGGTGGACTTTATCAGTATGTGAACAATTATAACAATAGTTACGCTCACATCATGACACCGAGTGGAAATATTCCACCTATGCCAGCATCATCCATACCGTCACTTTCTCCCATGGGTGCGATGCCAGCTATGGGGCCTATAGGTCCAGTGGCACATTTGGGACCGATGGCCCATATGGCACAGATGGCTCAGATGGCTCAGATGGCCCATATGGCACCAATTCCTCCTTCGCAATTACCGCCATCAACATCGCCGTCATTACCTACAGTGGCTATGCAGCATTCCCCGTCCATTCCATCAATGAATGGAGTATCGAATGTTCAAAGCTCCCCTGCAATGGAGATGATGCACGGTGTCTCGCTCATAGGTTCAAGTCAGCATCAGCCTCAATCTCATTACTACCAGCAGCAACCGCCGCAATATCTGCCGCAAAATTCTCCCCAGCAAGCAGCAATCCCAGCAATGAATAGCATAAGATTATCAGGAATAACCATGATGAACAATACTCCGGGTGTAAATAAATACAATAACTGGTACTATCCTAGTAGTTATCACCAAGGCGGAAGCAGCCGAGAAAGATACGATGAGTTTCAAAATCGTCAGATGCTAGACGTTGAGAACGGGATGCAAGACTTGACTATAGGATTAAGTGATGAAGACGATTATGAAAATTATGAAGAATACGAAGATTATGAAAATTATGAACATACTAATGAAGATGGTGATATGAATAATGATGATGATGCCCAGGTCGAGTCTGTTGAAGAAATCACTCATAAAAATGCTTCAATTTCAAGGTCAAGAATTGATTGCAATAACAGAAGAAATGATGCCAATAATAATTTCTCCAGCACTTCCAATAACTCTAAAGCAAGGTCGAAATATACACGAGCTAATAGTTACAACTCTCACTCGAGAAGAAACTATAACAGTGGCAGTAATAATAGCAGCAGCGTTGATATTAACCAAAATGGTTACTACAATTATAATTACTACGACCACAACTACGGCAGTTATGTTTACAACCGTGGCAATTATAAACAGCATAATAGATCGCATAGCATGATTAATTCTGGGGGATTTGGCTCTCAGAAAAGACAAGAACGAAGAGAGTGAAATATTCAGTTCCCTTTCTCAGCTTGTCTACCTATTTATTTATTTATTAATTAGTTATGATTTTATATCTCCAATTGATTCATTCCATACTTTAAAAAGTCAAGTTTCATTTATCTCTCTTGTTCCTTTTCCATAATGTAAGCATGTCTGTTGGTTTTTCTCGATCATGGTAGTATGATTATTTCGTATACCTCTATATATAGGTTGAGTAAGTTATTTATTTTATATATACGTTTTTGCGTGAAGGGGTGGTAATCATCGTTAATATAAATTCATGAAAAGTTTTAGAAAAAACGGATATGCGCAAGAAAGAGGTCTTTCAAAAGGTCTGTTTATTCATAATGCAGGAGGGAGATCATCGACGGTGTGTTTCTCAAACTTTGGAGTATCTGCATGTTTGTCACTTATTTTTTGTTCCGTTTTCTTGAAGGTTTCGTCCTGCACCTGCTCTACCGCCTTGACTTCGTCAATGTAGTATTTAAGCATGTCTTCGATACCCGACTTGAGGGTGATTTCTGAACTTGAGCAAGACTTACAGGCACCAATGAGTCTTAGATAAACAATACCCTTGTCGTGGTCAAAACTGATGTACTGAATGTCACCACCATCTTCTTGGATGGCAGGTTGGATTCTTGTAGTCAACAGCTCTTGGATCAAAGCCACCACTTCTTCTTCTGGGGTAAGGTCTTCATCAAACTCGTCCTTCGAGCCGGTGAATCCCGACTGGGACTTCTCCACGAGGCGGTCGTAGAAGTCATTTGAAAGCACGGTGTTGCCCATGGTCAAATGCTCAGTGAGCAAGGCAAAAATTTGCGGCTTGAGAACGTTCCAATTCTGAGGCTTCACCTCGTTGTTCTTTTCTGCCGACGCATCACCTTCCGAGTACTTCACCACAGTGATAAAGTCATAGCCAAACAAGATCGACGAGATCGCTTTGTCGTTGATGGACAGAAGCTTGAGCGCTAGCTCGGACTTATGAATGGCGTCCTTTATGCTGGTCACTTCCACCGTAGGCGTCTGCTGCGTTGGCAAAATTCGAGTTCCACTGGGAATGAACTTCAATGCGTTCTCGTTGGGAGTCGTCTGCGTCTGGATGAACAAGCTTCTGCGAAACATTGCCAAACTGGACTTATTGAGTGCCCATGATATTCCGAAGGTCTTCCTTGTGATCTTTGATGAGAACATTTCTTCGGCAGGTACGTTTGTGCCTGGGTGTGCTTATCGTGTCCGTGCCCGTATTAGTTCAGCTGCTGCAGGTCCACAGCAGAATCAATGTGGCCGGGCAGTTCGAAAGCTTCAAGTAGAAGGAGGAGGAGCAACAGCCGAGACCAACAGACAGCTCGAGGGCCAAAGAGAGACAGACGGACACACTCACGTCGGAAAGAAAAAAAAGAGTGGAAAATGAGAAAAGGAAAGGCAAAGAAAGAAGAAGGCTGTGCTTGTCTGCCCAAATAGGCAGGCAAGCCGAGACAAGACGTATCCTCTGTTTCATCCCTCTTCACTTCTTGTAATGTGGGGGTCTGTTGGTCTTGTTGAGCACAATGCGGTCGGAGAGCCAGGTAAGCGCCTCGGCAACGCCATCACCCGTATAGGCACTGATGGGCAGGACGGTGGAGTCGTTGGCGTTCAAGTTCTCTGCGATCTTGTTGAAGATCTCCTTGATCTGCGCTATCTCGAGCTTGGTGTCGATCTGCACGTCTTGTTTGTTTGCCAACATGAGGATAGGGAGGCCCTCCACCTTGTCGTCTGTGATGATCTTCAGCAAGGTTTCCTTGCACTCGACCAAGCGGTCCGGGTCGCATGAGTCGATGACAAATACAATGGCGTGTGCCTGGGCGTAGTACTCGTTCCAGAGCTCTCGCAAGGAGTCCTGGCCGCCAACATCCCAAAACTTCAAGTGGATGTGACCTACCGTGAGCGTGGCAACATTTTGGCCGACGGTGGGGAGAATCCGGCTTGGCGGGATTTCCTTGTAGTGCGGAATGTAAAGAGCCTTGAGCTTTTCAAGGAGCGTGGTCTTCCCTGCGTTGTCCAACCCGAGAATCAACACTGAGTACTCTGGCCAGAGCATGCACTGGTCGTAGATGGATTTTGCTAGATGAAACATTGCGACTGGCTAGCTGGCTGGCTTCTTTCCTTTCTCTGCTCAATCCCGGTGGCGTTTTCCCCTTCTTCTCCTTTCTCCTGCTCAGCTTCCTTGCCTCTCTTCTCTTTCTGTCTGCTGAGCTTTGTTTCTTCCCCTTCTTCTCATCGCCAAGAAACTACGGGATGACGTAAGCGCGCGGGAAAATTTGCGCCCATTTTCTGTCGAGGAGGAAGAACGGACGGGAACATGAATCGAAGGTGGAGAAACGATGGGAAGAAGAGAAGACTAAGAGAGTAGCGGCTGGTGAACGTGACCTTCGGTACACAGACATACACACACACAAACAAGCACAATGAGAGCATCACTAGTAGCATTGGGAAGATCCTCGTGGAAAGGTCCGTTCGTGGTGCCCTTGCCAATAGCACAGGCCAAGAAAAACGGCACCCCCATCAGAACAAACGCCAGATCGTGCACCATCATGCCACAGTTCGTGGGCCTCAAGTTTCAGGTGCACAACGGCAGGGACTATGTGCAGGTAGAAATAACGGAAAACATGGTCGGTTCGAAGCTAGGAGAGTTTGCGCACACCAGAAAGAGATGGTCGTACACCCAGACTAAGAACAAATAGACAGCCATCGCCACTCTCACACTTCAAAATTCACACTTCACACTTCTCCCTGCTTGTATATATAATCATATATTGAAATTGAAATGGTCTATTTATATCTACGTTTAATGTAATCATATATGTCCTCAATGGAAGGTAATTTATGTTAACTGTTTAGCTTTCGTTTATATTTTCGTTTCGTTCACATGACCGGACAAGCGTGTCACCATGCCTTTACGGTACCATCGAGCAACCCATCTAGCCGTCTATCTATTGTAACGTGTATCCATCATACGCTCCTCCCTCAACTTACCAGTGCGGTCCTCGATTGGCCACTTTCCCCAGCCTCCAAGTCGAATAACAAGACATGTAGCATTGTCGTCACCACCAATACACTCGACAAAGCCCACCACTTCTTCGGCGCCCTTTGATGGGTTGCCCCTATTCACTCCTCGGTTGTTAAAATTTGTCTTTATTAAATCGACAATCTCTTGGTCAGATAGGTTGTTGGTAACACCGTCACTAACAAGGACGACAAACGATTCCTCTCCCCCAAAATCTTGTACATCGTTGTCTTTCAAGCTCTGCTTGTTTTTGGAGTTCTCCTTAAACTTTTCAATCATCCGGGAATTACCTATCAGATATTCGCTGATCTCAGGTTCGGATGTTATCCCTATGTCTTTGGCAGTTAGGTCTCCGAAGGACCTAGTATTGGCAAAGTTGAGAAACCTCTCTTCCCCAAACGAGTCAGTCATTATCATGCCAGCGCTAAATCTTCTCAGTCGGCTGGCCTCAATAGGATTCGACGGATGATGGTCCTTTGTCAAACTGTGGGCAAGACCATATTTATCACATATAATGGCTCTTGTGTCTCCAACGTGTGCAACCACTAACCTCGAGACCACGTTGTCTTGATAAAAATAATGATTGGTATCGTTCTCCTCCCAATCAACAGCGTATGTAAAACAAGATGTGCAAGTGCTTCCACTGTTAACGAGTCGGTATTGCACGGCGTCAGATTCGTTCGTCTTTGTACTTGTTTTTTTCTCCTTATTTGCTTCATTCTCCCATGTCAAGAACTGCAAATCCGTAAATAAATATCCCAGCCAAAGTCTGAGCTTGAAGATTTCCCAATGCGTCAATTTGTTATCATTAAGCATCATCTCAATGACGGTCCATAGCTTCTTACCACTCCTGAATTCTTCCCAATCTATAAAATTGTCTTCTTCTTCCTCGTTGTCTTGTTCATCTACTCGTATCTGTTTTGGGCCCTTCTCCTTTTCTACTGCTGTCTGTGCCCGTGTCTTCCGATACTCTTCGTTTATTTTGTCAATATAATTTTTAACCGGCCTTTCGATGTTGCATTCGTTTACCACAACATCGCCAATTTTGCGACCCCATCTTTTCCAGTATCCATTTATTTTGGATCTATAGAATTTTTTCATATCTTCTATAGCCTTTTCACTAATGTTAATGTTTTCTATATTTTCAAAAAGATGATCTTTTAAATAGGTAGAGCATTCGGTGCCTCCATGTCCATCGAAAACTCCAAACGAGAATACTGTCCTATTGATGGGTGGGGAGCTTTTCTCATACGTAGGTTCACTTGTGCGGCTTGTTTGTTTCAAAAGCTTCAAATTGTCAAAATCATAACCATGAAATGCGTCAAGTATCTTTTCCTCACTAAAAGTGTCATTCTCTTGCTTTGAGGAACCCTGGAAGGGATCAACCGCACGCAACGCTTCAGGTTGCAAGTCTAGTACTGAAGCTTGCCATCGATCTTCGTTATACGGTCTGTTTACTCGACCCGAGTAGTATCCAAAGTTAGATGGGACTTTGAGCAAGTCCACGTGAAAATTGATAGGCGATTTTGAGTTCGTTGAGTGTATAGTCAAATGCTGTGAAATAAATCGCCTTTGGCACTTTTGTATGTGTTTTGCAAACATTTTCTTAATTGCAATTTAGGATTTCCCCTGACCTAGTTTTGTATTTCTTTACTCCCCTAAATTTGTTATCGTTTATTATCATCTTCCGTTTGCTTAGGGATTTCAATAATCCGCAGAGCTCCAAAAAAACGAAATTATGAATTACCCGTTTGAGTTAAGTCGTCCATGTTTTTCCGGGGGAGGTGTCAATCGTATCGTAAATGTTGTGTATAAAGAGTTTATATGAATAATAGACAAGAATCTAAACAGTATTTGACAATAGTATGTTTCCTTCCCGTAAAGTAGCAATGCCTAATGAATGTTGCTTATGTACTCATCTCCAAGAACCCTGTTGTCAGCATCATACTCGGTTCCGCTTTCTCCGCTTAACCCACTGACTCCACTTAGCCCACTATTTCCACTAAGTCGACTTTGTTCACTTGCTTGACTGTTTCTGCGCGATTCAAGCACAAACCCGCCTGCTGACGGGATATTGTATGCTCGCAGCCCGTCGATGCTTGAGTCTAAACCCTGGTTGTCCCTACTTCTTCCAAACAGTTTCCCAAATAATCCACCAGCACTCTCAACTGCGGCCTTTACCAATCTAAATGGAAATGTGAATATTCCTACAGCGTTTCGGCCAAATTGAGAAGTCGACATTGAGGAAGATGGTGGAGAAATTCTTGGTAAAGAATCATTTAATTGTAAATTTCCGTTAGAAACGTATCTCTGTGAAATTGTTCTTCCCTCCTGTAATAACGCTGCGGTTTTGTCCGTACTTCCTACAACTGATTCGATGTCATTGTTTGCACGCAAATCAGTTGGTCTTTCAGTAGTGTCGTCCTCAAAATCCATTTCCTCAAGAATATAATCGAATAAAAAGTATCCATCTAGCCATCTTCTTAATTTCCCCCAGACACCAAAGAAACTCATCAAAACAGGCACCAATATTAATCTCGGAATAATATCATTGAGTAAGTCACCGATTCTGATCAATTCCAAATTTCCACTGACAAATTTCAAGAATGCGGAGTTGGATGTGACAGAGGTATCTAACAACATCAAGAAATTGTATCCTAAGGGAATCGTCAAACGTAATGCATAACTAATGAAAAAGACTGAACTCACCGGATCAGAGTTGGAGTTGAACTCAACTTTGTAAATGTTGAAAAGCTTCACCATCCCCAAGCTGAGCAGAGCACATGACATCATTATAATCAAAATCACAACCATTTTAAAGCAACTGAGCGTACTTGTATTCTGTATTATCCAACTCATGACTGATAATCTTGTTCCATGCATCATCTCGCTCTCGATTATTACCAGACCTATTATTGCAAATCCTACTGCAATTAACTTGTACAATAAAGGCCATATGTAAACAAACACCCAACGTGGCCAGCAAATTTTATAGCTTCTCCATTCAATTTCCAAACTTGTGTTGGCATTGTCGAATGATGTGTTGAAGGAAGAGTTATTCATGTAGTTGATGACGTCTTCGAGATAGACGATATCCAGGACTTTGTGCTCAAAAATGGATTTAGAGTGCTTGTAGTCCCAGACTTTCCATTTCAAATCTTCGTTCAACTTAGATAAGAAAACATCATCAATCTCATTCGTCGAGACTCCTATACTGTCCATCAGAAACTGGTAATTGTTGTTGCTGCTACGGAGGTTTCTATCGAGTTTGAATTCTTCTGGGATTTTGGCATGCAAATACAATATATGATCTCTTAAAGAAACGTCTAACTCTGAGTTCAAGCTTGGATTCAGATCTAGTATCTCATACAATGAGTTTATTTTGTTGCAAACATCACGGAGCTCGAATTTCGAGTCTTCCAGGTGGATCTGAAGTTCAGGTAACTTAATGTAATCGAGATGCAACTTTTTGGAATAGGATGTCATCCAAAATGCTTTAGGCAGGTGATTCAACCCATGAGCCATCAACCATATTGCCATTGTCAACGAGTAGATATGAGAGGTGGTTATCAATAGTGACTTGAGATATTTGAAATCGAGCGCATCCCGGTGGTACAATAGTACGTAGAAAAGGAACAGTAGTCCAACAATAATGAGGAGAAACAAGAACTTCAGCACGGAATATGCCGAATTTTTGATCCGATTGAGGAGTGTGAACTGGCCCGAGCTGAGGAAGTATTGCCAGAACGGCAAGATCACCCATGTCGAGACATAGGTAATCCAGTAATTTGTTTTCCAAAGAATACTTATCGTCGCCGAGCTGGAAGGCGTCGCCATATCGATGGGCAACAAGTATGTTGTGCTCAACGGTAGGAACAAGGAGATTGTCAACGTGATATTCAATGGCACCGAGATGGTTCGAACATTGGTCAATCTGTACAATATGAAGAAAGACACCAGAAGCGCAATCGTGGAGCATCCTGCGAGGAGCGGCAACACCGGGGCAGCTGAGAGTGTTTTCAGTACATGCATGTCTGTGTTTGTTTGTAACTGTTTGTTACTGACCTGTTTGAAAGCAATGGCACCAAAGACCCGGAAAAGACCACAAGAGGCATAGGTGGAAGGTAGTTTGCTAGATTAAGAAAAGTAGTAGGTATAAGCCCGGCGCGTAGCCGGTTCTTGTCCGTGAAGGCTCTCTCTGGTGTGCTTAAGAGGCCAGAGTGAGTAGTAAGTAGGCAGGGAGATAGATATAAAGGAAGGAAGAGAGATATAAAGTTTTAGAGAAGGGATAGAAAAAAGTTAATAGGAATGGGGGCAAGGGTGGGAAGAAAAGGGGGTCAATTCGTGGTGGCCGTGAACTTGTAGCGCTTCTTTATGATTCCAACGACGTCGGAGATGGCGTCGTCGTCGACAAACCAAGCGATCTTGCCGGCGGCCTTCTCGTTGATTATACTGGCGGGAAGCCCCTTGTCGGGTCTCTCCATGATGGTTCTGAGGACAGGAGCCTTTGTGGAGCCCTCAACGACGAACGCCACTAAGTGGGAGTGGCAGATGACTGGGACGGAGAAGGATATACGGTTGGCCGGTCCCACGGGGCTGTTCTCGACGGGCACACACCAAGCGTAGTTTTCTCTCAAGGTTTCGTGGTTCGGGAAGAGGGAGGCGACGTGGCCGTCTGGGGCACAGCCGAGTAAGATCAAGTCGAACATGGGCAACTTGACCGAGTCCTTGGAGGCAAATCCCTTGATGAGGGTCTTCTCGTAGTCATCGGCGCACTCCTGCGGGTCATCCAGCAGAGCCGAGTTTATCGGATAGATGTTTGGAGAGCCCTTTGACTCCGGAATGAGGTCGAATAGCTTGGACTTGGCCTGTCCGTAGTTGGACTCCGAGGAGTCGAAAGGCACCAACCTCTCGTCAGCAAAGTAGACGTCCCACTTGTCCCACTTGATGTCGTCTCGCTTGAGGAGGCCCTCGTGCAACACATTGAGAAGAGAACCACCACTGATACCTATTTTGAATCTCCTGTTGCTTTCCTTCTTCTTCTTCCTCAACTGGGAGCTTGTCGAGGGCGATGTGCTCATGCTATTGCTGTGAATGCTGGCATCGTCCGGTGTATTTCGCAGCATCAATGGCGAGTCGGACGTTGTGTTCAGCGGGCTCAGCTGCTGCTGCTGCAGGAATTGCTGCTGCTGCTGCTGCTGCTGCAAGTTCAGTGTGTTGCTAACGGAAGATGACGACGACGACGCGATGTCGTCGTGTGACTTGGACAAGGCCTTGTTCTGTGCAGTCACAACCAAGTCTGCGACGGCCTCTGCGACGCCAGAGAACTCAGGAAACGAGTATATGAGCGGGACGGCAGTGGTCATCGGAGCGGTCGTGTGGTGTGTGTGTGGGTGTTTATGTGTTTGAGTGCGGGCTTGGAGCAGGTGTCGGGGTGTTTGTCTCTGCAGACGTGTATCTCGGTCTTGTGCGGTTGGTCGTGTGCGGTTGGTCGTGTGTCAAAGTAGCGTCCTGGTGTCAGTGTGGGCAGCCCCTGTCTTGTGGCGGCCAGCCACCGACCGGCCGAATCAGTTGTCTGACGGATGAGCCAGAAAAAAGAGAGGAAAAGCCAAAGGCGGCGGCAACATGAAAAAGAGGCGAGCGAGCGTGCGGGCGGGCAGGGAAGGGACGGAGCAGCAGTGGTGAGGGACGGAGATGGGGCAGATGAGGAGCCGGACGGATGGAGGCGGGCCGGAGGAGGGCGGTCGGGGGTGTGAAAGGCAGCAGAGAGCGGAAGGGAGAAGCAGCAGACGCAGAGGACATGACCAGCACGTTTTATTCGGCGTTGGACCTAATTGCGTGGAGCCTGAAGGGCGAAGGTTTGAACTACGCCGTTTCAGGCGGAGAGAACGGCGACGAGTATCTGCTCACGAAGATACACAGCGGGCGAAGATCGGACGACGGGGGTGGGGCTACAACGATGGACAGCGCTGCGGCGGACGTGCCGGACGGCGTCGTGGTGCATGTGGGCTCGGGGGGCGTGAGCTTCCCGTTGACGGTGTCGAACTCCGTGAGGGAGATTGTGAGCAAGAAGTGGATCTTGCCGAGCTTGCGGCGCAGCATCGAGGTTGCCGAGCGGGGGCTGGCGGAGGAGGGCGCCGACGGCGGGGTGGAGCTCCGGAAGGCCTTGGACGACTCGAAGAGCGAGTTCTACAGCGGCGGCGGCAGCAGCAGCCAGATGGGCGGGATCGCCGGCGTGGTGCCAGGTAGCTCGGGCGGCGTGGCCAGCCAGCGTGCTCCGGCGGAGTCCCCGGCCGGCTCCCCGGCACACTTCCCGGAGGAGCAGGGCTCCGGCGCCGGCGAGCAGATGCCCGGCTTTGAAGACGACTTCCAGCTGCAGCCAGGCAACCGGAACGACCTCCGGGGCCCGTTCGGGGCGTGGCCCGACCCTGCAGGGCCCGCTGCGGCGGCCTCGTCGTCCTCCTTCGGCGACTTTGATCTCTATCCGAACGGAGAGAGAACCGGCCAGTGGGGCGACCCTCTGGGCGGCGCCGCCGGCACCGCCGGCGGCCCTGGCGGTCTTGGCCGCCTGGGTGGCCTGGGCGGCATGCATCCGCAGTTTGACGACCCGTTGTTCAGAGGCGGCCTCGGCGGCAGCCGGGGCAGCAGCCGGGACGGTCCCCGCCGCGGCCGGGGCGGCTTTGGCCCCAACATCAGGTACGACGATCCGACCGGCGGCAGCCATGGGTTCTGACCACCCCGGCGACGGACTAGGGTCCGCTGGGGACCCCGGGGCATTTGGGACCCCGTTTGTGTAATGAATGTATGTGTAGTCACTTGTACAGTTGCTGGAAATGGGTTTTCGCAAAATATCCGACCGACGCGTCGGCGCGGTGCACGGACGTACGGGCGCAGCCCGTTCTCCTCTTTTGCTGGGAGAGCGCTGAGCACGAAAGAGACAAACCGCATAGAGGTGATTGGCTCAGGAGATGTGGGAAGACATACGGTGCAGAAGAAGACCGGGAGGAGCCAGGACGGAGAGCCATTGCCCGAGAGACACACAGGATGCTCGCCAGAACAGTCAGAATCAACAGCGTTGCCGCCAGGCGGTTTGTGGCCACCGCAAGCAAGAGCTCGACGGCCACCAAGACCCAGGAGAAGGAGGCCGGCGCAGCCACGGGCTCGTCGACCGCGTTGACCGGGGAGGACCCGCTCGACGTGATTCCTAGCAGCAACTACCCGCAGGCTCCGAACCGGGCAGAGACGTGGTCGCAGTCGCAGAAGTCGAGAGACGAGATCTACAAGACGGACCCCCGGTTCGTCGGCAAGGACTTGAGCAAACAGCCTCAGTCGCTCGCGGCCATCGAGTTGATCAAGCAGCAGCCGGTCAGCTTCATCCACGGCAACATCGCCGTCTGCCACGGCACCGACTTTGTGCAGGGCCACCCAAAGGTCTACATCAACCTGGACAAGGACAAGGCGCACTCCTGCGGCTACTGCGGTGCCAGGTACGCCAGAGAAGAGCTCAAGAATAAGTTGTAAGTAAGACCCTGTCGTCTGCTCCCGGCCACGCAGCCCGCTCTATAAATTATCTATAAACTCTACATACATCGGCTCTTATTTATTTATTTATTCGTTCATCCACACAATCATTCATTCATCCATCCATCCATCCATCCATCCATCCATCCATCCATCCATCCATCCATCCATCCATCCATCCATCCATCCATCCATCCATCCATCCATCCATCCATCCATCCATCCATCCATCCATCCATCCATCCATCCATCCATACATCCCCCGCTGCCTTGAGTCCTATCTTGCGCTGTCCCAGTATTGCGGGCCCTTCTGCTGGGCCACTGCTCGCCCTGTTTACCTCCCTCGTATAACGGAAATATTCCCGATCTGTACTAATTTTTTTTCACCCCCCGTAGCTCTTAGTCATATCACCAGGGCTCTGTCGTCCGGTGTCTGTTCTTGAAAACCCTCCCGTCGTGTCCAGAGCCAGTCGAAGAAGCCGCCGCTGCCACCAGAACATCCGCCTTTGCTAAACATGAGCCTCGGGAGACAATTAGCCTCGGCATCGAGACGCTACTCATCGTATCCGGCCTCAAAGACAATCCGTCAGAACTCTCTCCAAGATCTGTACAAACTGCACAAGAACAAAGAGCCGATAACGGTGATAACGGCGCACGACTACATCACAGGGAGGTTTGCTGAGGCGAGTCCGGGAATTGACGCCATCCTTGTGGGCGACTCGCTGTCGATGGTCGCCAAGGGCCATCCATCCACGCTCGAGCTCGACTTTGACGACTTCTACCACTCTACGGCGTCGGTGCTGAGAGCGGTGAGAGAGAAATTCGTCATTGTCGATATGCCTTTCGGGTCGTTCGAAGAGTCGGTTGAGCAGTGCACCCGCTCCGCCGTCAAATTGATGAAGTTGGGCAAAGTCGGGTCGGTCAAGATAGAGGGCTCCTACGAAATGACGGACCGGATAAGAAGCTTGACCAACGCAGG
This sequence comes from Pichia membranifaciens NRRL Y-2026, assembly GCF_001661235.1. Taxonomy (NCBI): domain Eukaryota; kingdom Fungi; phylum Ascomycota; class Pichiomycetes; order Pichiales; family Pichiaceae; genus Pichia; species Pichia membranifaciens. The sequence continues at coordinate 2,008,511 of NW_017566983.1, read as the reverse complement.
AATACCCGTGACGGGACACATCGGGCTGCAGCCGCAGAAGTTCAACATGCTGGGCGGATTCAAGGCGCAGGGAAGAAACGCCTTGGGCGCTTTGGACATCTACAAACAGGCGCTTCATCTACAGAAAATAGGCTGCAAGATGCTACTCTTTGAGTGCATCCCGGAGAAGGTCGCAGCCTTCATCACCGACCGTGTGGACGTACCCACCATCGGAATTGGGGCAGGCAACTCCACCAGCGGACAGGTGCTTGTCATGGCAGACGCGTTGGGCATGTCCGATGGCAAGAAAGCCAAGTTTGTCAAGTCCTACTTGGACATAAACTCGCTTGCCGTAGATGCCTTGACGAGATACTCGGCGGACGTCAAGAGCAAATCGTTCCCGAACTCTGAACTGCACACCTATCCAATGAAGGATGAAGAATTTGATGAGTTCGAAAGAATGGCAAAGGATCTATAAATCATTAGTAGGTAAGCAGGAAACTAGACAATACTATCTATAAACAACGCTGAATTTGTCCTCCTTCTCGATCTCGTCGTCGGCATTGAAATCGATTTTATCCTCCTTCATCATTATTGTCCTTCCTTGACTAGGGACGATAATGTTATTTTTTCGTTCGTTCTTGGCAGCTTCTTGTAGTAATAGATTCCCCGGCTCAAGATAGTGTTCCGAGCTTAAAACAAAGGTTCCCCAATGCACTCCGACCATTTTATGGATCTTCATCTCCTTCATGATTTTCACGCTTTCGGCAGGACTGATGTGTCTAGGTTTCTGATGCCACTCGGGGCAATACTGCCCAATGGGCAATGCGGCAAATTTAACAGGTCCATAGAGTTCACCAATCTTATTGAACACACCACTTGCGTATCCGGTGTCTCCACCATGGTAGAACAGACTTTTACCGTTTCTCAAAATCATGAAGCTGCACCACAACGTTTTGTTGGCATCCAACAACATGCGCCCCGACCAGTGCATTGCAGGCAAGCAAACAATCTCAAACTCATCATCTATACAAACCCTCTCCCACCATTTCATCTCGATGATGCTGCTCGTCTCCACTCCATGTTTGCTCAAGAACTCGCCAATCCCATTTGGAACTATCCACTTGCATCTTCCTTGGATGGTACTAAGCTTCGAAGTACTGTCATCCCCCAAATGATCAGGGTGGTCATGACTAACAAGGATATAATCCGGCTTTATTTCCTCCACAACTTGCTCAATCTTCAAAGGACATGGAACCACCCGTTTTGGGCCGAACGTCTTATTGACAATTGAATCCTCAAACAACGGATCCATCAGAAACACTTTACCACCACTTTGAAATAACCCACAACTTTGTCCTAGCCATGTGTATGCCACCATACCATGTTCTAAACAAATATCTCTCACATTTTTCATATACTCAACACTAGGTTGAACCCAGCGTAGTTCTTCAACTCTCTGGCTTGTCTCCTTGGGTACTCCACCACGAGCTCCAAATTCACTCAGTTCAATCAACCGCATGACGAAAAATTCGTATAATGTTTGGGGCCTGTATTCTTTAAATGGATTCTCATATCTCCCATGAATTTCAAGAACATCAAATCTTTTGTCATCCCCGTAATTATTGAACACTCTCTCTCGGTCATCAATGGCACGTTGTGCCATCACATAACTGTAGGTCGTGTAAGTCGTGTACGTAGCTAGTGCATACAACACACTTCTAAACTTTAACCCCATTCTATGAATCTAATTGTGGATTTTGATCCTCCCTTTTTAGAATCGGGCTAAGTTGGCTTTGGTCATCAAGGCTTAACGACACAGTTAGGGTTCCCCGAGCCATCCACATAATTATGTCAAGTTGAGTTGATTTTGTCAAAGAATCTAGTGGTAAATAATTATCAGCGCGTTTTGGTTAGTAGTAGGCTATGGAGATACGGATGAATCTAGTGCAACGCAATATTAATAATCTTACTATCAATTATATAAAAATTGGTTACTGCGGCCCTTTATAAATTACTGCGTAAGTTATGGTTTGCCAGTCTCGTTCTGCTGGTACTGTTCCTGTGTTATTCACCGTTTAACTCATTCATTATGTTTCCACCGGAATCTTTTCATCACCAGCTCTATCTATTTTTCCTACTTCCTGAAGATCCCTTTGATCCCCTACTTCTCCTTCTCTTTCGCCCTCTCCCTCTTCCTCATCGTCCTCATCGTCCTCATCATCTTCTTCTTCTTCATCATCGTAATCTTCGTCGTCCTCGTCATCATCGTCATCATCGTCGTCCTCGTCGTCCTCGTCGTCTTCTTCTTCCTCTTCTTCCTCTTCTTTTTCTTCTTTTTCTTCCTTCTTCTCCTCCTTTTCTTCAACTTTTTCCTTTCCTTCAACTTCTTCTCTACCTTTTCCTTTAGCTTTACACTCTTTTCCATTTGTGTCCAAATCTTTGACTGCTTCTATCTTTATACTTGCAACCTTTTCTTGCAATTCGTTCACTTCTGGGTTGTCGCCATTTTCTATTAAGTCGAGCTTAGCTTTTTCTAATTCAAGTTTTCTCCTTCGTATTTCCTTCAACTTTTTGACGGTAATATCCACAACTTCACTCCACTCTCTCATACCACCCATGCCAATATCTCCACAAACCAAAACTTTTTCCACCGGTTTCAAAACCTCAATGAATTTGAAATCTTCAGCTAATATATTCAAATGAATCTTGGTGATAGGATGCATATACATGAAAGTATTCATAGCAGGCGCCACAAGTATAGGGACTGCAGGATTCCATATCCGAACAATACTTGTGAGTAAGTTGTCCGCCAACCCATTGGCAATTTTTGCTAAGGTGTTAGCACTCAGTGGAGCAATCAGAAATATATCTGCCCACTTTCTAAGCTCCACATGCAAAATCGGATCTCCTGGTTTTATTTTATTAACAGGAGCAGACCATTCTTCTTGTTCTCTCCAAATTTTTACTTCTGACGAGATCTTCATGCCACGTAAAAAATGTTCTGCAGCTGTGGTTACAACAAGTTGAATCGACACTTTATTCGTACCATATATTTTGAAAAGTTTGTCAATAATCATTGGAATTTTTATAGTTGCAACAGATCCTGTAGCCCCAATCAAAATATGTACTTTATCATCATCTTCTTTGCAAAGATATTGGGTAAATGGTACCAATGGGCCTACTGGTGGGGTGACTACTGTCTTCAACGTCTTCTTTTTCGTAATCGATGAAGGCGTTGATAGGTTGGAATTGGGGTTTCCCCCATTTATTGATGTGGTAGAGGACATCCCGCTTTTTGATTCGTATATATTCTCGCCTGGTAATGATGAGTTCCTCAACTTACTATTAGCTGCGGAGAGTAAACGTGTGGTTGGTAAATTATTATTCTCTTCAGCAATTCTAGGAGAAGTGTGGATTTCATGATTTGAACTTGTCGTGTTGCTATTGGTCCCAGTACTAACTTTATTATTCGGAGTTATGTGAGATGCGACGCTGACACCATTCAGCAGGTCAAACTGCACCGGAGACCTAACATCTTCTCTTCTGGAAATATTAGCACCTATGATAGATGAGCTGCCTAACTTTTGTAGTGCGTTATGTGGAGTACTTGTATTTACATTTGGTATATTTGTGTTTGTGCTTGAAGGAAACGATGCAGATTGTGAAGCTTGTCTTGACAGAGGAGCTTGTGTGGTAGATGATACAGAAGGCTGTCTTGAGCTTGGTATGCCTGTTTGTGGTGAGTCCAGCAATGGAACTTTGGTAGTCGAAGGTCTAGCCGAAATAGATCCTCTATGTTTTTGGTTCGGGACTTGAAACGAAATCGTGCTCGTTGAAGTCTTCAACTGTGGTGTTATTGGGGTGGGGTATGAAGAGCTTGCCAGAATAGACGCTGGAACAGTGGCAGTTTTTGGTTGGGAAGTGACGACTGATTGGTTGGCATTGCCCACGCTATTATTGTTGCTATTTGCACGAGACGTTAATGAATCGGTTGAAGAAGTTGGAATTTTTTTGTTACCTTTGACTGTTTCAAGCAGTGATTCGTTCACATTTACTATGTGCTTCTTTTCTGTGGGGGCAACATCATGTGCATATCCTATGCTTGTTTCGAGGTGTGGGAGCTGTGCAAGCTTCAGTGAGTTTGCAGAATTGCTTGAGCTTGATTTCCTGAATTTGGGGCGCATGATTTCCAGGGTCTTTCGTTCATCCTGATCTTCTCTCACCAACGAGGATTGATGTCTCTGATCGGAGAGCGGTGACGGGGACCTCATCTCTTCTTTATTCATCGAGTTGACAATGCCCTTGTTGAACGATACGTCAGTATTGAACATAGCGGGCCGCAATATATATGGCTATACGTATGGGGGAAAAGGGATTCAAAGTTCCTTTTGACTAGTACCGTAACCTAACACTATGCGATGTTGATTCTGTTCACTTTGATCTTTACCTTGATACTGCGTATGGTGCCCCTAGCTAATCCAGTAGCATGAGATTCGGGGGGCAAAAATTCTAAGGAGGGGGGATTCTGAGTCTAGCTTTTCTGCTGTGTCTTGCACAAAAAATATTTTTACTTAAATCGAATACAGTAAAAACAATAAGGAGAGGAGGGCGCCTACTTTTTCCAGCTTCTTTTTCCGCAAGAACTTTTTAGTAAGGTCTCTAATAATTTTTGAGTTTTCCAAATTTTTTGTTGATGTTTTGTAAACCTTTGAATCAAAGGTTCCAAATATGATACATAGGGGAAGATGATATATAGATAGAGATTTATAGAGAATCATTATAATGTACAACTAGATAAGAAGAATGCCGAGGTTGTTTTGTTTGTGAGTTATTTTTGCTTAATTCAAATTATAGCCTTGATGTGTTGTTTAGGTTTGTTTTGTTTTTGATTTGGTAGTTTTGGTTTCCAGCTGGGTCAAATTTAGTTTTTCCTAAATTCACTCAAAACCGGGTAGATTGCTTCAAAAGCTTTGTAGATTTCTTCTCTTTGCTTGGCCCCTGTGAGGACAATCTTACCTGACACGAAAATTAGTAAAACAATTTTTGGCTTCACCATTCTATAGATCAAACCAGGAAACAACTCTGGCTCGTATGACGAGAAAGTTCCGTGCGCATAGGCCAAACCTTCAAGCCTGATCGGGAATTTAACGTCACATGAACCAACTATATTCTGGATCTTAAAATCTGTGAATTTGGCATTGAAACCAAGCTTTTGGATGATTCTTGCGTATTTTCTAGCCGCCAACTTAGAGTCGTCCTCGGATTTTGCACCGGTTACAACCATCTTACCTGAAGCGAAAATTAACGCAGTAGTTTTGGGTTCTCTAATTCTCATGATGACAGCTGCAAAACGCTTAGGATTGTATTCGGCGTTACGTGCATGAAGAGCAATCGTTTTCAACTCCAATCGACAATCCAAGTTGACGGTGGCAACAATATTCTGTAAAGTTGGGACTATTCCTGAAGCAGAAGACTCGTCACCCACAGCGACGTTGGCTGCTTGGTTCTTCAAGCCCGACAGATCTGCAGGTTTTATTCCGATGTTGTTTGCTATGTTGGGGTTGACAGTGGTTGCAGAATCATTGCCGACAAAGCCAGTGTCGGATGCCAACGGTAGTGCCACTGGTTTCGATTGTGGAAAAGAGTTGTTCAGTGTGGTTGACGATATTGCTGAGGTGGCGTCGCTACCACCAGCCATGCCACTCTCAGCACTGGCAGCATCATCAAGTAATTTTTGTGATTCGGCGTTCTCTTCCTTCACCATGTCATGCTGAGACGATGTAGGAAACGACAATGAGCCCTGACCCATGAACGCATTTGCACGAGCAGCAGTTGTTGGCAATTTGAGGGAATCCATCGCTTCTGTCTTTAGTTGGTTGTTTCCTTTAGTGTGGTTTGACTGTTGGATGACTTCGTGATTCGTGGGTCGTTGTTTAGTTTTTTATTAAACTATATGATTTATATAGATAGTAGAAGACAGGGAATCAAGAGTAGAACAAATGGTAGAAAAAGACGATCAACTGAATGGGTCCTTCCTGATATTTGCTGCAATGGTTTGCCTCTATGTGTGTAGATGTTTGTGAACGGGTATGAAAAGTGCTGGAACACAACCCTGAACTCTGGTACGCTTACGTAACAAACACGCAACTGTGTTTTTTGAACTCCGGCCGCAAGCGCCGTCCGCCTTTTTTGCCCGTACGGGAAGGGGCGAACCGTGGTCCTTTTATACTCGCAACGCACAATGCGTGGCTGACGTTTTCTCACGCCTTTTGCGTCGATTTTCTTTTCGCCCTGGCCTTTTTGCCAGCACATCGGCGCGGTTTCGCGACAGAAACTCTTGTTGTAAAGGGAGCGGCGTGAAAGCGCTGGGTTCTGTGTCGGTGCTTACGTCATATGGTTACATGAAAGTGCTTCCTAGGTGGATCTTGCCATTTTAAAACTTTTACGTGTCTGTTCGACTTTTGGTTTTGCATTCAAAAATCCACTGCTGTGTTTTTAGGGATCCAATTACAGCTTCAGCGACTGATGGCAAAGGATCAAGATGTTCTTGTTTGGCAGTTGGTTCAAGCCAGCGATTTTTTCTTGAAAAGCGCACATTCGATTGGTGCAAAGGCCCTGCGTGACACGTCTGGTAACACTCTGAACGAATATAATACATTGATCAAAGCATCCTTGAACTGCCTGTTCAAAATCTTAAGACATTACTCGGCAATATTAGATGCAAAGATCCAATCAATCCTATATCACAAGACCGCACATATACTTTTCAAAGAGACAATAAGTTCTGATCTAGCGTTGGATTACTGCATTAAAGGAATACAGATATGCAAAAGGAACGAACCAGGTCTCACGGTAATTAAGTTGAAGTTACAATACCTGAACTTCCAGATTCAGTTCCAATCGAGCAGCTCCCCGGATTCAAAGAAACAAGCCCTATCGTACTTGAACAGCATATTGGAAAGGGAGCTTCCAGAAGATCCGTCTTACTTAAATATACGCGTTTTCTTCAGTTTGATCAAACTCGACTATTTCAGCTCGATATACACTCCTGAAAGGAAAATATCGGATCTGAAAAAACTTTGTTCCATGGTGGAAAGCAACTTATCCAAAGAAAATTACTTATTCCTGCAGATTATTTTGGCAAATCTCATTGAATTACAGCTTTTAAATAGCATTTCACTTTCAGAAGTTAAAGAGAGTTTGAGCAAGCTCAAAGGGTATCAGCAACCAGATAATGTTTTCAGTGTGAAAATCCCAATTCAATTTAGGGGCATCTCGCTTCTTTTTGAAGTACTGTTGTCTCTGTATGAATTTCAGTTCGACAGATGTACAGAAAATATTCAGAAAGTTGATTCGTTTGTTAAATCAGTTAAACAGTCAACACTTAAAACTTGGTCGTCTAGGCTAAATTTTAATTTTTCTCTAGATAAGAGTAACTCGTCATTCCCTGTTGAGTTTAAATGGCATTCTTTCAAAGACTTTTCCCTTATATCCTACCTCTATTGCGGAATCTTATGTTCCTTCAAGTCATGGGAAAAGAAATCTAAGAGCGATAAAATCCTAAGACTTGTCAGTTCCTCTTTGATTACAGATAGCAATCAATTTTCCCTCACTTTTGAGGATGCCCAAAATAAGAAAGCAAAGCAAAGCTATCTTCAAATACTTACTACGGCGTATCAGCTACTGTCAGATTTGATCAAAGACAAATTTCCCGCCCTTGAAAATACCGACGATACCAATCCAAATTCTTTAACCTCTGTCTTGCAAAACAATTACCACGGACTCTTCAGCTTTATTGACTCATATGAGAAAAGTAGATACTCAGCATATGAATGTGCCGTGTACGATAACTTGCTTCCTCTAATTCAATATATTTTTGCCATGATTTACCAACGTAACGGAATGTTTCACAAAGCTCTGTATCATTATTTTATGGCTCACATATCATGTTCCAAATCAAATACAAAGGTGAACTTTTTATCGTCAAACTCTACTTCACATTCTGATAATGAGGTATTCAACGACCCCATATATGCAGACTTTGTTCAATCGAATATGGGTATTTTTGGTACATATTCACAATCTTTAGGACTTAGTAATGAAATTTATATGTTGTCCACTATAAACGCGTTGCCAATAATACAACATTTGATAGAGCAACAGAAACAAAGACAGAGAGGCTTAACTGAATTTGATATTGGATACGATACTTACCTTACAAGACTTTTAAAACTTTTGAAAATAAAGGACTCCTTGTCTATACAGATTAATCAATTACTACGAACACTGAACAGCACTCCACTGAATCCAGCAGCCACACTATCAATTCCTCAAATTACCATTTCAACCTTGTGTTATTTTTATACTACAGAAGACTATACATTTCTATCGAAATTGAATCTCAAGGAGATTGAAAAGGCATCGCCGTTGCTTACTTCATTTTTGTATCTTATTATGGGATATACTTACAAGAATGACCTTGGTCTCACAGAATTGGAAAATCTTAACTGTCGCGTGGGCTTTTACACTTCTGCCTGTAATTATTCAGCCAAAGCATGTAACTCATCTTGCATCAATGCGATCGCTCAATTAGGCTACCTTGAAATCTGGAAGATCATGAATCACAACAAGAATCTGTATACTCCAGAGAGTATCGGTCGTGTTTATCAGAGGTTTCAACATTTTGCCAAAGATTTGACTGAGATTCCTGATGGGTCTTCTGATGATCAAAACCGTAAACGCACCAAGCGTGTGAAGTTTGTTTAGGAAGTTAGAAGCTTCTTTTTGAAATTTTAGCATATTTAAATTAGAATACAATAGAGTTATAGGCATGAAAGGTATCGATGAAAAATACTGTGATCCTGAGATTAAAAAAAAAGAGAATCATAAAGAAACAAGTATTATGTGCAAACGTCTAGATCGCATCTGGAAGGTTGTTTTCAGGTTTCTTGTCCTCACTCTTCAACGAGGCAGCATCCTTCACACGGTTGTCCTTCTTCGGAACTCTTGCTAACCAATAGAAGAAGAACATGAAAATGACGTTAATGGCAATGAAACAAATGAAAATACCCCAGTCTCTCCAGCGCTTGTAGTAGTTCACGTGCACAGACTGTAAGTATGCATTGGTGTTAGACGCCGTGCAGAACCCGCAGTAGCCATCCTTCATGTCACTTATGTAACCTCCATTAGCCTTCATGTATGGGTCGATATATTCTGAGCACGACATGTTATCAGGAGGAGCAAAATAGACAATTTCCTTCTCGGAGCAAACTAGCTTAGTATCACCAACACCGGCTGAAAGCAACGAAGCAACCCAATACGTCATTGAATTGGCACGGTACATGAAAGACCAGAATCCTGTAGGATACTTCAAGATACCACAAAAGTTCAAACACATTGTGAATAACAACGTCGCAATATTGGCACCATTCTGCTCCTCTTCAATACCAGCAATACATGCAAGACCTAAAGTTGACGCATAATTGAATAGACCAACAATTAGTAACCACGAAAGTGCTCCTCTCTGTGCAGTGGTGCCTGTGCTAGCAGCGTTAGAGTAAAATCCAATAGGATAGTACCAGCAGAAATATGAAATAGTTCCACAAAACAAATTCCATGGGAATTCTGACGAAATTTGAGCAGCAAGGAAAATCCACCAAGAGAATGTCTTAGACGGTCTTTCACGTACTTCATAAATGGAACGCTGTTTGATGTATAATGGCAACATTTGCTGAATCAATGTGTTCACCATAACGGAAAGCATGAAAATAGACAACATCTGGTTCTGTAAACCTTGTAATGACGTACCTGCCTTGAAAAAAGAAAAGCCATTGAAAAGGGAATTGGAAACGGCAAGAAATACCTTAGACCAGATATAAGTAGGTGTACGCCAGTACTGTTGCATAACACGAGTGGTGACCTGGCAGTATTGCATCCAGTATGTGGAAGCAAAACTTCTCTTAGCATCAACAGAATCATCAACAGGAATCTGTAACAAGTCCGTCTCCATTCTATTAAGTTCTTCCTTGATCGCCTGTCTCTCTTCAGATGCCATCCACACCTCGTGATAGTCCTGGCTCGCGTGTGATCCTGGAGCAGCACCAATCACTTCCAACATCCACTCCGCAGGGTTTGCAGCAGGAGGACATTTGTGCGATCCGTGAGACTCAAAGTAGTTAATCAATGTTTGACAGTTTTCTCCAAGGTCTCCAAAATACACTGTACGCCCACCCTTGGCAAGAAACAACAATCTGTCAAATTCCTTCAATAAGATCGCTGATGGCTGATGGATCGTACAGAGGATAGCCTGTCCGTGGTTTGCAAGTTTACGCATCAACTGACAAATGGACCAAGCAGTCTGGGAATCCAAACCAGAAGTAGGTTCATCCAAAAACAATAGCAACTTAGGCTTGGCAGCCAACTCAACACCAATGGTCAATCTCTTACGCTGCTCAACATTCAAACCTTCACCAGTGACACCAACAATGGCGTCACTATATGGCCTCATTTCTAAGATATCAATAATACTCTCAACATATTCGTTCTTTTCTTCAATGGAAATCTCTCTAGATTGTCTCAAGTATGCAGAGAATCTCAATGCCTCTCTAACAGTAGATGTCTCCAAATGTAAATCCTGTTGCTGCACGTAACCAGTCGATCTTTGGAATGACTGATCTCTCAATCTACCATTCACAAACATAGACCCTGAAACAACACCCATGGTCACACGATTCGCCAAAACATCTAAAAGTGTGGTCTTACCTGCACCAGACGCACCCATCAATGCTGTCAATGTGCCTGGTTTAACCCACCCATCAACATGATTCAAGATACGTCTCGTCTCATCCTTGATCTGCACTTCGTAACAAACATCCCTCCAGTGGAAGATATCTGTCCCTGCAGCAAGGTTATTGACATCATCAGAATCAGAAGATGATGATTCGTTACCATGGTCGTAAACACCTGCAGACTTTTCTCTGGTGTCTCCAGCAGACTCTATATCAGTGGCTTCAGATATATTTTTCTCCTTTCTCAATCTGCGAAGAGTAGATTGCTGGAATAGGATAATCTCACCCTTCTGCATGGCACCTTGATTAATTTCGACAAGAGAAACATACACACCGAGGAAAAAGATAATGAAACCAACCACTATGCCAAAATTTCTCCATTTATGAGCATTGTCGTATCTATAAGATTGGTAGATGTAGTCAGTACCGCTGACATATTCGGAGCCAGGAACTGATGACACGGCACTACAAACTTGGTTCTCTAGTCTTGAATTTGGATAAGAGGGTATAAACGTTGAGCATTTGAAAGTTCGGCCATCAAACTCATTAGTTATCAAAGATTCAAAGACATATGCGACAGGATCTAAGTAATTGATCCATCTTGACCAGCCATGCATGGAAGGAGTTGGTAATGCAAAACCTGTGTAGATTACCAAAGCAGTTAAGATGACTGCTGCAATAGGCATAGTTGATTGTAAAGATGTAAAGCAGGAACCAATTGAACGAAAAACGTGTGACATGACTAGAGTTGCCATAAAATTCATTAACAAATAAAAGAAAAACCTCCCTGGGTTTCTCCTGAAATTGACCATAAAGTAATAGATCAAGTTGAAACCCAAAGATGTTAAAAGCTTTGCAGGAAGTTCAGTGATAATGGATGCAAGTGCATCTGCAGATGGATGATATAATGCAAACCTTTTATGCTTTTCAACAATAGGTCTGGCTTCAAATAAGGACATAATTTCAAGCAACGATGAGAAGGCATTGAACAAAACACCAAAGAACATGGTGGCAGTACGATAATAAAAAGCTCCTGTGGTTTCTGGCAAGTTATAGAATAAGGATGAGATAATCAAGCCCATAATAATATTTGCAGTAATAGAAAAGACGGTAATTGAAGGACTTTCTTTGGTTCTCCATACGTTTCTCATTGCAATTAACTTCATTTGCATCATGTAAGAAACACGGAAAGACGAAGTCGGTCTAGAATGGTTGGACTGCTTACTGATATGTGCATCCTTAAAGGTTGCTCCTGTGTTCATACTGGTGCACTCTTCTAGGTACTCATCGATGTCTTTAATCAATTGTGAATACTCTTTAGAACTTTTCCAGTATGTTTCGAATTCCTTAGGGGTCTTTGGAACTTTGTCTTCCCATCCTTTCCTTGCCTCTCTTTGTGCTGGTGAAGTGATAGATGTTAGAAAATCGGCAGTTGTCTGACGGTCAGGACATTCATAACCCATGTCTTCAAAGTAGGCCTTAGCTTTATCAGCAGAACCGAAGTAGATTTGGTAACCTTCGTAAAGTAAGACAACGTTATCGAATAAGTCGTAGGCGTCTTGAGAACATTGGTAGATGGCAATCAATGGGGTGGTATCTAGGATATGTGCAGAGGTTTTCAACGCGTGAACAAACTCTAAGGCAGTTGCTGCATCTAAACCTCTAGTAGCGTTATCCCAACATTGGATGTTGGCACCACATAGGGAGGCTTCGGCAATGGAGACTCTCTTTCTTTCACCACCGGAAACACCTCTAATAAAGTCGTTACCGACCTTGGTGTTGATTGTGTGGGATAGACCATAAGTTGCCATGTAAACCTGTTGAAAATCAGAAAAAAAGGTATGTTAGTAAAACTGCACAAACTTGGGATAAAAAAAAGATGGTATCATACTTACATCAGCCATGTGTTTAGCATAAGCCTTTCTATCAACGCCTGGAAATCTGTTTTGTGGGGTTCTCAACCTTGCGACGAACTCTAATGTCTGGCCCACTCTCAAATGAGGGAAATGGTTGTCCATTTCCGCAGAGAAAATGACTTCACCTCTGTAGTGGTTGTGGATCTCCGATGGTGTCAATCCATCGTAGCTGATGACGGAGTCCTTGTCAACCTTGAAACCGTATGTCTGTGAGGCAACTGTCTTCAAGAACGTCGAGCAACCTGCACCGGGTCTACCCAAAACGACCGTGAGACTCCCGGGCTTGATCAAACAGTCCATGGACTTGAGGATGTCAAAGTATCTGGACTGGTCGTTACCACGCAAGACGTCCAAGTACAAGTCTCTGGCCTTCTTGAATGGGTAGTTCAAAAAGTTGGCCTGGTAGTCTGCGTCAGAGGAGATTCCTCTTGCTATCAAGTTCTTGCATGCAAAACCAAGAGACGTTGGTTTGTAGTATTCTGGATCGGAGTCAAATATTTTCCTCATGTTCTTAATCCAGAACTTGGACTCAAAATCGTCACTATTTGGGTCTAGCCTTGGATCGATTGAGTCGTCAATGGGATTGACGCCGGGAACCTGTGACATCGAGGTCATTGTGCGCATCAAGGCCAAGCCCTGTTCAGTGACAACGCCGTTTTTTTCATCTGAGTCGTTACTTGTGTCCTGCTGGACACAGCTGTTTCTGGTGTATTCCCTTGCAAGGCTTCTGATTCTCTCGTTCACTGAGATGTCGTCTGGAAATTGCGCTTCGCCGTCATCTGTGCTGCTGCCGCGGTCGCCGGTGTTACCGTTGGGCAAAACAGAAATAGTCTCCATGACGATGATGCTAACTCGTTGCAATTGCTGTTACTGTTGCAGCCGTGCAAAAAGTTTAGACTTGTTTATACCAAGATAAGAGATAATATCTTAGAGCAGATAAGAGAGGGCACAGGAAACAGACATTACAAACGTTCCAAACGATACCTATGCGGAAATGCACAGTTATATATGGCTGAATATGTACCCGGCTAGGACCTGATTTGGGAGTTAACTTTCTGCTTTTCTTACCCCCCATCCGCTGGCCCCGCCGTATGACAGACCTCCGCGTCGCGACGTGCCGGCGCCCCGCTAAGCGATCCGAAGAAAAAGAAACGAAGCGAATATGGGGGGCCTGCAGGAGCTTGATCGCAAGAATTTGAGTCTAGACAGAGCTACAATGTAGATGCCTACAATACTTATTAATAATAATATGTTTATTAAAAAAATTGTTTAATTATTAAGTGAATTAAGTGCTTGGTAAACGGTAGAAAAATCAGAGACGTAGTAAAAGGAAATAAAGATTTAAGGGAGAAGCCGAAATCTGAATGCACGGCTCTTCCATGATCTCAAACAGCCTCTGGAAGATTGTCTTCAGGTTTTTTGTCCTCACTCTTCAACGAGGCAGCATCCTTCACACGGTTGTCCTTCTTCGGAACTCTTGCTAACCAATAGAAGAAGAACATGAAAATGACGTTAATGGCAATGAAACAAATGAAAATACCCCAGTCTCTCCAGCGCTTGTAGTAGTTCACGTGCACAGACTCCAAGTATGCATTGGTGTTAGACGCCGTGCAGAATCCGCAGTAGCCATCCTTCATGTCGGTCATGTAACCGCCATTAGCCTTCATGTATGGGTCGATGTAGTCAGCACAAGTCATATTTTCAGGTGGGGCAAAGTAGACAATTTCCTTCTTCGAGCACACCAACTCGGTGTCCCCGACACCTGCGGAAAGTAAAGACGCAACCCAATACGTCATAGCATTGGCACGGTACATGAAAGACCAGAATCCTGTAGGATACTTCAAGATACCACAAAAGTTCAAAGACATTGTGAAAAGCAAATTCGAGATGTTGGCACCATTCTGCTCCTCTTCAACACCAGCAATACATGCAAGACCTAAAGTTGACGCATAATTGAATAGACCAACAATTAGTAACCACGAAAGTGCTCCTCTCTGTGCAGTGGTACCTGTGCTAGCAGCGTTAGAGTAAAATCCAATAGGATAGTACCAGCAGAAATATGCAACTGTTCCACAAAACACGTTCCATGGGAACTCTGACGAAATTTGAGCAGCAAGGAAAATCCACCAAGAGAATGTCTTAGACGGTCTTTCACGTACTTCATAAATGGAACGCTGTTTGATGTATAATGGCAACATTTGCTGAATCAATGTGTTCAACATAACGGAAAGCATGAAAACAGACAACATCTGGTTCTGTAAACCTTGTAATGACGTACCTGCCTTAAAGAACGAGAACCCGTTAAAGATAGAGTTAGCACCTGCAAGGAAAAGCTTGGACCAGATGTAAGTAGGTGTACGCCAGTACTGTTGCATAACACGAGTGGTGACCTGGCAGTATTGCATCCAGTATGTGGAAGCAAAACTTCTCTTAGCATCAACAGAATCATCAACAGGAATCTGTAACAAGTCCGTCTCCATTCTATTAAGTTCTTCCTTGATCGCCTGTCTCTCTTCAGATGCCATCCACACCTCGTGATAGTCCTGGCTCGCGTGTGATCCTGGAGCAGCACCAATCACTTCCAACATCCACTCCGCAGGGTTTGCAGCAGGAGGACATTTGTGCGATCCGTGAGACTCAAAGTAGTTAATCAATGTTTGACAGTTTTCTCCAAGGTCTCCAAAATACACTGTACGCCCACCCTTGGCAAGAAACAACAATCTGTCAAATTCCTTCAATAAGATCGCTGATGGCTGATGGATCGTACAGAGGATAGCCTGTCCGTGGTTTGCAAGTTTACGCATCAACTGACAAATGGACCAAGCAGTCTGGGAATCCAAACCAGAAGTAGGTTCATCCAAAAACAATAGCAACTTAGGCTTGGCAGCCAACTCAACACCAATGGTCAATCTCTTACGCTGCTCAACATTCAAACCTTCACCAGTGACACCAACAATGGCGTCACTATATGGCCTCATTTCTAAGATATCAATAATACTCTCAACATATTCGTTCTTTTCTTCAATGGAAATCTCTCTAGATTGTCTCAAGTATGCAGAGAATCTCAATGCCTCTCTAACAGTAGATGTCTCCAAATGTAAATCCTGTTGCTGCACGTAACCAGTCGATCTTTGGAATGACTGATCTCTCAATCTACCATTCACAAACATAGACCCTGAAACAACACCCATGGTCACACGATTCGCCAAAACATCTAAAAGTGTGGTCTTACCTGCACCAGACGCACCCATCAATGCTGTCAATGTGCCTGGTTTAACCCACCCATCAACATGATTCAAGATACGTCTCGTCTCATCCTTGATCTGCACTTCGTAACAAACATCCCTCCAGTGGAAGATATCTGTCCCTGCAGCAAGGTTGTTGACCTCGTCAGATTCAGAAGATGATGATTCGTTACCGTGATCGTAAACACCTGCAGACTTTTCCTTACCATCTCCAGCAGACTCAATGTCGGTGACTTCAGAAATCTTCTTTTCCTTTCTTAACTTGCGTAAAGTAGACTGTTGGAATAGAATGATTTCACCCTTCTGCATGGCACCCTTGTTAACTTCAACCAATGCTAAGTAGACACCGAGGAAGAAAACGATGAAGCCAACCACAATACCGAAATTTCTCCACTTGTGAGTGTTACGATATTCGTAGGATTGATAAATGTAGTCGGTACCATTGATGTAGCTGTAACCAGGCAATGCTGAAACAGAACTGCAAACTTGGTTTTCCAATTTAGCATCTGGATACGGAGGAATGAAAACAGAACACTCAAACTCACGACCATCGTATTCATTGGTTAACAAAGCTTCAAAAATATACGCCACAGGATCAAGGTAATTGATCCAACGAGACCAGCCAAGCATGGATGGTGTTGGCAAAGCAAAACCGGTATAGATGACCATGGCGGTCAAGAAAACAGTGGCAGGAGGCATAGATTCAGCCAACGTGTCGAAACAGGAACCAATAGAACGGAAAATGTGCGACATAACTAGAGTTGCCATGAAGTTCATCATCAAATAAAAGAAGAAGCGACCTGGATCTCTTCTGAAGTGAGCCATGAAATAGTAGATCAAGTTGAAACCTAGACATGTCAAAAGCTTTGCAGGGATTTCAGTCAAAATTGAAGCAAGGGCATCGGCAGATGGGTGGTATAATGCAAACCTCTTATGTTTTTCAACAATAGGTCTAGCTTCAAACAAGGACATAACCTCAAGTAACGAGGAGAAAGCATTGAACAAAACGGCAAAGAACATGGCAGCGGTACGGTAATAGAATGTGGCGGTATTGGGTTGCAAGTTGTAGAACAACGAGGAAATGATCAATCCCATGATAATATTAGCAATGACAGAAAACAGCATAATCGACGGATCCCCTCGGATTCTCCACATATTTCTTTGGCAAATAAGCTTGATTTGCATCATGTATGAAACACAGTAAGAAGAACTTGGTCTTGAATGGTTGGATTGCTTGGTAACGTGGGCATCCTTGAATGTTGTTTGGGTATCTAATTTAATGCAATCATCCAAGTACACGTCAATATCTTCAATCAATTGTGAGTACTCTCTAGAACTTTTCCAATATGTTTCGAATTCCTTAGGGGTCTTTGGGACTTTGTCTTCCCATCCCTTTCTTGCTACTCTCTCGGCAGGAGATGTGATAGAAGTGAGGTAATCAGCAGTAGTCTGACGGTCAGGGCACTCGTAACCCATATTTTCAAAGTAGGCCTTGGCCTTGTTACCAGGACCAAAGTAGATTTGGTAACCTTCGTAAAGTAAGACAACGTTATCGAATAAGTCGTATGCATCTTGAGAACATTGGTAGATGGCAATCAATGGGGTGGTATCTAGGATATGTGCAGAGGTTTTCAATGCTCTGACAAACTCCAATGCAGTTGCTGCATCTAAACCTCTAGTAGCGTTATCCCAACATTGGATGTTGGCACCACATAGGGAGGCTTCGGCAATAGAGACTCTCTTTCTTTCACCACCGGAAACACCTCTGATGAAGTCGTTACCGACCTTGGTGTTGATTGTGTGGGATAGACCATAAGTTGCCATGTAAACCTGTTGAAAAGAAAAAAAAAATTGAGAGAAAATTAAGGATGGGAAAGGTTGTTAGTATAACGCAAACAGTGAAGGGAGTATGGATGAGTGTTGGGGTGGGGATACTTACTTGGGACATATGCTCAGCATAAGCTGTTCTGTCAACTCCTGGAAATCTGTTTTGCGGAGTTCTGAGCTGGGCGGCAAACTGCAAAGTTTGACCGACAGTCAAGTGAGGGAAATGGTTGTCCATTTCCGCAGAGAAAATGACTTCACCTCTGTAGTGGTTATCAATGTCTGATGGCGTCAAGCCGTTGTAGCTGATGACAGAGTCCTTGTCAACCTTGAAACCGTATGTCTGTGAGGCAACTGTCTTCAAGAACGTCGAGCAACCTGCACCGGGTCTACCCAAAACGACCGTGAGACTCCCGGGCTTGATCAAACAGTCCATGGACTTGAGGATGTCAAAGTATCTGGACTGGTCGTTACCACGCAAGACGTTCAAGTACAAATCTCTAGCCTTCTTGAACGGGAAGTTCAAGAAGTTGGCCTGGTAGTCGGCGTCGGAGGAAATGCCCCTGGCGACGAGGTTTTTGCAGGCAAAGCCCAAGGAGGTTGGCTTGTAGTAGTCCGGGTCGGAGTCCATCAACTTCTTGATGTTCTTGACCCAGAATTTGGAGCTGAAGCTGTCGCTGGAGGGGTCCAACCGCGGGTCGATGGTTTCGTTCACCGGCACCACGCCGGGGACCTGGGACATCGACGTCATCGTGCGTAGGAGGTCGAAATGTTCCTCCTGGTCGTCCTCCGACTTGTCCGCGCCGTGATCAGTTCTCTCGTGGTAGGATTCGTTCTCGTTGAGTGCGTCATTGACGTGGCTGTTTCTGGTGAACTCTCTTGCAAGCTGTTTGATCTGCTTGTCGGCATTGTCGTCGTAGCCCTGGTAGGAATTGCATCCTTCCGAGGACACGACCTCTTCCGAGCCCTTGCCAACCGATATCGAGTCCATTGTCACGTTATATGGCACGAGGTATGAAACAGAAGAGGATAGAAAAGTGTCCGAAGTGAGTGTGAGGGAGAGAGAAGAAGAAAAGAGTCCAAAACAAGAGCCATCCAAACAGGAAAAAACGGACCGTGTACAACAGCATGGCGATGCAATCTTTTTTTCACCGGAAGATAATGCTTATTTAAACGCTTGACGCTCCCCACGAAAACAAGCCAGCGAGGTTCGCACTTTCTATGTTTCCCCTACCGCATTGGGCCGTCGGAGTTACCTTTCGCTAATTCCTGGACCCTTGTCTCGGCTAATCTCCTATTTCCCTTTTTTGCCACTGGCTTTGCCCTCTCCGTCATCAGCTCCGGTGTGTAACCCCGGCGTAGACTCATATACCAATTGCATAAACTGCCTACTACATAGAAAACTTGAATTTTCCTTTATTCTTGTGTATCCCCGTCATCCGTCGACGCCAAGCCCCTTATGCCTGCGCCCAGCTGTGCCAGCTCGTATACGACCAACACGACCAATACGACCAGTGCGAGTAATGCGAGCCTTCTTCTGCAGGACCTTCCTCTTTCTTCTGCTTTCTCCCCTCCACCCCGCCTCGTGAGCCCCGGGCCAATCTGGGCGCCGCCGCGCCCCAACTACATTGTGCTCACTCGTTCCTGTCGTAAAGCAAAAATGACACACCCTCGGGGCAGCATGTCGCCTGCCACTTACGCTCCGCGGGGCGGGAGAAAAAAAACCTTTGCTTTCTTCCGACAGCACGCCGCCGTTATTTTTCCGCGCCGAGCAAAAGAGCCGAGCCGACAGCGTCAGCACCATCCTGCAGCTGCCCTAGCGCCCTACGGCACCGCGCAGATCGCTCGGCTCGGCTCTCGTGCTCGGCCCCACCGTCCGCTTAAGGCCGTTGAAGAAGGTCAGCTCCGGGCTTGGCCACCGATCGGCGCAAGTCGGGCTGTGCACTATAGCGCAGTGAGTCAGGGCCGTGGACTGCGGCAGACATGTTTCTCAGCCCTGCCATCCGAAATAAGTAGCTATTGGCAGACCAGGTAAAGGGAGAAAAGGCGAAAGGGGCAGTTGAGCAGTTTCTGGTTGAAGGCATGCAAGAAACTGTCAGCCTGCTGCAGGGCGTGCCTCCCGAGCCCTATCACGCGGTCACGCAGGCGGAGGCCCGTGTGCTGTACGAATCGACGTGTTCCGTGCGGAAAACGAACACAAACGGTAGCTGCTGGCCTGGCGCAGACTCAGACGCGGAGGCAGACGACACGGAGTTCTTCCCGCTACACCCGGTCACTACGACCACGGCGCACGAACTTGTCTACTTGCTCAAGAACTCGGTGCCCGTTTTCTTCACCTTCTTCATCCAGTACCTGATCCAGATCCTCATCCCCACCTACTTTGCCAGCCAGCAGGGCGCCGTGCACATGTCCTCGTGCACGCTGTCGATAACCGCGTTCTATCTGACAGGCCCCGTCCTCGTGAACGGGTTCGCGTCGTCGCTGGACACGCTCTGCTCAACCGCGTTTGGCGCAAAGCACTACTACAGGGTCGGACGCTACTACGTCCAATGCACCTTGCTTCTTCTCGTCCTGATGCTGCCCTCGATGTGGTTCTGGTCGCACTCGTTTCCCTTCTTCGACCGCATCACGCATATCAGCTACCCGGACGACTCGCAGCTCCCAGACCTCTGTGCGTCGTTCCTCTCGGTGTTCACGTTCGTTGCCCCAGCAGTGGTCATCTTCGAATGCACGAAGCGGTTCCTACAGTCCCAGTGCAGGTTCTCGGTGCCGACCCGTGTTGTTGTCTGTGGCATTCCTGTGGCGATCGCCATCAACCTCTTGCTGAGAAGCTACCTCACCGACGAGAGATACCAGCATGTGGCACCCGCCATAGCGTTCGTTCTCACCTACTGGCTCATGGCTATCTCTCTCTTGGCATGTGCCTTGCTCCTCGACCAGTACCATTGTTTGCCATCTCTCGATGAGCTGAAAACTTGGACCCTGCACTCGTTTCTCACAGACCTAGGCATTTTTTTCAAGTTGGGCGTGCCAGGAATACTCATGATCCTATCTGAGGCGTTTGCATTCCAGATCCTAACCTTCTCGGCAATAACCTTTCCAAAATCACAGTTGGCTGCACAAAGTATAGTGGCAACTTTGGCTTCTTTGGCATTCCAGCCACCTTACGCAATAGGAATCTGCTGCTCCACTCATATCGCAAATATAATTGGTGCTCGCTCTTCAAATTACAAGCCTGCTATGTCAGCGATATACATCATCATGGCACTAATGTCGGTTTTCAACTTTACTTGGTTCTACTTTCTAAGAGAGCAGATTGCTTCGCTTTTTACGAGTGACAAAGAGATTCTAAGTCTTGCATCGAAATTGGCTCAGATCATAGCAGTGAACCAGTTCCTTGATTGCTTCAATGTTATATGTGCGGCAGTGTTGAGAGGTCAGGGTAGACAGAAAATAGGTTCTGTAATGTCCCTTATCGCTTATTACATTGTGGGACTACCTTTGGAATTGTACTGGGGATTCAAACTAAACTTCCAAATCTTTGGATTATGGATAGGTTTGGCACTAGCGGTTAATTTCCTATCTATTGTGGAACTCATTATCGTCTACAAATCTGATTGGATAACAATCATGAAGCAAAACCATAAATTGGCGTAGTAACAACTAAGTACAAAAATAAAAATGAAAAAATAGCTTTGTATAGAGACAAAATATAGAAGAAATAATAAAAAAAGAGAGAGGATCAAAATCAAATAACCGACACGAAATAAATAAAATTATTCCTTGCACCAAACCAAAAAACCAATAAAATAAAGAAAAAGAAAAATTTACAAACACTAAATAAACCATCCACCCTTGAAAACCCAGTTTCCATTAAAAAATAATATCAAAGATTCATTCTTGATCCAATCTGGTACAACGCTGTAAGTGTTGCTGCAGCTCCTCCAGCAGCACCAATCATAGCAGCTTTAGTTTGACTTTTAGATCTTTTTAGTCTTTTGACTTCTTCACTTAACTGCTTAATCTCCTTACTTTGAAGATTGCATAGCTCTGTCAATTGATGCAATTTATGCTCTGCAACACTTCCCACCTCTTCGTCAAAGTCTGAGCAGTTTGATTCATTGAAACTTCTTTTCAAAGAAGAAGAGGAGAATATCGAATTGTCCAAAGAGGATTTGTCATCACTAATAATAACAGATTGGAAAGACTTGACATCCCCCTCAATCTCCTCAATCTCTTTGGCCTCTTCTTCGCTCTCTGCGTCCTCGTCATGTTCTTCTCCTTCTTCTTCTTCTTCTTCTTCTTCTTCTTCTTCTTCTTCTTCTGCTACTTCTGCTACTTCTTCTTCATCTTCTTCTGCTACTTCTTCTTCATCTTCTTCTTCATCTTCTTCTTCTTCATTATCCTCTCCATTTTCTTCGTCTTCTTCATTCTCTTCATCTTCTTCAAGGCCTTTATCGCCCAAATCATGGTCTTTCGCAAATTCCTTAACTTTTCCTTCATCTTTGAGAAGAAATCCAAATGATGTAGTAGGCTCTTCTGGATCAGAGTTGGTTTCGGCTTCAGAGTCATAAATAGATTCGGAATATTCATTAAAGAAATCATCATATGAATTATCGTACGCTGTATAGAACATCTTCTTCTGGCGAGAAAGTTCAGCAGCATCATCATTGTATTTGTATTCCTCTGTAGATAAGCTTATAATGTTTTCAATCGTAAGTGGATGCAATCCAGACTTCCTGAAACACTCAGAGCCAATTTCTTGTACCAATTCATCAAGCTGTAATTGGATACCCTTCACATGGTCAATTACATTGTAAACTTTTGCAACTAAAATTTGGTCATAATCTGTGAAAATTTGTACTAAGATCTTGCATTGTTTCAACGCCTCCTCGACCCTCTGGTTTTCAGGAATCTCCTTATTGTATTCCATCATGAACTTCTTGCTAAAGCACATCCCAATGATATTACCATTCTTCAACAGAATCGGCTCATCCCCATCACCGATAAAGCTTACATTATTATCATACTCATCAATGAGAAAAAATCCGTTTTTCGACATGTTCACAAGATAAAAAAACTTGGAATTAGCTTTATATAATTCGATATGGGTAGCACTTATCACAGGATTCCGAATATAGATATTGTGTTTCTCATCAGCTGACCTAGAACTATTTTTTTGAGGAGCTCTCCCAATACATAGGGTTTTCTTCAAAGGCCCCACCTTATTCCTAGGAAATGAAGAGATATCAATAAATTTGTAAGTAGGGAGATCAGGGACAGATGCCATTTTTCCTAAATTCAATTCACTCTTTATCGATTTCACTAGGGGTTTTTCTAAAATAAAAGTTACCTTTAAATAAATCTGAACTTTAATCTATATATCTGTGTTTATTGATGTAAAACAGTACGCTGATAATAGATGATATGGAGGCAGCAAAGACAAACAGAAAAAAGAGGACACCCATAGGGAGGCAAAACGCGAGGGCAATTGTTTAAAGCCTTATCCTGAGCTTTATCATTCCAAGTCTTATTCGCAGAGCTTTTATTCTTCGCTGCATGAATTTTTGGCGTCTTCCCGCAAAACGGAGTTGAGCCTTACGAGCCCTCTCACAAATTGGGGAAAATTTGCTGGACGTGACTCGGAGAGAAAAACTGGAAATGTGGTGGGGCCATAGTTGCTATCATTACTGACAACCAGTGGGTACCCACTCAACGAGTAAGGCATCTGGTTTGAAGTGCAGAACTTAAAAATAAGCTCCGGATCAGTATACGAAACAGTATAATCGGGGTTTATCGGGTAATGCACAAATTCGTCCTCTGAGTCAGCCAATGCGGTGGTGAGAGAAGAATCGCTTAATCTTTTTTTAACCTCTTGTTTAATTTGAAGAGCTCTGAAAGCAGCAGGGTTGGTCGTTTTGTTGGACATGAAAAATATTGTTAAATTTGTCCGAAAAGTGTGACACAAATCTGCACTTCCTGGGTCCATAGAATCAATTCCAACGCTGTCATCGACAATGGATTCAGGAACTGGCTCAAGTTCAGAAATACCTGTTCTTCTTTCAATACCATTATGCTCCTCCGACAACTCGCTCGTATGAACTCCGCTCATGAATACCTCTGGTTCTTCTTTCTCTGCAGCGTGTTCCTGTTCCCGAAACCTCAATTTGACATTATCTACCAAAACATCCGCCCCTTGCTTTTCACCGTCATCGTTGTAACTCTTTGTTTGTGGCTCTGTCTGTATTTGGATTTTGGCTGAGTCATGTGAGAATGTCTCCTCTTGATCGTAGGCTCTAAAAATCTCACCTGTGTCCAAATTCACCAATTTGATTGAATCAGAAACTTGGTAGCTCTCCAATGTGAGGTTTTTCAGTTCCTCAGCTAAAACGCCAAGCATCTTTTGCATGTCCTTCCAAGCATATCCGTTTGACTCAAAAACAGTAACTGTTCGAACTCCTGAGCAAGCTGCCCATGAAATGCATTTGGCAGCCTCGTAGATAACCCTGAATGTCTCGGCTGCTTTATGGGTGTGGTGTAATGAAGACCATTCTGCTCTCTTTGCTAACACTTTAGCCACCTCCTTCTTCTCGGGTACCACAATTCTCTTTTCATAGTCAAGAAAAGGAACAGGAACTTCTGGTGGCTGCGGGACGACTAAGGCGCTCATCTCAAAAATGAATGTAACGTGTTCAGGAACGTATAGTCGGCCGGTAACTTGACGAATTTGTAGTCTGTTTCTTGGGACAGAGGCCAGTAAAGACTTTTCAAGAAGCAAGTTTCCAATCTTTGTTGGCAACATTCTAGTTTGATTGAAAGAATCAAGCACCCGTGCTTTAATAGAAGACGGACTTTTGATGGTCCGGACCGAAGTTGCGCTTTGTACAGAAGCTGGGCCAACTACGGAAACATCTTCTGGAAATGGAATAAGCATTAACAACTGCCACATCAGCGAGGTCGTGATTGTACACCATTCTTTCAACTGACTGTCAATCCAAAGATAATATTGGTACATTGTAAACCACAATGAAAGCACATATCTCAAAAAGGTATAAAATAACCCCGTGTAATAGTTGCTTCTCGAAAATAATGTTCTGTTACTTCCAGGTAGCGCAAATTTGACAGAGGCCGTAGCTTGATGGAATATATCATCATCCTCGTACATGCCCATTGTCGAAAACTCCGTGTCTTCATCTCTGAAGCGTGGTTTGATAATAGACGATTGAACTGACACTGTTGCAGATTCCACTCCGGAAGTAAATTCATCCATGGCCTTTAATATTATTCTGCTCTGCTACCCAATGTAGTATGAATATTGAAGCATTTACTACAACAAGAAGTAAAGTAGAATAGCTATAAAAAGGAGAGTATTCAATCAAAAACAGCTGAGCCTAATGTGACTTATCAATCACCCTTTTTTCTTACGTAACACTTGATCTTAATCTGAGTGGAAGCCATACTAAACTATAATTAACTATACTTGATAAACAATCTATACTTTTTGTTATAACCTAGATCAGCCAATCAACTTCTTAATTTTCTCCTTGCCCAAAGACTGTAGGTCCGAGTTACCACCGATGTGTTTACCGTTGATGAAAACGTTAGGAACAGTTCTTTGACCAGTGATCTTAGCCAATGCATCTTGAATCTCAGACCCTTCTTCCATGGTGTCTAGTTCTAAAATGTAAGCTTCAGGATAAATCTCATTGATCAATTTCTTGGTTGCAGAGCAGTAAGGACAGTAAGTCTTGGATGCAACAAAAACTGGTTTGGTTTTGATCAACTCTTCGACTTGGGAGATGGTTTGCTGAGACATTTGTCGTGGTGTGGTGGTTAAGTATCTTCTGAGTACGGAAAACAACTTGAAGGCTATGAAAAGTAGAATAATTACAAGAGTAGTATTCATTTGGAGAGTAGAAATACACAAGAGTCAAGAGCCTGTATCGCCTCCGCCAGCCCAGCTTCTCTTCGGCCCTCTCTCCCCGCCACAGTCGCCTATCCAAAATTTCTTGCCTCTTTCACGCCGTGGGCAAAATTAGTAAGCCAGAATGGGGAGGGCATCGCGCGATACGGGAGCTCAACGTGTATGTACTATTCAACACAGATTTGATTTGTACTACAGAGTCTTCAGGTAAAAAAGTCTTGAAACCAGACTTGGATATGAAAATAAACCGGAGTATGGAGGTTGAAACTTGATGAGTTCAAAACAATCCACTTTTTTTTAAATTTTGTTGTATCACCATGTCGGTGACAGCAGTCAAGATAAATTTCATCGACTGCGTATCAGTTGCACATGTCCGGTGGACATAAATAGGACGCTTGGATTTATTCAAGCTCAGAAACAAATTTTCGAAATATCTCAATGCATCTTCAACATCGTTGCTCTTGCCGTCGAAATCCGGAAAGTACTTGCGCACAGGGGACTTCCTCACTTTGTCTTTGAGAAGATCAACTTTGTTCAAAAATAGGATGAATGGAGTGTTTGCAAACCATTTTGAGTTCACAAGTGAGTCAAATAACATGATAGCCTCGTAGATTCTATTGACTCGCTCGTCTTCAAATAGCATCTGATCGTATTCAGATACAGCCAAAACAAAACATGCACATGTTATATCTTGGAAACAATGGATCCATTTCTTTCTCTCTGATCTCTGGCCTCCAGCATCTAGAAGTTTGAACTTTATTCCGTTGATATTGAAGTTAGTTTCGGTGATTCCTGTCGTTTTGATCCTCCCTTTTAGAATGTCTTCGTCACTGCATTCGTAGTTTGCGTCGGCATAGTTATGAACCCGATCAAAGAAGTATGATGATGATCCTTCAAGTTGGAATAAATTTGACCTCCCGAAGCATTGCTTGATTCCTGCATCGTCATTCCACAATCTTTCGACGGATTCTGCAATATCATTCTTTGACAAGTTTTTAATGGTTAATGGGGTGTTAACCTTGTCCACAATGTAGTCTTTCAAAAGGTCATCGGTCTCCTTATAATCTGTCAGCAGCTGATCAGAAACAAGAGTGCCATCTGTGGAATTGTTTTCATCCATCCATCCGGCGTCTGCTCTGCCACTGCTTTTATTCCTTCTTTCAACTGCGCTCTTTTCACTATATTTTACCAAATAATCCTTCAAAAAGGTTACCCCACCAGCTGCCGGTGTATCGATACTTTCTAGGGGCTTGTAATTCAGTATGTTTTGTTTATACTGGTATAGTACTGACTCGGGGTCATCAGATTCAAGTTGGATTCCAAGGTTTCTGGCCTGTATGATCAATGTTTGCATACTTGCAATGGTGTCAGCCCATATAATGTTCTTGTATTGAATTCGTTCCTGTGGTGAGAATCCACCTAAATGTAACAATCTCATCTGCTTCAAAACAGTAGATTTACCGGACTCTCCAGCTCCCAAAAGAAGCATCTTTACTTGGTTCTTCTTGTTCACCTTGCTTTGCTGCATCAATTTTTCGAGTTTAATGTCTTGCATTCTTTGCAATTGATCCATGTTGGGCTGTGGCTGTTGAGCTCGCATACCATCCGTCAAGTGTTTTGTGTATTTGATGTTTCCATTGGCATTTGTGCTTGCTGGCATACTTGCGGTGCATCCCATGTTGGATCAGTAATTAAAAAAATTTATTGATTGCAATCAACTGCAGTTTTTTTTTGAAATTGTTTCTTATTTGAACACTTCCACAGGCACTTTGGAGCAGTTGTGAAGTATTTCTTCCCAGCAAATCTTGAAAACTTGAGATATTCTATGCTGGCTTTTAGGTCGGATGAAAAAGGCTCTAAAATCAAAAGAAAAGGAAAAGCAAGGTGAAGGGAGGGTTGCTTTTGAAAACATACTCTTTCATAAGTGCTACAGCAATTTGGAGTTTTGGCTTTTGAACTTTTTCTTTGAATAATTTGCTTAATGTAGATGTTACACATTTTCATTTATCATCTCCCTCGGGATAGAAATATATTGCAAAACAAGTTTCATAATATGCACAGCCTCGAAATATGAAACTGTTTGACATAGTCTACATGTATTGTATATTCATCATATATAATTCCCGGAAGTTGCATTTACAAAACATATATAGGTCCCCATTCTATACATTGCTGAACGTGTTTCAATCAGACAGATCTTCGTAATCGGCGATTATGTCGTACTCATCAACATACTCACAAACATCTCCCTCCGGCCAATTTTCCTTATCTGGGCCATCTCTCTCGGGAGGGGATACTATTTTAACTACTTTGGGAATTTTGATAGCTTCAAAATGTGAAATTTGTCTAAGAGTTGCTGCTTTGTTTCGTTTTCTTTCTGTAAGATTTGTGTCTTCTGAACCGTTCTGGTCAGGAACCTCTCTCGTGTAACGATGGCCATTGAAGAGCCTCCAATTATGAAAACCTGATTTTGACGAGTGCTTTTTGCTTCTTTTTTCAATGTGTTCAACCAAGTCTTTCCCTAGCTCATTATTTTGTATCAATGGCACTGAAACTAGGGTATCCCGTAATTTTTCTCTAGTATTATCTTTGATTCGTTTCAAAACGGTTATAGCCTTTTCTTTTTCGGTGTCGTTTTTTTTTCTGGAAAGGGGTCTCTTTCTGCTTTCTTTCCTCCTCTCTCGCTTCAATTTGGCTGATCTTATATAGTTTTTCACTTGGTACTCTCTATAGTCATTGATGTACTTGTGATCTCTATTACTATGTTTTGATTCTTTTGATTGAAGCTTATTCCGGTCGAAGAATTCAGGATGCTGAATTAACGGAAGTCTCTGTGGAAGATTAGTACGGACGGGGTGTGAATCTAGGGTAAGGCGATTGTCAAAAGTACTTCTAGTTTCAGGCCTTATTTTGTTAGAAATCCAGCCTTTTAGACCCACGCCCTTGATTTCGTTCTGAACTGCAATTCTATCCCCATCAAAACCTAGAGCGTAATAGTTTGGCTTGTTTGTCATTGCCCTCTTTATATGATTGTTAGGATAGAAGCTCTCACAATCAAATTCTTTGTTCAAATCAATCTCATACATCCCTGCAGACTCAACAATATTAAGTTGGGGATTGGGTTTGAAAGAGCCGAAGTTAAAGGACATATTAGTCTTACTCTCTACATTTTCCTGCTCATTGGCTTTGTCTTCTTTCACCACTGATTGATAATCAGAATAGACGGGAGTAGCTATTTCTTTAGGTTCATGTTTATTTTCCCCAAAGGGTAAAAGAATATTACCTCTTGCTAGTGTACAATTGGTGCTTGCTATAAGCTCCCTTTCAAAGGAGTCAAGTAAGCCATAGTCTTCTAGCACTTGCTCGTTCACCAAGCGTAATGGCTCTTGTACACTTTTCTTGCTTTTCTGTTTCTTTACCGTGTTTGAAGTTGGCTTTTTTGAGAGATTTTTCTTTGGTTTTTTAATTCCGAGGTTCTCTTTGCCTGTTTCAGTGTTATCATCGTGGAAAATATCAAATTGTTTGACGTTATTGAATTTGTTAACATAACGCGGTCTTTCATTATACTTGAGCTCTCTTAATGGCAATCTTTGTATCTTCTTATAGTTCTTATTGAAGGGTATCCTTTGAATATCTGCCTTTTGTAAATTTGCGGCGGGTGCTCTCCAGAATTCATCCCATTTTTGACCTACAAATTCTTTGTTTGATAAGAAGCCACCATACTCTTCGGTTCGTAGAGAGATTAAGGGGATATTTTTTGGCCTTGAGGTGAGCATATATGGGTCTTTGTTTGGATTTCCTGAGTACCTGTAATAGATCCACCACCTGTTCAATCTTAAGCCAAGTTTCTTTAGTCTTAGCTCCAAATGATTGTTTCGGTGATGATACTCGTTATTCCATGCGCTTAACATATTCAAGCCGGGTTTGCTTTTGATTACTTTTCCTGGTTTTGAGTTGTTAACCAAATTACAATCCTTTTTAAACCTCTTCCTCGCACGATATAACGTCAATAAATTACAAGCACTTATGGATTGTAGCAATGATAATAGAGGATGAGACTGCTAATTCAAAATATTCTTCATTTTGAGCAACAAACAGAAGTAAATCTACGTGATCAAAAATCTTCACATTACCTGTGTAAATCATGTTGCCCCGTTCACCTTATCAGACATCCGCTTTTTTCTTACTTTTTAGAATCTTTGTTGAATCTTTATATAAAAATGTTATGAGCCTTTTATAAATTAAAAATCTTCTTCTTTCTGGGGAACAGTTTATGATACATTATTAATATACAAACATATAAGCTGTCACTCTTTACCCAATAGCTTGAGGAAGCTTTTGTTGACGAGCTCTTTTAATTCCTTGTAGCTCATTATCAAGCATGTCATTTCATCAGAACTAACCAGCAGTATATTTTCATCCACACCGGCATCAAGCTTGTTCAGACAATTGATAACATGGGTCAAATCGACAACCGGTTTTCCGTTATCATCGATTTGATGAAAAACATAATCTTTGAAAAGTTTGATAGGATATCGCTCTCCCGTTTCAGACCAAAGTCCATCCTTAACCACTTCTGGTCTTTCGGATATAAAATCAAGTTTGGCAAAAAGTCTTACCAATCTAGCATTCTCGAGTTCTCCCATCAGATTTGACTCCATGTAATCGCAGCTGTTTTGTAAACCATTAGCTAGTTTCAAAATCATTGGTGCAACAAGTTCCTGGAACTTCTCGATTGTTGCATCTTCCCTGAATAGGTACGACAACATCTTTTTGAAAACGTTGGTGAATTTTAGTTGCATAATTATTTCCATAGGGTCTTCCGTAGGGGCCTTCAGGTAAGTTGTCGATTTTGCTAAGAAGAGGATCAACTTTCCAAGATTTAGTAGATCAGAATCTTTCTCTGGTTCTTCAATTTCTTTTGCATCTTTTGGAAGTGTTTTATTAACATCTTCCAATATACTATTTACCCCGACAGCTGATAATCTAATTCTACCCTTGTTGGTTATGATGATTTTAGATGAGTCTAAAGAACCTAATGACAAGCCCAATCTATTAACTTCTGTTATTGCGTTCAAGAGTTGTATAGTATAATTCCACAAAGAGTCTTCAGTAATCAAATCTGGGTTCTTTCCTGGAAAAGACATGAAATGATTTTCCAATAACGTCAAAGACATTGGATAGTAGTCATATATCAAAATTAATGAGTTGTCATTGAAGGCCCTAGTTGTAAACACATCATAAACCTTAACACAATTTGAGCAATCGACTTTTTTCCATTTTTTTATACTTTTTAGCACAGACGGTGATGTTATTGGGACATTTTGTAATCTTCTCATAGTGTAAAGTTTACCGTTTTCATTTGACATACATTTGTAGACAATTGATACGTAACCAAATGATTTTGTACTGTAGTCGAAGTTGTGGTCAATCGGATATAATGAATGGTATTGACCAACATGTGATGGCAAATCTAATTCGTTGCTTGAAATTGACTTTAGGCTTTCTTCATTTTTTAGCTGCAAATATTCTCTAAGTTTATTATTAATAAAGAGATCATCAACAGTTCTCTCGTTTGGCTTTTTGTTGAGTTCAACATGTGGTGGGGGTGGGGGGGCATATAATAGGAAATTCACTGGGTATAAATTTGTATTTTGATAAAATAGATCTTCTCCTGTAGGTGGTTGAGGATGAGGGCTAAAGTTTGTGTTCATGGAAGTTATTGTATCTCCAGCTGAGTTGGTTTTTGGGGTGAAGACTGGCGCCGTTACTGGATTGAAGGAGCTAGTTTTAGTAAGCGTTGAGTGGATCGAACCCAAGTCACTAAATGTTGTATCATTCGAAATCTTACCCGTATTTGCTTGTCCTGGGCCAAAGTTCATGGTAGTTGCAGATTCTCCACCATTCAGGTTACTTCTTATTGCGGAGGCAATAGTTGCCGTTTCAGTAGCTGGTGATTTCTCAATCTTACCGTTTGAGGTGGAAGGAACAAAGGTTGGGATATGATCTAAAGATGGTGATAAAGTTGCGAATTTTGTCGATAGAGGAGTTGGTCTAAAAGCCGGAGAATCCAAATTAAATTTTTTGTTCAGTACAGGAGAATTTGTTCCATTTACCACAGATGTTGTACTATTATTAGCAGAGTCATTATCATCATTTGTTGGCAAAGGATAGCCAGCTTTTTGGCTCAAAATACTTGGCTTGAAAGCAGAAGTTTTGCTAGTTGACAAAGTTGTAACCGGACTTGAGTTGATACTTGTTGTGCCAGCCAATTGAGATAAAGGTGACATGATAGAAGATGTTGTTACAGTAGAATTTGTTCCTGCACTAGTAATTGTGCTCTCTCCGGCACTAACAGTGTTTGCTGTTGCACCTACTGGCGCAACAGCGCTACTTTTCTGTAACGCTGGGTCATGGTTGTAAGAACAACCTTTATGTTCAAATTTACAGAATCCATGAATCTGAATATTCCTGCATGGAATATTTTTGGCCCAGTCATATTGGCTTCCACTCATTCTTATTGGTCGAAATTCAGTAATTTGATGATCAATGTGTATATGCAACACAGAGATAATTATCTGACCTATAACTTGTGTATCTAATACCGTTCAATGTTGCTGCTGAGCCTCCAATTATTTCAGCTATGTGATCGTTCAGCAATTCAGAAGTCAAAAAAGAAAGTCAAAGTACTTGCTTGAGTTAAAAAGAACATGAGCAACTTCCAACGATGTTAATCATCCTGTATCTCAAACAAACCATCAGTGACAATGAGTTACGTTTGGGAAAAAAGCGCGAACAAGAAGAAGCTTCTTGTACTGTAAAAAAGAAGGGGTCAACTGGGAATTGAACCCAGGGCCTCCTGCTCCCAAAGCAGGAATCATACCACTAGACCATTAACCCCAATATTAGGCAATTCCCTCCTTCCGGGATCGAACCAGAGACCTCAGGATGTCTTGTAACATTACAGTCCCGCGCTCTTCCAACTGAGCTAAAGAGGGATCGCTTGGCAAATTTAATGTACACACTAGTAAAAGGGTTTTAAGTAAACATTGAGAGTTTGGAAGAACTCGTATGTGGACCTTCACAGAAATAAATAAGAAATAATTTCCTTTGTCATGTTTTCATTGGTTGAAAAACCAGATTAAAAGAATTAGCTTACTGCAATTAGCTGTTGTAGATTTTCATCCCAATCGAAGTTTGTTTTGGTGCTTGTTGTGACAAAAAAATTGTGTACCTTTCGAGCCAACTCATAATCAAGTTGGTGTGTACCATGCGTACTGGTAATCCGTATTCATCACGGCAGTCCACCATTCCAATTCTGCTAATAAGTAATAAGCCTAGTGCAAATAATCCAGAATTCTCACAATAATAAAGTTAACACACATAGGGTTTGACGGCCATAGGAGAAACTGAAAAATGATTTCTTTACAGAAGAGAAACTGATCACCATCTTCAATTACTTTATTATTAACTCTATGAGCTTTTCATGACTTTTCATGTGAAGTATGGGCATTTCTTGACAGCATGCATAAAGCGTACTTGTCTTTGGCTATTTATGGTACCGTCTTGAGGATAATATCATAAAACTACGAAGCTCTCCCAGGAATGCAGATTGTTTTAGCCTGACATGGTTTCTCCGTTATGGTCACTGCCAAAAGCTAATAAAATTCTATGTTCTTTCTTTGTGTTGATTTACATCGATTTACTTACACTCAACGAAACAACTATATAGTTCAAGTTTAGAAAGCTTTAGCAAACAGTCTATAAATTTTTGATTAAAATGGCCGGTTGACCTGGAACCGCATTCTCAATTGATTTGACCTTTTGCGGAATTGAAATTTCTTCTTCAGAAACTATGTCTTTCCCTGTAGTAGAACCGTTGGAAAAAAAGATAATTTGAACCTTGGAAACACTAATAGAGGCTGGTGCTTTTTTAATGGACTCAATAGCCTGTTTCACAACATCAAGTTCATCAAATAGCAACTCTCTGTTGAAGACTTCCTCTGGTTTTTCAACACCCAACTGCTTTTTTAACTCGTTGATAAATGGCATAGCACGTTTCATGTCCTTGCCATCAATTTTCTCTTTGACAATCTTCATATCATCCAACTTTCCTTCCTCATACAACTTCTTTGCAATGTCAACATACTTTTGTTGCCATTCAGGGAATGAATTACAAACGTAAATGGTTAATAGACAGTCTTGATCTTTGTCCACATCAGATTTACCACCTTTTTTCTTTTTTAGAGCCATACCTTCCGACTCTCTTATAATTCGTTGCAAGTTTCTGGTATAAGTTAGGGCTGCAGCTAATTCATTCGAAACAGCTGCTTCAGGAACGGGCCATTTGGCGTTGTTGATTGAGGTCTTCTTTCCTAGAAGTTCTCTATAAACGTATTCCGTGAAATGTGGGGCGATTGGATAAAGTAACAAAGATTGAGTTTCAATGTACTTGAAAACTAAACTCTTGTGTAAGCCTGCACCTGAAGATAACGAAAGTTCTCTATAGAAATCTCTGGAGTATTGATAATCGAACAAACCAGTTTTAAGAGCCG
The DNA here is from genome assembly GCF_001661235.1 of Pichia membranifaciens NRRL Y-2026. Lineage (NCBI taxonomy): Eukaryota > Fungi > Ascomycota > Pichiomycetes > Pichiales > Pichiaceae > Pichia > Pichia membranifaciens. Next base: position 1,974,278 of record NW_017566983.1, on the reverse strand, counting down.
CTTTGTAGTATGTGATATCGTAGTTCTTATACGTTTCTTCGATTAATTGATTCATTTCATTGTCAAACGCTTTATCAAAAAAGTTGTAAGGACCAGTTCTGAGTTCATCCTTGGACTTCACCATTTCCTCAAACCATTCCTTCAAGTTGAAAAGTCTCAAAATAGCAGCATTAGCATTAGACTCGTCAAAATTAGCATCTTCAACAGTATCACCTGCATCGGCAAGGGCAATTCTAGAAGCATCTGAGCCAAATTTTTCAACTAATTGTTCTAAAGTTCTGAAATTACCTGTTGATTTGGACATCTTTGCATTATTTAACATCAAATGACCGTTACTTCTGATACCTGCTGGCCAGAAAGTTTTCTTCAACAAAGCAACATGAGAGTAGATGTAGAAAGTTAAGTGATTTGGAATCAAATCCTTACCTGAGATAGATTGATCCATTGGATAGAAGTATTCAAATTCTCTTCTCAACAAATTCAATTTTTCAATTGGAATGTTGATGTTTTCGAGAGAATCTCCCCTACAGAAGATGTAATCAAAAGTTTCATCAGTCAAATCTTCTGCTTTGATGCCTAATGGACCGACCTTCTTACCATAGAAATCAGAATGAAGTAAGTGGTTAATCGTGTAGAACATTTGATACAAAGTGGAATCAGAAAGAGATTCAACCAAGTACTTCTCATCCCATGGAATTTTAGTACCTAAACCGTAAGTTCTGGAAAGAGCCCAGTTTTTTAACCAGTTAAAGACACCTTCAAAAGCGTTTCTGGTTTCGCTGTGAAAAGTGTTCATCTGGCCAAGACATTCTAAAGCTTGTTCCTTCCAGTTTTCCTCACCGTAATCAAGATACCATTGATCTTCCAAAGAGACAATACAAGAATCTCCTGATCTTGAAATAACGGCGGACTCAGGTTCATTGTAGACAAAAGCATCACCAGAAGCAATCAAATCTTGCTTCACCTTTGGCTTTGCTACTTCGACCTTTTCTCCCTTATATTTACCAATGATTAATGTACCGTTGTAGAAACCTTCCTTATAGGCAAGTTCCTTAGCGGCTGCTAATTGGTTCGTGTCCTTTGGAGAATTAATCTTCAATTCTTTCACTAAAGTTTCGGCACACTTGTCACCATACTTTTGAGTATTGACGATTGGAACAGGTTCTTCAATGACCCAATCCTTTTCAATCTTATAGTATTCAGGTTTGTTGAACAAGTCTCTAGTGGTAACATAATCATCTGGAGAATCAGAAGGAACGCAAGTGACAACACCGGTACCCTTGTTTTCTAAAATGGTTTCCATTGGTAAAACTCTTAAGCTTTCATGGACAGCTAATGGAGCATGAATTTTGGAACCGACAAGGAGAGAACCATTGACTGTCACTGATGGCGTGTAATCACCTCTGACAGGAGTCAAATCTTGATAAGCCATGTTTTTGAAAGCTCTGACAGTAGTAATGTAGTATTCGTTGTCTGAAGCTTTGAACACACCATAGTTGATTTTTGGAGAAACAAAGCAACATGTTTGACCGTACATGGTTTCAGGTCTTAAAGTTGCTGCAACCAAGAAGACCTTCTTACCAGTCAAATCGAAATTTTCCTTTTTGAAGTAATCTGCAGCTGCATCTGTAAACTCTGTGACTTCAATCTTGATACCTGTATATTCTTGTGGCAGGACAGCTTCACCTGATTGTCTATCATGATCCATACATGGTTGTCCATCTTTGACGGAGTAAATGGTGTACCTTTTACCGAACTTAATCTTACCTAACTCTCGCAATCTGTTCATTTGCCACCTAATAAAGGCATCATAATAGGGGTTCATGTCTGTGGTGATCATAGATCTTCTCCAGTCGACTCTACCACCAAAAGACTTGACGTGCTTTTCGACTAAAGGTGGGAAGTAAGTAAGCCAAAAGTATGGATCTTTGAATTTTGCAATTTCATCCAAAGGAATACCTGATTGTTGCATAATTTCAAACTGGTATTTTGCATTACCTGCCTTTTGGGCAACCTTCGACTTCTTGGCAGTGAACTTGGTCGGATCAGTCTTAGAAGCTTCGTTTGTTTCTGTTTCAGTGACTTCCGCGGTTTCATGGGACTCCTTCGCATACCCGGAAAAGTCATCACCAAACAACTCTGTCTCCCTTTGTAGCTTGTCAGCAGCAGCACGGATTGGCATACCACTACAATGAAAACCCAAGGCAAATAGTGCTTTCTTGTTTCTCAATCTCTCAAAACCAATGGCAAATTCAACCTTGGAACACGTGAAAACGTGACCGGCGTGCAAGACACCATTCATGTAGGGGTAAGCCATGGACGCAAAAAATTTGGGATACTCCTCGTGAAGTTCTTCCCATGATGTTCCGTAAGCAACCTCTTCGTTAGTTGGTGCATCGATTTCAAATGGCTTCTCAGAGTCCCAAATTTCTTGGTACTTCTTTTCGATAGCCACCAGAGTATCTCTACGGGCGGTGTTTTCCATCACGACCGCTTTCGGTCCTTCAGCTGTGCTCATTGTATACTGGTGTGCTGTATGAAAAATGGAACAATCCCAAAGAACCTAAAATATACCTCTAAATGGCATATTTAGATTGTGCGGTGATAACCTCTGTCACTGGAATCAGTCACCTTTAACGGCCGCCGTCCAGCTGGCTCTGTCTCTTTCGCTCGTCCACCAGAAAACCGAAAATTTTTTGAAAGCCTTATTTGCAACAAAACATATGTCGCGGCACGGCAGATTCGGATGTTGTGCGCATGGCATGGGAGGGGCGATAAAGGCGATTTGGCACAAGGTGATGACAGTGTTGATGGTGACAATAACGCTGCAGTTTGGGGCTCAGTGTTGTTGTGGGCTTGTTCATTTTTCCGGAAGACATACGTACAACTCTAGGCTAAAGGATACACGTACTTGTCAACCGACTGCGAATTTCATACTACTGTTGCAGAAGAGAGAAAGATGTTGGACGATTCTGCTCTTGCCGAACGCAATCTGGCGTTCAACTCAGACGTTATGTTGTCTATCCAGTCTTCTATAACTTTGAGGAAACCGCTCATGCTGTTTATAGAAGATCCTGCCAGCGCTGCTCACTCAGATGCATGGTTGGGTAGGATGATATTCAACAACCCAGGTCTCACCGAGCCGACTAAGCAACTCTTGTCGGAAGATTTTATCCGTTTGAAGATCGTGAAAAACTCAGCCGACTTCAATAACCTTGTTCTCATAATCCCTTCGTTTCAGAGCGCAGCAACTCCTTGCATATTTTTTATATATTCGGGCCAGGTATTCGATGCCATTGCAGGAGATTTCGATATGCGTTTGATAGAAGAAAAAATAAAACAGATTCATCATAATTTGCATAGCCTCAAGGGGCCTCAGCCAACCGCAACATCGCCGCCTCCACCATCTACTACAACAGCAGTACAACAGGTACCATTAACGCCCACTGATCTTCCGCCAAATACAAATATAGACAACTTGAACCTGAATGAAAATCAAAGCATGGGGCAAGTATTCGCAGAAGTGCCGAACAGAAACTCCACGCCGGTTAAGCAAGAAAAGAAGTCTTTGAAAGAAGAGTCTGCAGAACTGGCGGCCTTGAAATACAGGGAAAATTTGCTAAAGCAGCAGAGACAGGCCAAGCTTGACCGTGAGCGTATATTATACTTGCTGGATCTAGATCGAAAGGAACAGAGAAACAAGCTGATAGAGAAGGAAAAACTCAAACAACAAGAACTTGAAGCGAATACTGTATTGCCTCAGCATATCCGTGAAAACTTTCATAATTCTAAGGTTCAGAACTCCTCAACCTATAGCATCCAGTTGAAGCTTCTGGATGGTACCACTGCTCGTCACAAATTTAAAAGCGACGAAAAGTTGAGCAATGTGCGTGATTTCGTATTGAGAACATACCCTGACTATAACTCTTTTCCCTTTTACTTTTTCAAAACCATTGACCGGATCACCTTTGGGGAAGCAGATGAAAACAAATCTTTGATGTCTTTAAATCTTAACATGGCTACACTCATTTTGAAACCTGTGGAACCTGAAGAAAGTCAGCAAGTCTCAACAGCAGCAGATAACACAAGCTCGTCTACGTTTGGTTGGTTGAAGAACAAGATGTTTTCTTATTTATGGTCCGCCGATAAGTTACTGCATGAAACCGATCCGAGTCAGGAAAACAGAAGTAGACCATCTGTGAATGATGGCTCTTATACCTCATCGATGATGACCCATCCCTATATGGAGGAAGAGAGTGATAATGACACAATCTATCATACACCGGTTTTGAATTCCACGACTCCTTCTAGTAGCTCTCTCCGTCCAACCATGAGTAGCTTCAATCTATATGGATCGCAAGGGCTGATACAACCAGCCTCAACTACATCCTCTACCCACGATCTTCAAAATCTACTCTCTCGCAATAACGACCAGAGAGAAGAAGCTTTCAGCGAGCCTTCGAATGAAGATTCACCAGTATCACACATTGTGTCGAATGGGAATTCAAACCAGTCTGAGTCAAGTGTAGACCGAAGCTTGCGTACGGTACGAAATGCTGAAGATGTTGATGTCAATAACGGCAACAGCATCTCCTTACAATTTCCCGACGATGATTAGTGCTTCTGCAATTGTTTATAGCATACTGGATGCTGATCCACACTGAAAAAACGAGACACTGTGATATTTCAACACTTTTGCATTTAAGATACCTTTTTTTTTATTTTTTATTAATTTAAAGTAAAAAATTTCATGAAAACAATGTGTAAATTAGTTAAACAAAGGAAAGCAAAAAATAATAAAAAGCGAAGAAGAGCTAAACATAAAATAAGAGAGTATATAAAACTACTTGTCAGGTTCTCCACCACTGCCAAAATTGTAGGTATAAGACGAAGGATCAGTGAACTCTTCAAAAATTAAAGAATAGATGTCGTTAAGTAACACTTCTTTGGTTGAAGGCGTTCCTGCGTCAAAAATTGCTTCCGGATTATCTTCCATTTTGACATCCTCAGGTTCTGTGTTGGTATTTATCGTTGCAGATTTGGCAAGAGGAGTAGTAGCACTTGGGAAAGGTGAAGGAGTTGATCCAAACATAGAGCCCACACCGCCGTTGAAATTATCGGCATATCCATTGTTTGGTAGATCCACAGAAGGCGATGCTACGAAATTCAATCCGTCAAAAGCTGAATCAAACTTGGAGTTGCCGGAAGATTTATTCTCAACTGCCCATTGGGAGACATTATCTGCCGATTCTTTTATTGGTGATAATGATGGAAGGACATCTGCAATCTGGTCCATTTCATCATAGACAACACCATTGGCTAAGTTCTCATCTGAAGATTTGAGAGTAGATTTAAGACTGTGCTGGACAGCGCTTGCAAGCTTCTCTGACGAAGAAGAGGAAACTGAGGATGCCGCATGTGTCAAAGAATCACGCGAGTTAGAGTTTGAACTTGAGCTTGAATTAACCCCGGAGTTGCCAATAGAAGATGAAAACACTTCACTTGCAGAGGGTGAAAAACCGGATTTTGTAGAGACTATGTTCTCCTGTTTAGAGTTCAATAATAAAAATGGGGTGACTGTATCCATATTCCCGTTGCTCTTGAATCCGTTTGAAAAACTTCCATTATGATTATTAGTATTTCCTTGGATTGCAGATTTCAAGTCCTTTAGGTCTTCCATGGACTTATTTGCCATTAATTTTTCAGATGCTACATTCATCGAAGTAGATGCAGCAGACTGAAGGGCTGAGGACACACGAGGTGGGAATAACGACGAGTATTGTTTTCGTTTCGCCAATCCAAAGTCGACTACCAAATCAGGCGAAGAGTAACTTTTTGCACAGTTTATACTAGAGCGGCGTTTGTCACCAATGATAGAATCTGCTCCCGTATTTCCTGGATCGTTAGCAGCAGATGAGATTAAATCACTCAATTCAAAATTGTTAAGCTTTAATACAGCATTATGGCGTTTCAAAATGGCGTCTATCAAATGGATCAAATTAATACAAGTTGAATTGGATGTGCTTAACATTGCCAAAGCTCTTTTACCCTTGATAATATCAGACCACCATTCGTAATTATGTTTTGAGGCCGGATTTGAACATTGACATGCCAAGGGGATCAAGATGGCCTGGAAAAGGAAATATATGGTATACCAACAAGACAAGGGAGTAAGTTTGCCTGAAGTGCTGTTTAAGTACTCCATTATATTTTGGATAGTTTTAGAAGCAGCGTTCAAGCAAACTCTTCTTGCGTTTTTAGAGTCTTCTGAGAGTGCAGCTTCTTTTGGGACGTTCGATGACTTCCCGGTTGATATGAGAACAATCTTCTGCCATATATAAGGACGGAAAATCAAAATTTGAAGATTGGCTATTCTCCAGATCAATCTCGATCTTGATAAAGTAAACCAATCAGGTATCATAGATGCATCATTATTAAAATATCTCTTTTTAATATAGTCCATATTTTTGCTGAAATAATCGGGTAAATTTTCATTGAACTCTTGCAACTTCAAATGCATGGAATGGCATTCGGCTAAGGAGGGGCGATTCTTGGAGATGATCCTGGCATAAAATGGATCCGAGAGGATACTCAGTTTCGATTGCTCAATCATTGCAGAGTAGATTGTTGGGGACTCGCTCGATGGTAGAGTTGGTGATTTTCTGAGTGTGTATTGAGACAAAAAGTTTGCATCGTTTAGCAACTCATCCAACTTTTCATCGCCTATATTAGCTGGTAGCCTAACGTCAACCATGTCAGGAACAGGAATATGAGAGGGACGCCCAAAGGTGATTGCGGCTCCAGCATCGAACATATAAAGACACCACCATATTCTGCGCTTAGATTCCTGGTCAAAGATAAAAGCTTTCAAATCTTGGATATTTCTCTTTTCTAAATCTTTTGATTCGATCTCCTTGTACAAACCCAACGAGACCGCCATGCTGACAGCCAGCCCGAGGTAGTTCCAACCTGTGTTTGGCTTGTTCCTCTTCTGGGCGTAGTTGCTCAACAGTATGAGAGAGATGACGTAGTCGACGTTACCGGATTCAAAGACTTGGGAGAGATGCGACTTGGCAATTTTGTAGTACTGCAAATCATGGTTTGTCGAGTCTCCCTGAACACACCAGCAGCCTAAGGCGACCACCGTGTAGTAGAGACACCACCAAGACGAATGCTCCTTTGGATGATTCAGCTCGACATGGTTCAGAAAATACTTTTTGCTTAACAGCGGGTATGACATATGGTATGTTTTGAAATATATTTCGACGTAGCGGAGCTGGAGCTTCTTGTCCGATAAATCCAGGTGCTTGATGCTGTTCGTAATCCTCGATGCAGAGCTATTGTTGTTCTGGCTTTGGAACTCAAGATGTTCTGCATCGGCCAAGTTTGTCTTGGAGCTGCTCTGGCTAGTGGAAGTTGGCGGAGGCAGAGAGTGTGCTGCCGAAGCGGATGAGGCAGGACGGGGAGGAGAAGGATGCTCTTTTTTCGTGACGTTTAGCTCGTTGGCCTTCATGATTCGGAGGAAGGTTGTACTTGATCCCGCGCCCAGGAAACCGGACTTAGAGGCCGGATTGGCGCCCATGCCGTCCAATGACGTGAACGACGAGTTGTACTGGATGTTGGACTGTTGCAACGACGTGGGCGGGGTGCCGAGGTTGTTCAAGGAGACCGCCGAGTCCGATTTGGAGAACGAGGATTTCGGCGACGAGAACGGCGAGACCACGCTGTTGCTGTTGATATTATTAGTGTTCGTCGTAGTAATGTTGCCGCTCGAGTTGTTCTGGTCGGCGTGGTTGCCAGATGCGTCTTCGGTGGTCGCATTGTCGAACTCGGACCACTCGAAGACAGACTTGTCCGAGTTGTCTGTGAGGTACCGCTCTGGAAGCTTCGGCTGTGATCTGAGGGAGTTTTCCATGCCGGACTCGCCGTCGGCCTCCAAACGGTGGGGGTGGTGGTGCGCCACCATCCTGTCGCCGTTGTCGACGAAGCCGGAACCGTCTCCGTCTGCGTCTGCGTCACCGTACACGCTACTGCCGCCGCTGTGCGATCCGCCGCCGCCCCCGACAGAGGCAAGCAGCTCCTCGAGCGACTTCGTTGGCGCCAGTCTGGAAACAACCTGCTCCAACAGCCGGACCCGGGCCTCGACGTTCGTCAAGTGGGACCGTGTCAACGGAGATCGCACCGTCTTGGGCGAGTAGATGCAGTTCCACTTGTGCGTGATGCACTTCGAGCACCGCGGCAGCTCCTTGGAGCACTTCAGTTTGCGTTTGCGGCACGAGTCGCAGGCCTGCTCGATCTGTAGGTTCGTAGGCAGTGGAGGCGGGAACCCCTGCGTGTGGTACTGACTCATTTTGCTTCGTTCGATATCACCGGTTTGTTCGCTTCTTGCAGCGGTTCTGCTCGTCGATGATGCTGCCTTCTTCGACACACACACACACTCACAAAACGGCACCAGCTGCTGCTATTCTGTCCTTCCAGAGAAAGACAACCGTCTGTCTGCCACCCTCCTAGGGATGCCGTCCTTTCCTTCTACCTCCCTGACCCTTGGTTGCCCTGCCTCCCGGCCTGGAAAAATCCCACCCCACCCCCCGTCAACGGACAACGGTCGCGGATAAACTCTCGCCGCTGTCTGGTCTCCCGGGATGGCCGTCGCGGGCGGAGTTCCGATTAGCGGAGCAGTCGGACAATGCGTCGGCAGCGGAGAAGGGTCAACAGCAGATGGGGAGGAGGGAACGGAGGGGCAGGGAGCCGGAGGTTGCGACGGGGAGGGGCGGCAGCATGTGTGTGGTGCCAGATAGACGACGGCGGATGCGATGTGGGTGTATGCATATGGGAGTATATAGGGGTACAAGAGAGGACAATAGGCTGTGTGGAGGCGGAGGTGGATGTCGAGGACGAAAACCAGGCGGAGCAGGTGAGTAAGCAAGCAAGCAGGCAGCGTGCAGGCAGCGTGCAGGCTTGCAAAAGCAATCACCGGAAAAACTTCTCGACAACGTATTCGGCAATGCCCATTGAGGCGGTGAGGCCCGGGCTCTCGATGCCCAGGAGGTTGACGAAACCGTCGAGACCGGCGTCGACCTCGCTGCGGATGACAAAGTCCTGGAACGCGGTGCTGTCGGGGCCCGCCAGTTTGGGCCGGATTCCGCTGTAGCTGCCCGAGAGGTACTCCCGACGCATGTGCGGGAGGTAGACCTTGACGGCGTCGACGGCGGCGTCGAGGTTGTGCTCGTTGACGCGGTAGTCGGAGCAGCCGGGGACCCACTCGAGGTCGGGGCCAAAGCGGATCTGGCCGCCGAGGTCCAGCGTGAGGTGGGTCCCGAGGGAGGCGACGCCGGGCGTCGGACACGGGTAGATGAGGCGGCGGACGTGCGTGTTGGGGCCGCTGTAGCTGAAGTAGTTCCCCTTGGCGTAGAACGCGTGGACGTGGCGCTCCGGCGGCAGCACCATGTTGGCGACGGCGGGCGCATGAAGGCCAGCACAGTTGATTACACTGGTGCTCTTGATGGAGAAGTCTTCGGTGTCCGAGCTGGCCGCCGTGCCGGCGGTGTCGGCGCTCCTCGTCCGGATCTCGTACACGTTCTCCCCCGGAAGCCGCTCGATGGCGACGACCTCTGTTCCGAGCGCCAGACTCCCGTCGCCGTCCTGGAACCGCGTGTACAGGTAGTCCATGAGGCCGTGGGCGGACGTGATGCCCGTGGTGGGCGAGTTGAGGACAGCGTAGCGGGCCCGCACGAACGGCTCCTGCGTCCGGGCCTGCGCCAGCGGCACAAACTCGGTCGGCACGCCGATCTGCTGGGCCTTGGCATGCAGCTTCTCGAGGTACGCCTGCTCGTGCCCGTTCTGCGCAATGATCCACTTCCCACACTGCTGCACGGGGATGTGTGCCCGCTGCTCGTAGATCTTCTCCTTTCCCCGGATGCAGAGCCTCGTCTTCAGCGAGTCCGGCGGGTAGTAGAGCCCGGCATGTACGACCTCCGAGTTCCGGCTGCTTGTCTCCTGCCCGTACTCTGCGTTCTTCTCGAGGATCAACACCTTGTTGCGCCGGTCGTGCTGGACAAGCTCGGCGCCGATCGCCAGACCCACCACGCCGCCGCCGATGATCGTGTGCGTGAAGTCGGCTGCCCGCACGGCACGGGCAGCACTGAAGCTTCGTCTGGAAACTAGCATTGTGTTCTATGCTGTGCTGCTGTCTAGAAAGCACACCCCCGTTGGTGCAGAGCTCTGTGTGGGTGCCTGCCTGAGACTTGTCTTGTCTCCATCTAGCTGAAATACCCGCACCGTCGCTGCCTGTAGCGTGGAATACACTCGTTCTCCATATCGGGTTACACACAGGGGCTCTCCGGCGCCCCCGGGCCGGCTCTACACAGCGACCCTGGCCTCGATCTCAGACATGGCGGCGTCGTTCTTCGCATCCTGCGTCTCGTCCCGGCACAACCGGTACACGTTCACCATCCAGCTGACAAAGCCCACGAGCTTGCGCAGCGCCCGTCCGAGCCGGAACCGCTTCGTCACGAGGCTGAGGTTCAACACGAGGTCGTTCGCGTAGCCCACTATCTCCACCACCGCCTTCACCTTCTCCGTGTACAACACCCGGAGACACCGCTCATGGTACTCCGTCACGTGCGAGCCCTTCATGAGGAAGTTCCCCCGGATGATGGCCGCCTCCGTCTTCACCACACCGATGAGCCGGTTGATCCGCTGCAGCCGCAGCACAAACCGCTTCAAGTAGATGAGGATCATCACAATGTAGATCTTGGCCACCTGCCGGAGGCAGAAGCTGAGGGGCCGGAACACCGCCGAGTCCCTCGTCCGTCGCTCCAGGGACGGGAACACCGCCTGCACCGCCACAAAGTTGTCCATGTACGACAACCACGTCTCCAGCTTCTGCAGTATCGTCTCCTCGAGCATCTCGTACCGTTCGACCAGCGACACCGGCGTCTTCCCCGTCCCCCGGCATCCCTTCTTGTCCGAACCCGCCGGCCTTTTGCTCCACTCTAGAAAGTCTCTCGTCAGCTCGTTTTCCGGTCCCTTGCCGCCAGTCCCGCTGCACACCGTCTCGTCCGAGTCATTGCCTATCTCCAAGCTCGCCATTTTCCTGCCAATTGGCCCTTCAACCCACTCCTGCTGTCCCTACAGCCCTCCGCAAACATGAGCCTCTGCCTGCCGCCCGATTCATGTCGCCTCCCTTGGTCCTCTGCACCCGCGCCGCTTAGAGGCTACACGCCCCCAGTGCCGCCAGGCCCCACTTTCCGGCGCTGAGAGAGGAGAGAGAAAGTATAAGAGGAGGCCGTTCTGCTGTCGCTGGCGAGCCGAGCGTTAGTGTACTGTTGTGGGCAGGTTGGAAGTTGTGCAAAGAGTTGATGGCACACAGGTTATCTCTTGTTTGTAAGCATTTATCCAAGTAGAAAGCGTCTGTGGACACGGCATCAGTTTTTGTTCCCACTGCTCTCTGTTCGTTTCTTCCTGGCTCGTCTAGACTTGATAGACAGACCCAGCTACTAATACACAGTGCCGACGATATATAGCGTCTAGTTTATCTATAAACACTCCACGTACACTCTGGAGCACATTCTCCCACAGTAGTTAGTATACAATCCAAAGGTACCACTTGCAAAGAAAGACACAAAGAAGAGCACATCAGCAGCGAGTCAGAAATCACACACAAAGACAAACACACACACAATGTTGGAATCAGTCGGAGACTTTGAAAACACACTGAACGAAATGAGCACCTTGAAGGCTCCCGGTGTCTCAGGCTCAAGAATTAAAAACCTAAAAGACTTCTTTTTGTCCCACGTCGATGAAGAGGATAAATTAGTTAGTATCTTAATTAATGGCTGTAAGAAAACTCCTGTATCAAACAAGTTGGGTCCATTGTATGTGGTTGATGCAATTGTTAGAGCTTTGATTGACGAAATTGGCAGTAATGCAAATGTAGAAATTAACGGTGACTCTCCAAACGGCACTGCGGCCGCATCCGTCTATAAAATCCAGCAGAACATCGAGACGTTGCTAGACGATGCGATCCCAAACTCGAACGATGATGTGAAGGAAAGAATCAGTAAATTAATCGATATTTGGGTGAGTTGTTCAACTTTTGATAAGAAGATCATGGATTCGATTAAATCCAAATACTACAAGTCCTTCACCCCACCGGGCACTCCACCGAAGAAGAAGGTTCTGTTCAATGACAACGTTACCCTCCTGGGTAACAACAACTCCGCTAAGCTTCCGCAAGGCCCTGCGGCTTCCAAAGACCCAACCTCGGTGTTGCAAGCATTGGCCAATTTAGCAAAGAGCACTCCCTCCCCAGGCTCGAACTCCAATTCCAACACCAAGCTTGCTTCTCCTTCCACAAACCTCCCTGGCTCATTGTCTCCACCATCTTCTGGTGCCAACGACTCAATGAACTCGTCGAATCCAAATGCCATTTTCCAACTGCTTCAGAACATGAACAAACTGACCAACAACAACAGCAGCGGCAACGGCGGCAACAATGGCAACATGGGCGGCAACGCTGCAGATATGGCTAACAACCAAAGTAACCTTATGAACAACAACTTCAGAGACAGAAGTGAAAGAGGCAGCAGGGGCAGCGATTTCGGCAGAAAGAGAGACAGATCGCCAGATCGTAATGACACTTCCGATCCTAAGCCAACACACGTCGAAGGTGAGAGAAATGTTCCATCGAACCCTCACTACAGGCAAAAGAAGGCATTCATTGACAAGAGCATCCCTCAGGGATGTATCAACGTTTACTCCAGAACCATCTTTATTGGTGGTGTTCCTCACAGTATGGATGAGCAACAGCTTGTCCAGACTTTGAAGCCATATGCTGAAGTTCAGAGCGTGATTTTGAACACATCGAGAAAGCATGCGTTTGTGAAAGTCTATTCCAGAAGCGAAGCAGAGCAGGTCATCCATGCCTTTTCCGTTTCCCATCCTTCTGGTTTGAGAGCCAGATGGGGAGTTGGTTTTGGACCAAGAGATTGCTGCAACTACCAAACTGGAGTCTCCACAATCCCTATCCAAAGATTGACCGATGCCGATAAGAAATGGTTGGTCAATGCAGAATGGGGAGGAAGCATCCCGGAGCTAGACTTGCAACCAGGGTTGTTTGTTGAAGAGCCAGATATCGAGGTTGGCCATGGTGTTTCCTCGAAGTCGATTTCAAGAAAGATGCCTACCAACTCGTCGCAAAACGGACCTAAGTCCGACAGCATGGCCCAGGGCAGATACAACAATAACAATAACCAACACAACAACAACCGACACAACAACAACCCAGCTCCAGGGAATATGCATATGAACTACGGCAACTACATGGGCCAGGGCATGCCTCAACAACCTCAACCTGGGATGATGCCATACCAGCAGTCTCCTCCCCAACAACCTGGTATGATGCCATACCAGTCGAGCCCATATCCTGGCCAGGGCGCCCCACCACCTATGCAACCAGGCATGATGGGATCCCCACCAGCACCGCCATTTAGCGCCGGCGGACAGCCTATGGACCAGACGCAAATGATGGCAGCAATGATGTCTGCCATGAATCAGATGAACCAGCAACAGCCTCAAAGCGGTGGCAACAACAACAACGTCGACATGAACAGTATGCTGCAGGTTATGGCTAGCATGATGAATGGTCAGAAACCACCCCAGCCGCCACAGTAGGAGAAGTAGTAGTAGTAGTAGTAGCAGTTTACGTTGTTGGGCGGTTAATTTTCTTTTACAGCTCTGTATAATATTTTTTAATGTTTCTTCTATCTCTCCATTGGATATCCTCTTTCCCCTTAATAACTTGAATTTACAGTAGGAACAAAACGTCTCACGTAGCACCCCATTAACACACCAGTCGGAATTGATATGACACTTCAGCTTCTGCCCACTCCGATCTTTCACAGCCATCCTTCGAAGGTAGAAGAAGTTGGCAGAAGGACACAGACACGCGTCCAAAACGGGCGGCCCGTTTTTTTTCCACCCCCCGTGGAGAGCGTGAGGCGAATTCCATAGAACTGCGCTGCGAGCTAGGTGGCCTATTCAAAAAGAGCGCTGTTGAAGAGACTTCGGCGACACAGAAGACGCTCGGCGGCATATACGTAGAGGCCAACAACCAAGGAGACCACCAGACGAATTGTCAGATAGACAAAGATGGGCAAGGGACCAAGTTTGTTTTCGCTGGATGCGTTTGCGAAAACGCTGGACGACAGAAAGATCAAAACCTCCACGGGAGGCATCATCACGATCATCTGCTGCCTCACGACGTTTGTGTTGCTCAACAACGAGTATCAGGACTACAACCGGGTGGTGCTTCGGCCGGAGCTAGTCGTAGACCGCGACCGAAACGACCACCTCGACATCAACTTGGACATCTCCTTCCCACAGCTGCCGTGTGACCTCATCAGTCTCGACGTGATGGATCTCACGGGGGACATCGAGTTCGATCTTCTCAAGAACGGGTTTACAAAGACCCGTCTGGACAGCGCCGGGAACGAGATCGAGCAGGCGCCGTTCGATGCGAACGTGCAGGGCAAGGAAGGGGACCATATTGGGGCGGCGGACGGGTACTGCGGTCCCTGCTACGGCGCCGTCAACCAGGGCGGGAACGAGGACAAGCCTGACGAGGAGAAGGTGTGCTGCAACTCGTGCGAGAGCGTGCGGAACGCGTACGCCAAGGTCGGGTGGAAGTTCTACGACGGCAAGGACGTGGAGCAGTGTGAGCGGGAGGGCTACGTCGACCGCATCAACGCCCGGCTCGAGGAGGGCTGCCGCATCCGCGGGACGGCAGAGCTCAACCGGATCGGCGGGAACCTCCACTTTGCTCCCGGCGCCTCAATCTCCGTCGGCGGCAGACACGTGCACGACATGTCGCTCTTCGACAAGCACCCCAACCGGTTCTCCTTTGCGCACACGATCAACCACTTCTCCTTCGGCGAGGACTCCCATGAGCTCGGCGCCGTCTTTGCCAGTGACTCGCACGACCACCGCACGACGCACCCGCTTGACAACACCAGCGTTGACGCCCACAACATGTACGAGATGTACACGTACTTCCTCAAGGTCGTCAACACCCGTTTCGAGTACCTCGACGGCACCAAAATCGAAACCAACGAGTTCTCCGCCACCCAGCACAACAGACCGTTGCAGGGCGGCCGGGACGACGACCACCCGAACACCATCCACGCCCGTGGAGGCATCCCCGGACTCTTCTTCTACTTCGACATCAGCCCGCTCAAGATCATCAACCGGGAGGAGTACAACAAGTCCTTCAGCGCCTTCCTGCTCAGCCTCTGCTCTGCCGTCGCCGGCATCCTCACCGTCGGCGCCATCCTCGACAGAACCATCTGGTCTGCTCGCCGCTTCATCAAGGAGAAAAAGAGCACCTAGCGGCCCCCTCTGTACAAACACCCTCTGTATCTTTGAAGTCTTTCCTTTCTTCACCTCTATCTTCAAACATGCTCCGTATTTCGCCCAATCGGGCAACCAGCCGCCGTCATCTCACTTCCCGATTAGGCCACGCGTCGCTTACGTCATCCACGTCTGCCCCCTTTTTTCTTTTTTCCTCTTCTGTTCCTTCCGTTCCTTTCTCAGGCTTCGCTCCCCCCTGTTGGAGCTGGAAAGACGAGTTTCAGCAGTCTCTAGAGAAAGTTAAGGCTGAGCCTGTCCAGGTAGAAGGCACAGACCGGCACATCAAGAGCACAGACAGTCTGCGATACCAGAGACGCACAGAAGAGCCCACCCCAGATAGCCACGGAGCCAACCCGCCGAGCACAGCAGAGCTTTCTTCACAGACAGCGACAAAGACCACGACACACATACAAGGATGTCTTCCTTCATGACCCCCATGCGCACGACCAGCTTTGCGTCCAGCGGCAATGGCAATGGCGGCGTCTCGGCGTCGACGCCCATTCGGATGCACAGCTCCTCGTCGACGAGCATGTTGACGAACCGCCAGGGCAGCTCGGACGAGTCGCTCTACTACATCTGTTTGAGGCTGATGAACTCACTGTCCAAGGTTCCAGGCATGCTGCCATACATCGAGCTGGCGTACGCCGAGGCCGACTCTTGTGCAGAGCAGCAGGCGCTGGCGCAGAGCAGCTTGGCGGCTTCGCCGTCGTCGCCACAACGGCCCGGCCAGCACAACGCCAGCAACAGCAACCTCAACAACCACAACAGACACATGCGCCCCAACGGCGCCGAATACACCACCGACAGCAGCTCTAACAACAACCTGAACCCGAACAGGATAAGCAGCAACACCCTGAACTACCACAGTCTGCTCTACAACTGGAGCAGCACGCTTTTCACGTTTGCAACTGGTTTGCTTCCAGCGCAGATTGCGTACGATCCGGTCACTCCGATCTCAAAGCTGCTTAAACAGGGCGCCCCCCTGTGCCTTCTTTTCAACGCTTTGAAACCAGAGAACGCTATCGACATTGTCAGCTCCGACGACATGAAGATCTGCAAAATGAACATCTACCAGTTTTTGAGTGCGTGCAAGCTGCATTTGAACATCAGAGACGACGAACTATTCCCTGTCACTATGGCCTTTTCAGACAACACTTCTCACCTATTGAGGGTCATCCGCTCGGTGAATTTTGTGCTCAACTTGGAGCCTTCCTTTATATCTCCGGCCATTCCAGACCAACTCAAAATCACAGACGCCAGATCAAAAATAGTCAAGGAGCTGATAGAGACCGAGAGAAGGTATGTCCAGGACCTTGAGACGCTGCTACAGTATAGAGAAGATCTTATCAACTCTGAATGCTTGCTGAGTGAAGACATCACCATGCTATTCCCGAACCTCACAGACATTATCGAATTTCAGAGAAGATTTTTGGTTGGCTTAGAGTGCAACGCAAGCGTACCTAGTAAATATCAGAGGATAGGCTCTGTATTCATTCATGCAGGTGTCGAGGGCTTCAAGATATATGAGAACTGGTCTCTGTTGCAGAGTTTTGCCATAGATTTGATAAGAAGAGAAGCACTCAAGATGCGAAATGCGTGTAAAGTCATCAAGGACCCATACGATCTTCAGAATTTCTTCCTTATTAAGCCGATACAGCGGTTGGTCAAGTACCCCCTACTCTTGTCACAACTTTTGAAAGAAACCGACCAGTCCTGGCCAAACTACAACGAGCTGCACCAGGCTTACTTGATCTCGAAAGAGGTTGCACTGTGCATCAACGAATCCCAGCGAAGATCGGAGAACATTCAACATCTAAACGATTTGAAAGACAAAGTCGTGGACTGGAAGGGATACAACACTCGAAACGTGGGTGAATTACTATACTTCAACATAGTAACTGTCAAAGACCTACTTGCCGATGGCCATTCAAATGAAAAAGAGGTACATTGTTATTTGTTTGAGAAAGTGATATACTTTTTTAAAGAAACTTCCCCAAAGAACAAGATTTTGGGCTCCAAGAAGATGTCAAACCTCTCATTGACAAACGCCTTAAACAACAGCATGAGCAATACCACACACCCGGTACAGCTCTCATTGAATGGCATCGTTTACATTAGCAAAATATACAAGATACTGTCCTCGGACCTATCTCCATACTTTGGCGCCGTGCAGGGACACTTCCTCACCTTGAAATGGAAGGGAAACAAAGATACGGGCGGATGTGTCATGAAATTCAGATCCGAAGAACATTTGAAGCAGTGGAACAACTCGATCAAAAAGTTATCTATAGACACTGGCATCGACGACATCTATGCCACACACAACAGCTCCAAAAGTATGAGTAGCATCTCGAGCTCCACCAGCATGTTGACAGGTAACACAAACAGATCAAGTAACACGAGCGCTTCTACAAACAACAACATATTGAACAACAATAGAAACTCGGACAGACTTAGATCATCATCAGACTCGACAACATTCATGAAGAAGCTCAGGTCGACAAGCAGCTCAAGCTTTACCAATCTATCCAACATCTCATATCCACCGTTGCCTACAGAAAAAATGAGGTCGCTTTCCATCACCAGCACCAACGGTGCTACAATCAGTTCTGGTAATGTAAACAGAAAATCGTCGTCGAACACCTCCATCTGCAACAACGAAGAACTGACCTCAAACTTATCCAGTCTGACGTTATCCAAGTCTGGCTCCATAGACTCTGGAAATATGACCAACATCAAGCTGGTGTTCAGCTCGATTAAGTCTACGATAAACTTGTCGGTCAGTTCAGACATCGACTACGACACCCTCATCAGTATACTGGTGAAGAAGATGAACTACAGCATGAGTTCGGAAAACGCTTTTACCACTTCTAACGTGAGCTTCAAATTCAAAGACGAAGATGGTGATTTCATCCGTTTCCAAGGAGACGATGACTGGGCGATTGCCAGGGAGATGCTGGAAGAACTTGACCCAGATATGCGCATCCTGGAGTTGATCGTTATATAGTTATGCCACCCGCAATCATTCATTTTGTGTACATTTGTAAAACAGCTGAAATAGACATTCATGGCGCTTCCGCCAAACTGGAAAACGGTGCGATTTCCTGCCGATTTGAAGTTATGCGCTGGCCAAGTCCAGTAGCAAATGATTTTGGTCGAATTAGTCACTACTGGTTTACGTAATGCTCAACGGCTTTTTCCTGGAGCTTATAGATCTTGCCAAAAAGTATTAGTTTGACTCTGGCATCTCATAGATGTACTTCACCAGTTTTTTTGGAAACATATAAGTATATTTTTCTAGTTAACTAATCTGAGCAAAGCTAAGAAGCTGCAAAGACCAGATGTTTGCCCAAGGTAACAGAAGGTTACCACTGAAATCACTGAATGCGGGGAGAACCGTATTTCTGTCAAAACACGGCAAGGTTTCTGCACTAAAGAGTCTCCAAAATGTTGCCAGAAACTACACATCCAGTGGTAACAGCTCCGTATTAAGCAATAAACAAATAGGCAGAATAAGCGATTTTAGAAATCGCTATTTTTCTACCACGAGAATGGCTTGGAATACGATAGAGACGGCGAGAGAAGAGCTGGATGAGGATCAGCTCGAAGCACTTAATGATCCGAGGGCTGTTGATACGGTTGACGTATGTATTGTTGGTGGTGGTCCCGCAGGTTTAGCAACTGCTATTCGTCTCAAACAAATTGACAACGAAAAGGGAGCCGGAGATTTGAGAGTGATATTACTTGAAAAGGGTGCCGACATGGGTGCCCATATACTATCGGGTGCTGTACTAGATCCCAAAGCTTTAAACGAGCTTTTTCCTGAATTACTAGAAGAAAATGAAAAAAACATTCCATTACCTGATGATTTAGTCACTTTGGTCAAGGAAGACCATATGAAATTTTTATTTGCCAACGGTACGTCTATAAACTTGCCCGAGCCACCACAGATGAAAAATGCGGGGAAAAATTATATAGTGAGTTTATCTGAAGTTGTCAAATGGATGTCTGAAAAAGCAGAAGAGCTTGGAGTTGAGATATACTCCAACACTGCTGTTAGTGAACTCATATTTGATAGCCAGGGTGGTGTGCGAGGAATAGCCACGAGGGATAGTGGTTTGGAAAGAGATGGTTCATTGAGTGATGATTTCGAAAAGGGTATGGAATTTCACGCTAGAATGACCGTTTTGGCTGAAGGGTGCCATGGTTCATTAAGTAAACAGGTAATTCACAAGTATGATTTGAGAAATGGCGTGAACCCCCAAACTTATGGTCTAGGTATCAAGGAAGTCTGGCAAGTTGAACCAGAAAGATGGAGAGAGGGATTTGTTTCCCATTCTATGGGATATCCTTTGAGCAAAGGAGTTTATGGCGGTGGATGGATGTATCATTTTGGTGATGGTCTTGTCAGTGTTGGACTTGTCATTGGTTTGGATTACAAAAATCCATGGATCAGCCCTTATCAGGAATTCCAGCGTATGAAGTTGCATCCATTCTACAAAGATGTTTTGACCGGCGGTAAATGCATTTCTTATGGTGCAAGAGCCTTGAATGAAGGTGGGTGGCAAAGTGTCCCACAGCTACACTTTCCTGGTGGTGTTTTGGTGGGTGCAAGTGCTGGTTTCATGAACGTTCCGAAGATCAAAGGTTCACACTGTGCTATCAAGAGTGGTTCATTGGCCGCCGAATGCATGTATGACAAAGTTGTTGCATTGAAAGAGCAGCAAGAGGCTGATATGGCAATAAGCCAAGGCAAAGATGAGAATATGAAAAAGGATCAAGAGGAGGAGGAAGAGGAAGAAGAAGAAGATGATGAAAATGCTGGTTTGCCCTTACCTGAGTGGAAGGCAATTGATCTGAGTGAGTTCCAAACTGCATACAAGAACTCATGGATTCATGATGAGCTATACGAAGTGCGTAATGTTAGACCAGCTTTCGATTCTCAACTCGGATTGCTGGGAGGATTAGCAGTTGCAGGTCTGGTTACTGGAGTAACCAAAGGTAGGGAACCATTTACATTAGAGTTTGAACATACTGATTCTGCCGCCGTCGAAGATGCAAGCAAATACGAGAAAATTGAATATCCAAAGCCCGACGGTGTCTTGACGTTTGACTTGATGACAAGTGTCAGCAGAACAGGTACTTTCCATCGTGAGGGTGAGCGTTGCCACCTCCGTGTCCCAGACATGGACTTAGACAAGCATAGGGAGATTTCTTGGCCGAAATTTAAGGGTATTGAACAAAGATTCTGTCCTGCCGGTGTTTACGAGTATGTGAAGAAAGACGAAAATTCCGACGAAGATGATGTCGAGTTTAAAATCAATTCACAGAACTGTATCCACTGTAAAACTTGTGATATTAAAGTCCCAACGCAAGATATTAATTGGACTGTTCCCGAAGGAGGAGATGGTCCAAAATACCAGATGACATGATGGTTGACAACGTGTCACGATCTAAGACATTTCTTATGCTTTCAGAAAAGTTTTATCATTGATCTATGCCTTTTTATTAATCATTCTACTAATATACATTTTTTTTAGAAATTCTGTTCTATAAGTACTCTTTAGGAGCTTATCGCCATAATGCACATTTTGTTCCACATTTATCAGTTGGGCCCAAAAGACGACATATTCCCATTGAACACACGTCCCAGATCGGATATATTTGCAACTATTGTGGGCTCCAGTCCTGTAAACTCATTTCCATAAAGTAGCTTAAACTGTGGTAAAATATCCTCTTTATGGCCTCGTCCATAGTTATTTTCGTTGTCATCATCTTCCATCATCTCATCTATCATGAATGTGCTGCATGTACTACTATTAACTTGCTGTAAGACATTCACATAGATTAAGCCGCACATTTCGAACTCCTTCAAATTCTTTAAATATCCCAAAGAATGATTGAGCTGTTTGCTTATCAAATGATCTAGCAAATAACCGTTTTCTGAACAGCTACTCAAACCTAATAACCGAGAATAGGGATTTATCATAGTGCGGCTGTTAACAGAGTATGAACAACGCCTTTGTATCATGTCAAGCTCTTGGCCTATAATCAGCAACGTCGAAACTTTAATTGTTTCGTCGAATAAGTTGAGATTTGCTGTATCATTCAGTGATAGCTTTGTCAAAATCGATTGACAAATTTGACAATCACAAGTGTTCAAGAAATTTAGGTGGGGAAATAAAAGCATTGCATCTTCCAATGTAGGCAATATGTTTCCAATAAGGTTCTCTGATGGCTGGAAAACATTGATCCGAATTTCTTGTAAAGTATCCATGTTATTTGAGATGGGAGTTCCTAAAATCATTAACACATTCGAAAAATTCAAACCCTCAATTTTTAGATCAATGTTGAGATGGGTTAGTGTACTAAAAGATTCACATAGCTTTAACAACATCATTGACCTTAAATGGTTTTTTTCTGTGTCTTCGTTTGTCAAATCATATTTTATTAGCAAACTTTTAATATTGAAGCCATGATGATGTATAACAGTGGACAATTTGTCCAACGATTTTACCAAAGTAAGGATCTTGGAATCATCCTGAATAAATAATGCCAAAGAATTCAAGTTTTCAAAAATGATGTGCTTACTTATTAGTGACAAAATGGTGGAAGAAGAAGCATTTGTTAAAACTAAAGAAAGCTTCGTTATGTTGTGCATTACCAGGTTCATTTTCCTCAAAATTGCAAAGAAACCAACTATTCTACGATAGACGAACTCGTAATTTTCATCTGAATCAACCAAGAAATGAAGCTGGGTTAAATTCTTTATCATCAGAGGAAACTTGGTCAGCAATTTGAACATTACCATATCTTCATTTTTTCCTAGCGTCCCTTTAATGAACAACTTCGTAATATTCTGGTGATTAAAGAATTCTATTGAACCCTTGTTGTAGTCAAGGAAATCGCAAAAGTTATAGTCAACAATCAATGCGTCTAAACTAGGAGCTGATTCGTACGTCATGGGGAGAATTCTAATATTTGTTGGAAATTGGTACTGCTTCAAGTTATTGAACACCGGCACAAACTGAGAGTCTCTCCAAGATGGCAAGTCGAATATAGTGGTATCAGTAAGTTTTTCAAGGTACAACTCGACTATGAAGTCTGAATAGTTGAAATCAAGTAACGAAGGGCTGGATATAGTTCGAAAAAAGCTTTGTACATTTTTTTCTGAAATCAAAGTGGTGGAATAGTCAGCCACATGGTCGTTCCGTTTTGCCCGACGTATGAAGCCATTTCTCTGATTTTCCTGTTCTTTGAAACTTTCAAAAGGCTCGTACACGACAACGGAGTACACTGTACTAATGATAGAGCTGAACAAGCGTTTATTTGCCACCGCCAATCGTATTTTGAACGGCAACTCCAGGTGGCTCGTAATAACCTGGAGTACATTCTGCGGGAGATCGCATATATTCATTGTCTGTTTCTTTGTTGTCCGTGGCCAAGCTAAGGGCGTTTTAACTCAATATGTGTATTCTTTCACCAACGAGAAATGCTTGTTTCTGGCTGGTGAAGCTTTTGGCAGTGCTGTCAGCTCTGTAGTTCCTGTTGGAAAGAGAAACGGAATTCTTTGGGAGGTGAAAAAATAGAAATTATATGAAAGCAAAGTTTGTTAGAAATTACCCAAGTGGTCCACTGTTGTCCAATTCTTTCTCCTCCTACTTCTCAATACACCGCTGCCTGCCGCTTGAAAGCACTATTTCTGTGGACGTTTTCTCTAACCGTTCTGTGCCAAGCGTCAAGCGTTATCAAGGCAGGACAGCCGCCGTGTTGGAAACAGGATCCGTCGATTAGCCGCGGTGTGCCTTCCCGTAATAGAGTGAGAAAAAAGCATATGCTGTGAAGTTCCAGAACGAGAGTGCTTTAAGATAACACCTCGGAGAACACAGAGGAAGGGGATAATGGGTGTATCCGCCAAAGAAGTAGCCATTCACTCATAAAATTATATATATACAGATTTTGCCGACAGATCCAAAAAAGTAAAAGCTAGTTACATCTCATCTCTATTTACACAATTAGCTCGTTGGAGGAAGGAACGCTTTCGAAACCGAACAGCTCTCCAGCACGAACAACTTCTTGGTCATATGCATCCTCTAGGTTTTGTACCCTCAAATCTGAGATCCGTGAACATATCCATACATATGAGCGGTTGATCGAGAATAGTATGTCAGAACCCACCTTTAACGTGACGGTGACGTAGAATCTAGTAAGGTAGTCTCTCCAGGAGTCAAATTCGCCGGATTCCTTCAAGTAATTGGTCACACTTCTGTCGGCTTCGTCGACTAGAATTGACAACCGATTAACAGGAGCGCCAAAGTTTCTGTTCAATCCCTGGACTATTCTCATCGATCTCATCACGAAAACCAAACACAATGGAAACTTGTCTGTGTTGGCAAAAAAATCCTTCATCTTTTCTTTTAAGAGAAGTTGCCTTTCAAAATAGTTCATGTTTTTCATTTTCTCGACATGTGCAAGCATCGCTGGACTGTTTCTGTCACCTAGACCGGCCAAGGTCATGATCATCTCGTCGGCGTGCATGCCCCAAGCAGTCAATATATCCTTTGTCTTCGAGTAGTTCTTTTCCATACTGTACTTCCAGAATTCGGAATACTGTTTTTTGAAGGTGGGAGTAAAGTGTTCATACAAACCATGGTCCAAGATGACCAACTGCTGAACCTCCTTCTGCTTGTGGAAGAGTCTTCCGAACCAGCTATTGTCCTCCAGCTTGACTTTACGAACCATGAGGTTACCTGGATGTAAGTCACAGTGGACAACACCCCAAGTGAAAACTTGTCTGGCGTAAATCTTGGTGATTTGCAACATGATCTTGGCCAGGTCGAATCCATCATTTGCTAAGGCCATGTACTTGCCTGTTAGTTCGGCGTCCATCCACTCACTGACCAATATTTTGCTGGAAGAAGCATTTTTATAGTATTTTGGAATGTAGTATTCATGCGAACTACTGAACTCCTTATCCTTGTTTATCAACTCGGTGATCATTATGGCGTTTTTGTACTCGTTTTGGAAATCTAACTCTTCTCTCATCTTTTCACAGACATAGTCGATCGTCTGCTGCAAGGGCATGTCGAATAACCAACCGTAGAAAAGCATCACTGATTTGTAGGTGAATAAATCTGACTCCAGTTGTCTGGAAACAGAGTTCTTTTGAATCTTAACTGCAACGCGATCTCCGTTTTTCAGAACCCCCTTGTGGACCTGCGCAATGGAGGCAGATGCAATAGGAGCCTCGTCAAGCTGGAGGAAGATCTCGTCTCTGTAGTTTTCACCTAACTCTTTCTTCAAGGTCATGTCACAGGTTTCCCAGCTCTCGACAGGAGCCTTGTCAAATAGCAACTTGAATTTATCCTGGTAGTGCTTAGGGAACATCACACCCTGGACTGCAATCATCTGGCCCAGCTTGATGTACAAGCCCTTGTTTTCTATGATCAAGTCGTACAACCTCTGTGCATTTCTTTCGTGTAACGCGTCGATGTCGTAGTCTTCGTTGAAGTGCAACTTGTAGTCGACAGAAAGCCTGAGCAACGCCGAAACCGATCTGTAGTTTCTCTGGATTAAGCCGTGCCCCAAGTATGTGTCACCAAGGTATATCAGGGCCGTTGTACCGACTAAACCGACCAAAATCTTGTGCCAAGTTTTCAGGTTTTTTGGCTTGGCAGCGGTCGGGCTGGCAGTAGCAGCGGCAGAAGCGCCTGAGGCAGACGCCAACTCGGATGCCGACGCTGCTGCCGACGGCTTTGCCGGTGGAGGGGGTGCTTGCCGAGCAGGCCTGTTGGACAGCCTCACTGCCTTCTTCGGCTGGTGTGTGGAATACATTTTAAGCTGTGTGAAGTGGACGCTCGAGAACAGCGCCCGCTTCGACCCAGCACAGAGTCTTGTTCCAGCTAGCGACATCATGGTGGTGTCTGTAACCTCTGCAGAAAGAAAGAAGACCCGTGTCTGTCTGTGGAGCTACCTCCGAGTGGAATAGACGAAAAATAAAGAGAAAGAATCTCCACGGAAGACCGCACAACGACCAGCCACTGAAAAACGTTGCTGTATCTCTCCCCGTCTCTTTGCAACCGTCTCCCTCACGGAAACATGACAGGCACCGGCCACGGGAGAAAATTCGTTCGGCCCGGCCGATTTCCGCAAAGAACAAACTCCGAAAGCCGACTGGCCAGTGCACGGGTGTCTGCAGTGGCGCAGTTTCAGGGCAGCGAAAGCGAGCAGTCCTGGAGGGGAGGAGAGCCACGTGATCAGTGCAGTTTCAACGTAGCTCCATCACTGACGGCAACAAACACAGACTTGACTCATGAACGTCCCACGTACTCGTATCTACTACACTTACGCCGTAAGAGAGACTTAGCCAGAGGGTGAAACTAAGTTCAGTGGTGAAGTGACTGTAGCAAACTTCACCATTAAAGAGTTAGCGCGCGGTACGCTTAGGTAATCCGACTGCAGAATGACGTAGAGGGTACAAAGGATAGGGAGATCGAGGGAGGGGAATGGCCTAGGATACAAATACCAAGACAGTCTCGACTACAGATGCAGGAAGCACACGCATCCTCCTTGCTGCTCGTGACCTCCAGTCGCCGACAATCTTCTTCCCATGATCGGCGTAGGAGGGAAAGGCGACGGAGGACACAGCTGCTATGGAGCGCTGGCTACACGGGACACAGGACCCCGCAACGCCTACCGTCAACCATTGTTCGGCCACGTCCAGTTCTAGCAGCGGTGTGGTGCAGCGAGCCCCTTAACTAAGGTGCTGCAGACAGGGGCCGGCTGTCTCTCTCTTAGCTTCTACGGAGCCCCAAAAGCTTCTAGCCTGGACCCGTTCCTCTCGTGTGGCGCAGGAGGTCGTCTGCGGCGAAGGAACAGCGGCAAAGTGTGGCGGAGCCAGGCATGAACTGTTTTGAAATTTTTTTACTTTTTCTTTTTTCACCTTTTATTTATTTTTCCCTTTTTACATTTTTTCTGAATTTTTCTGAATTTTTAAATTAATTTGTTAATACCGATATTAACTGTACCTCTTCTGTTTCACGATATGATGGATTTGCTTGCTGCTCCCCTCCTCCAACCAGCTGGAACCACCTGCACACTTCCGTCTGCATTGCGCATTGTCAAGAATTGTCCTCTTTGTAGAGAAAGCATCGTCCACCAGCCCCAGTTCTCCCAGCTGTTTATCATAACCAGGTTATCCCGATTTATTCACTGATACTTATACACCGTAGTGGACTCAATCGATTGCTTCCGTTTGACCTTCCCCACCGCCATTCCCGTGACACCCTTGCATACTTAAACTTTGGCCAGCATTCCCATACTCACGTTGACTGCACATACTGATTTCGCACAGGTACCCCTTGTTTTGTTCCCCAGATCAACTCACTAAAAATACCTCATACGATGACAGAAAGTCCCAGGAAGATTCCGTTGAAGCCTGAAAAGTCAGCGAAAACGATAGCCAAAAAAGGCCCATATGCAACCAAGAAGAGTTCCAGTCGTCGATTTAGCATTATGAGCAACTCTGGTTCCGACTCAGACTCAGAGTCGGACTCAGAATCCGAGTCCTCATATGACGACCACATCTACCTGAACAAGAATAAATCTTTTGCCAGCGCTAAGCAAAGCTCGAATATAAACGTGCAGGCTTCTTCTGGCTCCGATGAAGAGTATTCTTCATCTTCGGATGATGAGAACGTCGATTTTGTCCAGCTTACTAAACAGAGACGATTGAAAGCAATGAAGGCTGTTAAAAGTTTGAAACAACAAATAAATGAAACTACCTCTTCCATCTCTCCATCTCCTTCACAATCTCCGATGCCTGACCAGCTACTTGAGCAGGAAGAGCCTGAGTTGGACGACGATTTGGTCGATGCAGTTATCGAGAGCGAAGAACGGAAAATGAAAGGAGTAGATGACGATAACTCTAATGCAAATGCCATTTCCAGTGTAGCTGACTATTCAGATGCTGAGTTAAACGGTGATTTTGAAAGCATGAACTTTGATTTTTCATTTGAAGATACTAATGATGACACTGCTAATGATGTCAAAGGAAAACATAGTGTACCACCTGCTAAGGACTCCAAAAATTTACTAGACCGACTTAGAGACGAAGATATTGGTGAAGTTGTAGTGGAAGACACTATCAAGGCTAGCAATAGTGGCTCCCAAGCAGTGCTTAACAAAGTCGATGAAAAGAAATTAGAGATTGATGTTCCCAAGTTCAATGAGAAGGAAATCAATTCTGATGCAGACTACGAGTTCGATAATGATGATTTGATTCAAACTTTGCTAAAAGATAACGATGACTTAGAATTGCAAAATCTAGACAATAGTGATGATGATTTTGATTATTTAATAGCAAATCAACATAGGATTGACCAGAATGCAGTGAACAAATCAGCGTCTAAGGATCTGTCTTTGGATAGTATAAATACAGATGATGCATATTTGATGAAAGAAGAAACACAGGCGATGTTGGACGATTTCAATAAAACAGCGAAATCTCAAGCTTCTCTGAAAAACCGAAGAAGCAGCATGTATTACCAAACTCAACCCTTAAACATCACAAACGACGAAGAGCTCGACGATTTAGATTTGGACTTATTGAACAATTTTGAACAATTTTTACCCAAGCAACAGGCAATGCGCAGACGATCGTCAATTTTGAACCAAACTCTTCTTTCTTCGTCATCAGATGGAGAAGATATCAACATGAGTACGAACATCAATACTATCAAGAGAAATAAGAAACTTGCGAAGAAAAAGGCTAAAAAGGGGAGAAAATTAACAAATACAGAATCGAGTGCTCACACGAAAGACATTCGCAAGATGTTGGGAATCTCGAACGCTGACTCAAACTTCACTTCCAACTACACCTCAAATGCTATTGTTGATAGTGACGATGATACAAAACTTTTAGAGTACATTTTTGAAGATTCAGAGTCAGATAATATTTCTGCGTCTACCGATAATGTGGTCGACAATGGAAACGAGACAGACGAGGATGTAAATCTACCGAAAAAGTCAGGTAAGATTCTCGGCAGCAAACATGCGAAGGAAATTTTATCTTCCAGTAAAGATCAGTTTCGTGCACCCAAGCTAGGGACGTTCATAACGAAGAAACCATACAGTGTCATTGATGGTTTCACCACGAGGTTTTTACAGCCTCTCGTTGGAAATCATTCTGTAATGCAAAAAGCAGCTGCAATCAACAAACCAGATACCGGTGAATCCAGTGGGATTGTTAACAGCAACAACCTGGCGCTTGATGAACTTATCAACATCAGCGAATTTGATGAAGATTATTCGAACGTCGAACTCAAAGAAGACTTTGATGATTTTTTTGGAGACAAACGTATACCGCTAACTGCTTTCCGAAACAAAGGTCTAATAAATAATAATGGCAACACGTCCACTAATGAACTAAATGCTTCTGCTCGAAGATTTTCTTTCACTGATAGAAACCAACGGAGGAAACATCATAAGTCTGCCAAATCTACAACTAAGTCAGCTTCCAAACTCGTCAAGCCATCTAATAAACCCTATAAAATAAAAAAAGCATCATTTCATCAGCCCCAACCATTAGTTGGGGCTCTAGTACCAAAGTCCCCTACATCCATTGACACCATTGATTCAAGTATCGGTAAAATTCATGATCCTGCTTCTGTCGATGAGATGCTGTTGATCGGCGTTGATTCAATACCATTCACCGAGGATTATTTAGATCCCCATCACTCAAACTTCGAAATCACAGCCCCGCACCAATTTACATCGCAGCGTAAAAGGAAATCAATGAGTCGCTCATCGAAGGCCAGGATCAGGAGGGCTAGTATTGTTGAGGCTCATGCTGAAGGATTAAGACAAACAAAAAACGGATTGTTTGATGAAACTATAATGGACGATGTTGAGGCTTTGCTAATCGATATGGGTGATGCGGAAGAATACGGTTTTCTTTTCGGAAATGAGGTTTGATCGGACATAACTCAGCTCTTTTATTTTATTGGTTTTCTTTTTTTATCGAGTTTTACTTTCTTTTCATTCTTTTGTACAATACTTTTAGGTGCTCATTTTTCCAGGATTTTACTCAGTAATCATTTCATTTTTATAAAGTTTCATCAAAAACATTTGATTTTATCGAAAGGTTAGCGTGATCTATCATGTTTTTTTGTTTCCTTGTCAGTAAACTAAGCCTAGGTTGACTGATTTTACAGTCATTTTATTAGAATCGTATAGAAAAATATATTGATTGCTCTACAACACATAAATTACTTATTTTAATGCATCTGCAGGTAGTACGAAATTGGTTAGCTTAGAGCTTAAGTCCAATTGCTGTTGAATACAGGAGGATAAATATTCGATAAGCAAGGTATCGTTGGTATGATTTTCCATCTGTACTTTCAATCCGTTTATTTCGTTTTGTGAGAGTTGGAACTTGAGCGCTGACAAAAGTAATTGACCTATTTTACTTTCCCCCTTGATTTCACCATTCTTAACGCGTGCAGAATATTCTGATAAGACTTTGAGCATATCAGCAATCTTCTTTACACTGCTTTCTAACTGCTTAAGTTCGTCATTCGAAGAAAGTGTGGTAGTTTGATTTTCGTTGTTTGAAGCTTTATCGATAAATTGGAGAGATGTTAATTCACTCTTTGAGTAAATGACCTCATTTTCGACAGAAACAAAGGCAAATGCACCTGATTTATCCAATCCGAGGCTACGAGCTAGCTGAGAAGTTGAAGGCAAACCAACTGGGCCTGAAACATATGTGCTTATAATAGGGGAAATAACTTCTCCGTTTTCGTCCTTGTGTCTTAGAGTGAGTAAAATTTGAGGGTGATTTGGCGAGTTTTTAGAATAAAACTCATGCAAGAGACCAGTTGATAAATCTAGCTCATCCTTTGTGGAGAACCACCCAACAACTTGAAGATCCATATTACTTCTCTTGTATAATTGGTAGGTTGAGAAATGGTATGATTCTTCAAAAATAAGATCACCATCTTTTTCCGTGTGCGGAACAATGTATGCAGCTTTGATATTGACATCTCCATCTTCAGAACGGGTACCCAAGAGAGTACCAATCAATCTTGTGCGTCCTGAATCAGAGGCTTCTGAATTGTCATGGTAAATGGCTTCAATGACGTCTAATAATGCACTCGCATCTATTGACACCTTCAAAGGTGATATGATCCTGGTGTTTGAGTAGTTTGGCTTGGCAATATGAAGTGCTGTAGATGCCATGTTGTTTGGTTTTGTCTTCGTTACTTTTCAGGATGGGGCCCCAACGTTCTTTTAACTGAGTGTTGCCGATACAAAGAGTTGAATAGAGTCCCAATTTTGTCTCGATTTTCCCTGCACAGTGAAAAATTCATGAAAAAAAAGCCAGGAGAAAAGAAAAAGCTCGTTAGGCCGGGTAACACTATTTTGAAATGAATTTTAGTTACGTAAACGTTAACATGAATCTGTTCTGCTCTTCGGAGTTCGTTATCCGTTGGTAGTTGCTCCGTTTTCACGTCAATTTATTCTGTTCCTTTTCTCAAAAAGATCCTGAAGGATTGGAGCAAGAATTTATAATGGTAGGTTTTATAAATAATGAGGGTTCTGTACAGCCGTTGGGGAGGACATGTTTTTTATCCCTAACGGTTTCCACTTCATATATGTTTTGATAGTTAGCTTTTTTTAGACAAAATTTTACTTCAATCACTCCACCCACTAGAACTCTAAGGTAAATTATAAGAGGAATGTCCAGTGACAGTACAGCAAAATTTGATGATGGAAAGAAGACGAAGGAAAGGTTCACATTTTGCAAAACTGAGCAAGAACAACCTCCCCAGTCTCCCGGACCCGAGGGCATAAAGAC
The DNA here is from genome assembly GCF_001661235.1 of Pichia membranifaciens NRRL Y-2026. Lineage (NCBI taxonomy): Eukaryota > Fungi > Ascomycota > Pichiomycetes > Pichiales > Pichiaceae > Pichia > Pichia membranifaciens. Next base: position 1,943,011 of record NW_017566983.1, on the reverse strand, counting down.
CATGGAAGATTGGGGTAAGGTATCACTATCTGACGTTTCCAAATTTTTTAAGACAAATGAGAAGAATAGTGATGGGTTCAGTGAGTTAGAAATACAACTTCCGTCAACGGACTCAGCAAATTCAACAGATTTCAGCGGATATGCTTCCTCGTTGTATCCTCACTTAGATCAGGCATCCTCCCACTATCCGCCCTCTGATGGGCCAGTAGGAGTGACAGTGGATGACGTAGAAAACTTGGGAGTAGAGGAGACAAAGATTCACACTTTACACCCTTATAGGAGTTGCAGAAAGATAGTACACTGGCAATGGTCCAAGATAGTGGGTCTTGGTTTCGTCATTGGAGGTATTATAATTGGGGTTCTATCAGCAACAATCTATGCTGTTAGAAGAGAAATACACTCAGGCCATGGCCAAATGGATTCTTCATTTTTCGGCAGACAATTTCGTAAGATTATTAACGTTAGAACAGAGATGGTCGATCCGGATACTCCAGAGGAGTTCAAAACCTGGAAATCTTCGTTAGGTGACGACTGGAATCTTGTATTTAGTGATGAGTTCAATTGTGAAAACAGGACATTTTATCCCGGGGACGATCAGTTCTGGGAAGCTGTAGATATTCATTATGCAGCCACGAACAATATGGAATGGCTAGATCCTTCACATGTGGTTACAAAGGAAGGCTCGTTGAGAATTACCATGGATAACAGGAAATCGCATAACCTAAACTACACCTCGGGAATGGTGCAGAGCTGGAACAAGTTGTGTTTCACCCAAGGGTATGTTGAAACATCGGTGAGAATGCCTGGCACAAAAGATTCCATTGGGCTATGGCCTGCTTTCTGGGCGTTAGGGAACTTGGCAAGAGCAGGCTACATGGCGTCAACCGAAGGTACCTGGCCATACTCCTATGATGCCTGCGATTTTGGAGTTACTGCCAATCAGTCATCGTCAGATGGACTATCTTTATTGCCAGGACAAAAACTAAACTCCTGTATTTGCAAGGGTGAAGACCATCCAAACCCAGGAACAGCTAGGTCTGCACCCGAAATTGACATAATGGAGGGTTTGTACGATAATTATGCTCAAACCTTCAACATCGCACCTTTCGACATCTGGAGATACCCCGATTATGATCACATCGCAATTACAAACTTTTCAACTTCCGCCATGAACTCCTTTATGGGGACACCATACCAAGAGGCAATCTCTGCTGTGATAAGTTCAAACCCTGATTGGTACGACAAGGGCTCGTTCACCAAGTTTGGAATGGAATACCGGAGTGACATGGAAAACAGGATGGACAACTACATCAATTTCTACGTCAACGATGTGATGACCTTCAGGATCACCGAGGGTGCTTTCCATCCAGAGGGGAACATCGACTGGAGAACCATCCCAAAGGAGCCAATGAGTTTGGTCATAAATCTTGGGTTGTCCAAGTCTTGGTCTGAAGTGGATTTGGAAACCATTGAGTTTCCAGTCTACATGGACGTGGATTACGTTAGAATTTTCCAGCCCAAGGGCTCAGAAAGCTTGACATGCGACCCGAAAAACTACCCCACATACGACTACATCAAAAAACATTATAACGCCTACTCCAATGCAAACTTGACCTCTTGGAAGATGGCTGGCTATGAGTTCCCAAAGTTCTCTTTGGACAGAAAGTGTCCCAAGAAATAAATGGTTTCCGTTTGATGAGTCGATCGGCGCGAAATTTGATGATTGAGTTCCCCTTTTCGGAAATTTTCAAAATTTTCTTGATATTAGGAATCTATAATTTTTTTCTTTTTTCACCTGTGACAGTATCAAAGGTCTCTCTCTGTAGGAAACTTTTGCGATAACAGGGTTTCAGTTAGTTTAGCAAAAAGAAAAAGACTCAGGCTTCTTCAGCAACTACATAGCTAACAAAAAATGTCTGAACGAACGTATAAAAAAATCAACATTGAACCATTTTATGTTGGTTCTGCAAATGCAACATTTTCAGGAGATGGGTCGCTGATGGCGACCGCTGTTTCGGAAGATGTGGTGGTGATCAATAGATTAACGAATCAGATTGTGCATAGTATTCAGGGAGATGGAACTGATGTGACAACTGTACGACTATCTCCAGATGGGCAGAAATTGGCAATAGTTTCTTTGTCTCAACAACTCAAGCTGTTTGACATCAATAAAGGTGAATTTTACAAATCATACAAGTTTTCTGCTGCAGCTTACATATCGGCGTGTGACAGAACCTCTTCACTTTTTGCTTTTGGCCTCACTGATGGAAGCGTTGTCGTTTGGGATATTGAGGGATCTTTTATTACTCATAACTTCAAAGGACACGGTTCTACGATTTCTGCATTATCTTTCCATGGAGACTTCAACTCTAAAGACTGGAAAGTTTCAAGTGGTGATATAATGGGCACGGTGAAGGTATGGGATTTAGTGAAGAGAAAATGCATATTTACATCCAAGGAGCACAGTGCAGCTGTGAGAGGTGTCAATTTTGATAAGTCAGGCGAGCTGTTTGTGTCTGGCGGAAGAGATAATCTACTGATGCTTTACAACGCAAAGACGTGGAAGGAAATCAAGTCCATTCCATTAGAAACAACTATTGAATCCGCAGGTTTTGTGAAAATTAATGGAGCTAATTACATCTACACTGGTGGTGAAGGGTGTGTATTATACATTTGGGACTTCAAATCTGAGTCCTTATTTGCCAAGACCGAGAAACCATTGGAGACCACCGAAGAACTGACAATTACTGAAGTCATTCAGCTCTGTGATGTTTCTGACAAATTGGTCATGGTTTTCTCTGATCAAACTATATTGGATATATTTTTATCGGATGATTTGGATGGCACGAATCATATCCTTCCCTGTACAAGAGTTATGGCAGGTAACCACGGTACAATTGCAGATTTGAGGTACGTTGGACCCAGTGAGAACCTTTTAGCATTAGCGACCAACTCACCATCGCTAAGAGTTGTCGACATTTACAACAAGCCTATGGATATGGATATTTGCGAGGGTCACACAGATCTTTTGAATATGTTGGACTCAACGGTTGACGGTTTATGGCTAGCAACCGCCTCCAAAGACAACACCGCTAGACTATGGAAATACGATGAAGAGTCCGAAAGTTTCACTTGTTACGCAGTATTCGAGGGCCATGCCTCCTCGGTGACAGCAATTGGCTTACCAAGAACACCAATCACTGATTATCCAAAATTTTTGATAACAGCATCAGAGGATCTAACTATAAAGAAATGGAGTGTTCCTAAGCCTAGCGGCAGTTTCCCCATTTTTGTGAAAAGCTCTGATTATACCAGGAAGGCGCATGAGAAGATGATTCATGCCATCGATATAAGTCCGAACAATGATTTTCTTGCGACAGCAAGCCATGATAAAACCTCAAAGATTTGGGATTTGCAGGGTGGTGAAACGCTGCACATTCTTCGTGGCCACAAGCGAGCAGTTTATGATATAGCATTTTGTCACCATGATCGTCTGATTGTCACCGCTTCGGGTGACCAAACTGCAAGAGTTTGGAACTTGGAAGACGGTTCCTGTGTAAGAAGCTACGAAGGGTCGTCAAATGCAGTTCAAAGAGTGGCTTTCTTGTCCAAGAACCAATATATTGTGGGTGCCGGTGCCGACGGTTTGATCAAAATTTGGGAGGTCTTCACAGGTGAATGCGTCAACACATTAGACAACCATGATAACAGAATATGGGCCCTAAGGGTCAAGGACAATGGCGAAGAATTCATTTCAGCAGACTCAGACGGCGCAATCACTATATGGCAAGATTGTACAGATGAAGCAAATGCTGAGAAAGAACTCGCAAAGAAAGTAGAGGTGGAGAAAGACCAAGAGCTCAGAAATTGTATACGTGAAGGAGATTGGGTCCAAGCCTTCATGTTAGCTTTGGATTTGAACCATCCAATGAGATTGTACAATGTTGTGAAGGAGTGCATTGCGAAGGGTGAAGATACCGAATCTACTATTGGATCCTTCGAGTTGGAGGAATTGATTGGTGAACTTGAAGATGATAAAATTCTATTATTGTTCAAACGGATCAGGGACTGGAACACCAATGCACGTTTGTTTGAAGTTGCACAAAAGGTGATAAGAGTCATTCTTGACAGATGCGATTTGGACAAACTTTATCAAATCAAAGGTATCATGCAATACATTGATGCTATAATTCCGTACTCTGAGAGACATTACTCCAGATTTGACGGTCTGGTCGAGCAAAGTTACATTCTGGATTACGTGTCCCGGAAAATGGATGAATTGTCTACCTGATTCATAAACGATTTGGTAAATAGGTAAAACAAATGCAAAAGAAGTAGAATATTTAATCATTCTTTATTTAAACCAGATTTATGAATTTCAGCCGGCTTGAGTTTTTGAGTGTATTTTGAAAAGCTCAAAACTCTTTCTCTCATTTTTTTCTACTTGATATGGATGGAGAGACAGGAATAATTCAGTTGTATAGCTTGCTTTTGTCAGTTACAGAAGATTTAAACAAACAAACTTCAACTTCGATTAAGTAGTGCGAACCTTTTTTCATGTACGCGCATTCAACCTTTCATTATCAAAATGAGTTACAAATTCTGGAAGATGTAAAACTGATATTGGTAGACACCTTCTACCATCTTTTTATACGATTAAGTTGAGTAAAGGTCCTAAGCCTTTAACAAGTTCTAGAGTTTTTAGGCTGGATAATTGTATGGCACATAACATGCTCAACAAACAAATGTCACCAGGATACGCCAATGAAAAAGTGAAAAAAGTATCATCTTTCAATGAAAATGATTATTGGGATGGTCTCGTGGATGTACACGTCAATAATTGGCTTTTTGACCTAGACGATTTTGAACGAGAGACTCCTTCTAGGAATAAAGCAATAAGCTTTCAGGACGAGGTGAACAAACGAGTAAAGGGTGTGGCATATATTTTTAGTTGCTGTAAGCAACTCCGATTGTCGAGGTCTGTGGGTCTAACAGCAGCCATCTGCTTCCATCGCTTCTATATGTTCGAGGACTTGGTGGCATATCACTACTTCGAGGTAGCTGCAACAGCATTATTTGTTGCATGCAAGTCTGAAGAATGTAGGAGGAACCTCAAAGATGTCGTCAAAGTCTGTGCAAAGATTGCCTCAGGTAAACCAGATCCAGTTGATGAAGAGTCAAAAATATACTGGAGATGGAAAGACCTCCTTGTGAAATTAGAAGAACTATTACTAGAGAAACTCAACTTTGATGTTACACCTGAAAATCCCTATCGCTTGGCGATGGAGGGACTTAAGCTTGATGCCACGGACTCGGCTAAACAAACCGTTGACAAAGAATGGGAAAAACAAGCAACCAATCTGTTTGGCAACTGCACATACATGTTTGAACTATTTTCAAGGCTACCCATCTGTTTGTTTTGCTCCATTGATAGCATATGTGCGTTGGCTGTTGTTTTGAGTTCAAAAAAGCTTCAAGTAACATTTCCCGTTGATTTTATAAAAAAAGGGTTTAACGTGGAAGTTGAGGAGGTGATACAATGCTACAATGATGTTATATCTCTTGCCACTGAGGTTGAAACGTTAGACAAGTATTTCAGGATACTTCCTTATATCCCTCGTACAACTCATAAAGAAATTGAGTTGATATTTAATGGAATGAAAGAGAGCACACTTATTGAGGCTTGAAAAGTTTTTCATGTTTTTCGCCTTCAACATGTTCATCACCTTGGCTTACTTTAGATGATAGTTGCCAAGCAGGATACTTGATGATAATCAGATAATAATCACTTCAAAAGGGCAACTTCTTTTTCCCAGGAGTTGCCCTGTTTACCCTCGAGGAGAAAATTGTCTAGTAGATATTTGATTAAGGGTACCTTTATCCCTTTTTTGAGAAGGATCTGTTTATTGTGCTTGCTCACTTATAGGATACAGCCTGCCCCACTACACTCAGTAAAGCAACAATGGCATTAGTCTCATCCTCGTCAAAGCTCAATAACGTATGCAATAATACAACCCTAATTATCTTTGCATAGAAAAAGATTGGCATCACAGCATGCAGCGTATTGATTTTTATAGCAAAAATCTTGTATTTTGTTTCCTAAGCTTAAAACTGTACTAACATAAACACCTTTATTGGTTCATAAAGTTTACGGCTGAAGAAATTCGTCAACGCAAATTTCTAAAACGTGGATTGCAATTATCAATTCTTGTTTTAGGTCAATGCGGTACTGGTAAGTCTACCTTCATCAACACCTTGTGTGATGAAGATGTTATTGCAACCAACAGAGCTGCACCAGTGGAATTATTACTAGAAGAAAACACTGCTAGAATCTATGAAGGTGGTACCCAAATCAGTTTGGATATCACGATGGCACCAGGTTTTGGCGATTTCATTGACAATAGAACATCAACCTCTAAGATTGTAGAGCATATCGACAAGCAATTTGAGAAAATGCTCAGCGAAGAGTGCAGAATTCAAAGAAACCCTAAAAGTAAAGACACAAGAATACACGCTGTTTTATACTTTATCAGACCAACTGGTAAGGGATTACGCGAATTAGATATTCATTGCATGAAGCAGTTGAGCTCCCGATGCAACCTCATCCCAATCATATCAAAAGCTGACTTATTAACTGATGAAGAAAGAGATTTGAATAGACAGTTGATTATGGATGACATCAGAAAATATGACATTTCGATCTATGATTTCTCTGCATGCTTTGATGACGTAGATGAGGAAGAGAGTAGAAGTATTATGGATTTGGTACCTTTTGCAATGATATCTGGTACAGAGAGAAAGATTATCGATCAGACCGAACATAAGGTTAGAAATGTCCCACATGGGATCATCAAAGTTGATGATCCAGAACATTCTGATTTTATGGTTTTGAGAACTTGTTTATTGGGTGCATGTCTTCAAGATTTAAAGGAAACGACCCATTCTGTCTTTTACGAAAAATATCGTACAAACATGTTATCTAAATCTAATGTGATTGGGATCATGGAAAAGGGTGATGAAACGTCCGCCTCCACAAACCTTATTTCACGTTTGTCCAAGACAGAAGATGTTATTTGAAGGTAGATGCCACCCGCACTTAACCATAATAGCTATAATATATAATGTTCATCATATAAATTCTATACAAACATATTTGGGAAGAAATAGATTTGCAGTGCTTCAATCAAAATTATGGAAGACTGATTACTTTTTCAGTAATTACCTAAATCGGCATTTCACTCGCTGTGCTTATTTTAATTTTTAGATTGATATCGAGGAATTTGAAATTTACCAAATCGTAACGTCACACAAAATATTTACACTTTTGTTTTCAGAACTTGATTTTATGCATCGCAAAGGAGGTAATGATCTCGAAGGAGTTTGCAGACGTTCTAAAAAAAGAGTGCAAGTATAATGACAGAGAAATTGATTTGTTGAGTTATTTTGTGCAACCTGAGATTGAACTGATGATGCCATCTATTCTAATCGAAGGACCACCTTCGAGTGGCAAAACGTATACCTTGAATAAGTATCTCAGTATTTTGCAAGATAAGTACGAAGTTCCATCCATTGTGATACAATGTGACTATTGCTTCACTCAACGTGAAATATTAAGAAAAATTCACAAATCACTAATGGTGCACTACGAATTGGCATTTACGTCCATCGAGAAAAACATTATGGGTTGTGACGGGTTAGGAACGTTTCCAAGTAGCTTGAAGCAAATGGTTAGGTTTCACAGAGCTTACAATCGTGATAACAAGAGGAAACCTGTTATTGTGGTTCTTGATAGGGTAGATCGATTGCCTCAGTATGAGAATCCTGGAGAACTTGTCAGGTGCTTGTCCAAATTGCATGAGCAAAGTGACGGTGATTTGAGTGACTTTTGTTTTATATCTGTTGTGACGAGGTGTGACACTTTAGATATAGGCACTAGTTCTTTACCGACAGTCAAGTTCCAAAGTTTCAGTTTAGATGCATTTAAGAATATTCTTTTCCTGAAATTTAAAGATGAGTTTTGGAGCCAAGTTGATGTTTGGAAGGAAAGATATGAGGATGAGCCGAGTGATGAGGAGAGCGAGGAGGGTTTTAGAAGTGTTTTGGAGATAGACAGCGGTGAACAGGGGACGTTTTTCAAGCAATTTATTGATATGATAATCAATACGTACACCTCTTATGTTGGGTTGAGTCTGGATGTGGTTGTGCCGATACTACGTAGGATCTGGCCTATCTTTATTGATCCTGTTATGAGGAAGGGAAAGATAGTAAAGGGGAGTAACGATGTGTTTACCACTTTCATGAAGAACAAAAACCTTCTAGGACGAGAGTTTTCGGTGGTGACGAAACTTGAGAATTCAGATATGTCCTTATTAGATCACCAAAGACGAGATGCTGTGGGTGATCTTGAGAGAACGAAAGTAAGCGAAAATAAGAAGGGACACTACGATTTATCGATCAAAACAAAGTATTTAGTCATAGCTGCGTTTCTTGCCTCATACAATGAGCCCAAGTTCGACCGACAGTTTTTCAGCAAGGGAAACCAATACAACTCCATTGTGAAACAACGACAGAAGAGGGTAAAGACGAGCGACAAAGGGGAGGGGAAGTTGAGGAGAGATATGTCTGCTGCTCTTCCGTTCCGACTCGAGAGGCTGCTAGCAATACTCAACTCAATCTGGGCGGAAAACATCGGCGAGGTGGAGCTATTTGACGATGTTGAATTGATGAGCGAGATTGCGACGCTTGCGTCGTTGAAGACGTTGATCAAGTTGAAGAACGGAGACACGATTGGTGGGCAGACGAAGTGGAAGTGCAACGTCCACTGGAATGTTGTCAAGAAGTTTGCTGCGGACGTCGGGTTTGTGATCGAGAACCATCTACAGGACTGAAACTGAGTAGAGTCTATAAGAGTCTTGTAAATATATACCTAATACAATTACCACATATCCTTTTCGTCCCCGTTGACCTGCGTTGCCGGGATATCGCCTGCTGTGATTCTACAGCTGTTCTCCAAATCTGGATAGAGCGACTTGTGGCCCATCTGTGCGTACACTGCCTTTATCTTCGATCTGATGAGCTTGATGTTTTTCTCGAAGAGCTCGACGTCTTCTGGGGTGTTGGAAGCCTGTATCAGATTGCTCGGCCCGGCCGGTGTGGCGTAGAACTGCTCGATACTTTTCTGGATCGCCGACAAGGACTTCTGGTGCTTTTCGTACTTCGCCCGGTTTGGCGTTTCCTCCTCCGTGGCCAAGGTGTGTCTGGCAACTTCTAAAAGAAGCTCGTTGGCTCTCTTGAGGGCGCCGATTAAGACGAAGCGCTGGAAACCCGTCTGGATTCCAAACTGCTTCCCGTCACGTGCGGTGTGGGCCTCGCCTTCTCGGAGGGCGTCGTTGTAGCTGGCGGAGTAGAACTGGTTCTCGAGATCGAGCAGGGCGTCAAAGTCCACTGCGGCCTCCGGCATGTTGGCTGCACAGCGTGTAGAGTGTGTCGGATGTGGAGGTCCGAGCCCGGATTACTACGACGCCTCGACCCGTATCGTGGAGTGTCACTTTGACCGTATCAGCGCTTTTCTGTGCTGAGAAAAAAAAATATATTTCAGCACCTGTGCCCTACACATCCTCGGGGCTCCCTAAGGCTCCCTACGGCTACAACTGGATCAGCCAGGATCACGCATCTGACATCTGACCCCATTGTCTGCGATCCGCACAGTGCAGAATGACCACAGCGAAACGCAAGTTCCACGAGGTGGATGTGGATGTGCAGCACGACGAGCCTCTCAGCGGCAGCCGTGCTGCAAGACGCTACATAGGGGCTGGCGAGGCAGACATCGACGACAGCAGTGACGAGGAGGTGGAGAGGGACGAGGCACACAGAAGCGGGGACGACCGGAGTGACAACGCCAGTGGTAGTGGCAGCAGCAGCGACAGTGATAGCGAGGTCCTAGACTGCAACGAGAGATGGGGATCTGCCCCGCCGGACCAGGACATGAGGGTCGAAGCCTTCAGCATGGCGCAGGAGCTGCGCCGGGGGCAGTTCAACGAGGCCGGGACGTACGTCACCCACGATCGCCGGGGCGGCGCCTACAGCGACGACGACGATGACGACGACAGCCAAGACGAGGACGGCGATGAGCTGGGGGCGTTCGATGGGATCAAACCGGTTGACAAGGAGGGCATGGCGAAGGCCCGAGAGGCGCAGGTGGCGCAGGTGGCGCAGGCCCAGAGCAGCGAGGCCGACTCCGAGGCGACGCGGGCGGCGGTGGCGGTGCTGTGCCGGCACTTGCGGGACGGCGAGACGACTGGGGTGTGTCTGCAGCGGCTCTACGCGGGGGTGAAGCGGGCCCGAGGAAAGGGCGCGCGCGGGCGGGCCAGGGTGGGCGTGGCGCAGCAGGCGGCGCAGCAGGCGATTGACGCCGTCACCGACAGCGTGGCGGTGCTCGAGCGGCGGCGGATCGTGGACGACGTCTTGGCCACGTCACGTGCGGCGTGGGCGAGGCTGGACGCCCGGCTGTCGGAGTCCGGGCGGGACGGCCTGCAGTGAGAACGCCGGGGCGGGACGGATCGCCGGGACGGCGGGACGGCCGGACGGCAGGCGGCTCGGAGTTGAGGAAGCGCTGGTGGCGCGCCTGCGCCACAGCGCTCCCACCCCCGTGTGTCCGGGCAGGCGCCCCGGGCGCACCCCTCTGAATCACCCGGCCGCTGCTCCGGGCGGGCGGGCGCAGTCGGGTGACCGTGCCCCATGGGGCCCACACTGTTTCCCCAGCTTTTTTGCCACACTGGTGACGGGGGCCTGACTCACGGGCCGCTGTCGTCATAGCTGGCTACAGGCGGATGGTCTGGCTGCTTCGTTTTGTATAAATACCCCGTGGTTGCCGCCTGTTTTGGACTTGGAAGGGTTGCGGGGCGCTGCTGGAATGGATGGTGGTTCTTCTCCACCTTACCTACACACTCACACACATATATACACACAATGACCCCAATTTCCATCTCCTCTCTTAACGTCGCTGCCAGAAACATGATGAAGCTGGCCCAGATCCCAAAGACGTCCAAGTCTTTCCTGTCGTACTCCGCTGTGAGAAACTCGTACACAGAGTCGGATTACTACTCGAGATACGCCCTCCACAACCAGCCTGCTGACGCACACGTGAGCAACAACGCGGGCGGCCACGTGGAGAACTCGGAGAGAACGTTTGTCAACAACTCAGCGCACTCGCAGACCAGCGTGTCGGACGTGGACGAAACCAAGTTTGTTCCAAAGGTGTCGTCGGACGACCACGTCTCCGGGTCGGGCCACAACAAGATCTAAGACTGGCGCCATGTGACACGAACGTTGTTTTGTTTTGTCTTTGTTTCTCATTCCACACTTCTCTTTATTTCTCCCGGCATGCATATTACGACCTAGGGGATCGCTCCGCGAAAGGAAAAGATACCTGATGGAAAAGACCGGTCTTGTCCATCTCTCCTTTTGACCACCCCCTCCCGCTCCCAATATATCTTGTTGTCATCTTTTCATCACTGTTTTTCATTTCTTTCTCTCTTATTTACGACGCAGAGAAGTTGCTAAATTAGGATTTACAATTTGCGCTGCGCTATGTTATCTCATTACATATTGTTTGAGTTTCCTTTTCTCCTATATAGCATAACATAATATACTTTATTCACCCGACCCACCCGGATCCACTCTCCGCCACTAGTAGAAGTTGTTGTACGCCCGGTTGTACCTCGAGCCTGTGCCGTAGCTTCGCTCCTTGACAGCCACAACCCGGTCGAACTTGTTGCTCCCAATGTACCCACCACACATGGCGTCCTGCACGTGTCTCGCAAACTGGTCCGGGTACTTGGCCAAGTCGTTTGCCGCCACCTTGTTCAACGGGTCGTTCGGGTTCGGCTGGAGAAAAAGGTGCAAGATCCCGGCAAACACAAGCTGCAGCGTGAGCGTCGGCTTCCAGTCATTCCGCAAGATGTTCAAACACACATGGCCCTCCATGTCGATGTTCGGGTGGTAGATCTTCTGCACACACCGGAACTCGGGCGCCGCGTTGGGGAACTCCCCCGGAATCGTGCATTCGAAGTCAAACCGTCCGCCGACATAGTATCCACTGTCGGGCACAATGCTCAGCTGCACCTTCATCGGGTTGCTCCGCTCGTACGTGATCGTCACAGAGGGTATCTCCTCGTACTCCTGCAAGTCCTTCTTCGCCCGCAGAAACGCCACGCTCTGCATGTTGTGATCACCCGAACCACCAGCACCGGCGCCGCCTCTCCCACCCGTCTCTCCGTGGCCCTCTGCATCAGCAGCAGCAGCTGCTGCCGCAGCCGCCTTCGCCTGCTGTAGCTTCTTTAATCTGATCTGCACTGATTTGATTTTGTCCGAGTTAGTAAACCGCCCGTGGAGCCTTCCCAGTTTCCCGCTGTAGCACATACCATTTTCTTCCTGTTTCTGAGTATCGATCCTCGCTTTTCACAAGATGCCAAGTGTTTTGCGACCGTTTGCTGTGCCGAATTGCCGCCATTCCCTTTGGCTTTGTTCATGTTGACCCACCTTCCTCCGCAAAATGGGTTTGGAAACGAAAAATCACCTTCTTTGAGCCGATCGTCCTACCCGCCTAGATTTTTGCACAGCCCGCGTAGCGTTTCAGATGCAGCGAAGGATAAAAAACACAAACAAACCTTACGGATGAGTCGTGTATCAGCATGATGACAGTAAATGAAAACAACCTACGGATCCAGTGCTTTTTGATCATTCATTAAGGTAGCAGCCAGCGACATATGCCTATTTACTGAGTCACCAGCGCCTCTAATTATTGCAGGATATCCAGAACTTGGACACAACACAACACAGCATAAATCCACCTCCTTAAAGATCTGCAAGCCGACGTGAAACCTTAAAATGTCACAATTTTCGGGTAACAATAGTGATATCCAGGATTGGGACGAAAGACCCCTCTCCCCCGTCAACATTACGTTAGGAACTAACTCATCTGCAGACTTGAAGTCCCAGTTGTCCCAGCTACAACAGAAACTTAACCTGAACTCGATCAGGCCCGTCAGACCGTCACCCAACACAGAGCCAGAAATACACCTCCCTCCATTGGCCACCCTCTCCAGTTCGCAGTCGAACTCGCTGGGAAACTCGACTAGAACCCCAGACAAGTCGGTCGACTTTTTGGGTGATTTGAGTGATGGACTTTTGATGGAATCCAGGAAATTGAGCTACGAAAACAAACAATTCAAGAAACAAGTTTCGAAATTATCTGCCGAGAACGAATCTATGAAGAAGCAAATCTCCAATCTAAATTTGTTGAACAAGCAGCTAAGCGAGAAGGAAGAACAGTCGAATGATAAAATATGGAACTTGGAGTCCGAGCTAGGCAACTTCAAGAAATCGTTGGACAAAACCAAGTCGGATCTCGCCAAGGTAAAATCGGACAATACCGCTTCAATTTCTTTGATCGAGCAACTAAAAAACTCAATCGAAAACTTGACCAACGAGAGGCAGTCTCTTCTTGAGACTTCTAGCTTAACAATCTCAAAGCTAAACTCTGAGCTTTCCGAACTCAAAGAATCTAACGAAAACCTTAATGATGAAAATGATATCCTACACAAAAACATCTTAGATCTGAAGAGCGAAATAAACGTCATGAAATCCGAAATTGCAGGATCAAACACACAATCAGAAAGACTTGCAGAGTCCTCATTCAGTGAATTCGACGATTCCATCGTTCAGGACCCACTGCCTGCTGTCTTGACTGAAGATTTGTCGAAATTGGATACCGATACGCTACAAAAAAATTTGAAACTATCTTATCGCCAGTTGTTGAAACTAAAGTCTCAAAACACGAGGTTTAAATCAGAATTGCTGAAGTTGAAACACGGATCTCCTTCTCCAAATAAAGTACAACTATTGCCAAAAAGTTTGAACGATGAAAATGATGTCGAGAACTCGTGGGGATATTTTGAAGATGATTCATTTGCCAAGCAACCAAAAAAATCCAATATCGTCTCTTCCCTGATTCGTTCAATAAATGAAGATGACGAAAACGAAGAAGACGGAGATGATGATACCAACTCTTTCCTTGCAGACGTTTCACAGCTGGATGGAAGTAGCCCGGTAAGTACCCGGAAATCGTCCGTGTCCAAACCTAAAGAATCTTATATTTTGATCGTGCCAAAGACAACTCTTGACTTGAACAATAATGCCATAAACCTGAAAAAGATTGATTTGAGCGAATTCCAGACAATTCAAGTCCCAGACCCAATTGCCACCGAATTGCTCGCAAGCTCTTCGAATAAAGAAATCAGTAAAAGCCAATTTTACAATGACGAGATGCTTCAACTAGTTTCGTCGCATGAGCTCAGCTCTTTGAAATCATCAATTGAAGAGCCTTCTATTGATTATGTCAAGTCAAAAGCTTTGTATCACGATCATGTCTCAATCCCAGTTAAGGAACACGAAAATCTTTTATCCAGTACTAAACAGTCAGCTGAAAGAATATTCGAACTGGAAAATTTGTGCAGAAACCAAAACAATTCCTTATCCAGCATAAAAAAACAGTTGGAGCAAACATCTACTGAATTAACTAGTAAATTTGGTGCTTTTAATTCCTTGAAGTCAGAGCATGAAAACCCATCGCTTGAATATATCAACTCCAAACTACCTTTGCACAATTTAGTTTCCATGGATTCTCAGAGTCATGTAGAAATAAAACAAAGATTAGAGATTTTGCAAGATAAGATCAAGCAGTCTAGTGAGAATCTGGATTCCTTACGAGAAATTATTGAGCATTTGAAAAATGATAAAAGTAACCTTGAGGCACAATTGCGCTCTCCAGATATACAGTATATGAAAGACAAATCAACAGTCATGCATTATGTTTTTATACCCGAGTCTGAGCACATTGCGTTGAAGTCAGATATGACTATCACCGAGGCGAAGTTGAAGAAAAAGGAATCTGAGATTCGTGATCTTGTTGATGAAAAGGCTAAATTTGAAGGAAAAATAGCAGATCTCGAGAAGATCGTGACGGAGTTGAAAAATAGTTGCTCTGAATTCGAATCTAAGGTTTTAAAGCTTGAAGAGTTCCAGGAGTGTCCGAACTCTGAATATTTGAGAACCAAGTTGTCCACTCACGGGTTGCTTGCCCTCCCTGTTGAAGAGCATATAAAACTGAAAACAGATAACTCTTTGTACAATGAAAGGATAATCAAGCTAACGGCCGAAAATGAGGCTGCAAAAGATGAAAACAGACGCTTATGGTCAGATGCTAATGAAAGAGAGAATAAATTAAAATCGGTAGAAAATAAGCTTGATACAGTTTTGAAAGACTTTGAGACCATAAAGCAAGAAAAGGAACAACCGGGAGTAGAGTACATTAAATCCAAAGCTTCTCTTTATAACTTGGCTGTGATACCACTTGAAGAACACCAATCTTTGAAAAAGGAAATCAGCACCAAAGACGCTAAACTTGCCGATTATGCTAAGCTAAGATTGGAACTTGACTCAAAACATGATGAAATCCAACAACTCATCAACTCAAAAGAGAAGCTCAATCAGTTGGTTAAAAATACCATTGCGAGTTTGAAGAAAAGAGACTCCGAGCTGACATCATTGAAACAGCAATTAGAATCCCCATCCTATGATTATATCAAAGAAAGATCTGAGGCCCATGGTCTTGCTGCTATAACCAAAGAAGAACATGAGAAGTTGAAATCTGAGTTGCTCGAGAGTTCTGAATTGTTAGCAAAGAAAGAAAGTGAATATGCATCGCTCCAAAAGATAAAAGATGATCTTCAACGTGAGGGAACGAAAAGCGTTTCTTTGGATCTTCACCAATCAGTTCAGTCTGAGTTAGATTACACCAAGCACGACTTGAATGAATATAAGAGACAGGTAAATAACTTGAAACAAGTAGAAATCGCTTTGAAGGGGAAAGAATCTGAATTGGTAGCAATGGGCAAAAAAGTATCAGAACTAGAAACTAAAGCTGCACAAATAGATGAACTGAATTTTGAGTTGCAAAATTTGAGAAATGCTGAAGAAGATTTGAACAAGAAACAGAATGAGCTCGAAGGAATTAAGACAGAGCGTGATGAAATGCAAGAAAAAATCACATCTTTACAGAGTAAAGAAACTCAGCTTTTGGAAACATTGAAAAACTTTGAATGTCAAAACTCAGAACTAAAATCGTTTCACGAAAAACCCGACTTGGATTATATCAAAGAAAAGTCCAAATTCCTTGGATTCCTTCCCGTCACACTAGAAGAGCATACTATGTTTCAGTCTAATCTGAAAAAGCTTGAAGAAAGGAATAAAAAGAACGTTGAGCTTGAGGATAATATCGTTTCCCTTTCAACAAAAAATAATGAGTTGACCGAGCTTAATAATACCCTGCAGAAAACTGTTCAAGAATTAACTGAGATAAAAAATAAACTTCAAAATCCAGATATTGATTTCATCAAGGAAAAATCATCCAATTTAGGTCTGGTCTCAATTCCATTGTCAGATCATCATAACTTAAAGACAAAATCCGAAACACTTGCCTCAAATATTGACGCTTTGAGATCAAAAATTAGTGTTGTTGAATCTGAAAAGGCTGAGTTGAATGAAAAGATTAAGAGCCTTGAATTAATGAATGCATCTCCTTCAATTGAGTATATTCAATCCAAATCTGCCTCCTTGGGCATTATTCCTATTCCTATTGCTGAGCACAACTCTTTGAAATCTGAATTAGAGAGAAACGACATTTTATCGAAAGAACGTGATTCACAGATGAAAGAGCTAAACTTGTTGAGAAAGGACATTACTGAGAGGAAGACCCAATTGAGGAATGCAATTCTCCAACTAAACAAAATTTCTTCCTCTTTTGAAGCACCAACAATGGATTACTTGAAGGAAAAACTTAAACCCTTCAAATACGTTGCCGTTTCTGAAGCTGATTTTGAAAGCTTGAAAAAGTCTCACGAAATTTCAGTTCAACAAAATGAGAATCTAGAAAAGAAGTTGGTAGCTGCTAATGCAGAGCAGACGGAGAAGGATAATACCATTTCTCAGTTAAACAGGATTTCATCTTCTTACCAGGCTCCAGCATTTGAATATTTGAAAGAAAAACTCAAAGCTTTGAGTTACGTTGCTGTTCCTGAAGCTGATCTCGAAACCCTCGAAAAATCCCAAGAAATCTCAGTTCAAAAGATTGAAATACTTGAGAGAAAATTAGCAGTTACTGAAACAGAAATTTTGGAAAAAGATAACACAATTTCCAACTTGAACAAATATGCTTTATGCTATGAATCTCCAACAGTAGAATACTTGAAAGAAAAACTTAAATCTTTCGAGTACATTGCTCTTCCTGAAAGTGATCTCAACGGCCTCAAAACGTTGCAGAATTCGTCAATTGAACAAATTGATAATTTGAAGAAAAAATTAGCAGCTACTAATGCAGACTTAACGGAGAAGGATAAACAGCTAGAAAAACTTTCTGTACAATTGAAGGCGATGATAAACCGCGATCAATCGAAGAATACCAATTCTAAGGTTGTAGCAGCGGCTTTACCTACTCGCTCCAGCTCTTTCAACATCGAAGGTGCTCAAAAGGGTATTGAAATGAATAAAACGTCTTCAGTTGTAACAGTCACATCCGCCAACGTGAACGATGCTCTGTCAGAATCTATTGAATCGATAATATCCCGTATAGAACAAAATGGCTATACCGTTTTGACTATGGAGGAATATGAAAACTTGCTGAAAAGAGGAAATAATGATGCAGATCTTGACAACTTGGCTGATATCACACATGAAATAGAAGATATTGAATCTGATCTTGAATCAAAGAAGCAGGAGTTGGAGACTAAATCAAGAAGTTCCACCATCTCGTCAAGTAGTTCAATCACTTCGGTATCCGTTGAAAACATTTTGTCACAAAAGTATAGCAAGCTATATGATCTAATTAATGATTTATCCATTGAGGTTAAAAATCTTAAACAGGAGAAGGCTAGAATTGTTAAGCAAATCAACAGACTTTCTGTATCAACAAATACTTTATCCAATCAGAAACTAAATTCTACGTTGTCCAAAAAGATTTCTAGAATCAGCGATAAGATTGAGATTAAGGAAATTGAGATGAAATCGCAGCAAAGTGCTATTGTTGCTGTTAAAGCATATTTGGAACAATCAAGAGGAATGGATTTGCCCCCAGTGACTGCAGTTACTGCAGAAGGTGACTCCGACAAAGACAGATCTGAGCTTGAAAAAGAGATTGCCTTATTGCAGTCCAAATATGACGAAAAGAAACAAAAAATGGAAAAACTTGTGAAAGAAATAAATAATACAGATGAACCATCACAATTGGTTGAGAGATTGTCTCTACTGGGTTATACTTTCACCTCTCCATCAGGAAATACCACTATGATAAGAGAAATTTCAATTAATGACAATGTGATATATCTTCCTGCTATCATCCAAAGCGGCAGCTTTGATCCTTCATCAGGTAAGCTTTCAGTTGATAAGTTGGCGCAAGAAAATGGATTTGCCTTGATTTCTGCTGCAGAAGCTAAGCAAAAGCAGAACATTTTTGACATCACTGACCTCTCTATTAATGATTTAGGAGCAAGGGCTAAGGAGTTGAAACACACATTAATTAGTGACCAGAAACTCAAATTGATAGTAGCCAAAAGTAATGAACCAAAGCTTCCAGAATCGTTAACTTTGGAAGAGTTGGAACCTTTTGCAAAAAAACTAGGCTTGCGCATTATCTCCAATGAAGACATTGCAAGATTGAAGGCACGTAACATTACAACCCGTGAATTGGCTTCCAAGGCTGAAGAGCTCAATTTAGTTTTGTTATCACAGGACGAAGTGAATGATCTCAATACTCATGAACCAATAACCGAGAAAAACATTGTTAAAAAAGGCAAAGAGCTCGGTTATTTGTGTATTCCTTCCTCTCAATTTGTGGCCACAACAGTATCAAGAACTGCGGACATTCCTAACGTTACTGTTCTTCCTAACAGCTATTACAAGATATTAACGAAGAGCCACGAATGGTATAAGAAAAATAAGGACAAACTTGACCAATCTCCAGCTAAACAACCGCAGACTATTCCTGAAGATGATTCATTTGACCTTCCTTCCATTATGCCGAATGCAACTCCTTCTGGCCATCAACTCCCAGTCTCTAATATTGATACAGTATCTTTACACACCGTTGATACAGTGATTTCTAACAAGAAGCTGATCATTGCAGCTGTAACCCAAACCATCATCGGTGAATATTTATACAAATACTATAGAAAACTGGGCCCTTTCACCTCTGTTTCTGATACCAGACACGAAAGATTCTTTTGGGTTCATCCTTACAGTATGACATTATATTGGTCCCCAGCCAATCCTGTTGTTTCCGATCCTGCAAGAAATCAGATCAAGGCAATGTCAATCCTTGATGTCCAATGTGTGAATGATAACAACCCATTGCCACCAGGAATTCACTATAAAAGTATTATTATCAAATCGCACAATAAGAGTATCAAGATTACTTGTCCGACAAGGCAAATCCATAATATTTGGTATAACTCATTGAAGTACCTGTTAGAAAGAAGTATGGACAGTTGGGTAAATGATGACGATCTTGAAGATCAGTATCAACATGATTTTACTTTAGACAGCAAAACAAAGCTAGAAAGAACTCAATCACAGAAGTTCAGACGGAGTCACTTATCCGCTAGCGATAATCGTCTCACTTCAAAATCTACATCTCTGAGATCAATGACTGGTAGTAGACGGTGAATAATCGTATTCTTTATATAAATAGTAGAGACCGAATTAAATATACATAAACTAAATTATTAAGAAATATACTAGATGTGGCTTCAAAGTAAATATTGAGTCAAATGGAAAATAATAATATATCAAAGGATAGAAAGACTATTTCTTGGGACATAATATAGATACTACTAATAGTAATGTTCAAAGCTAATCCAAACTTCAATTCAGAAACATGACGTAAACATAAACCTAGACATCAACGGGAGCATAAAACATAAACAAAAACAAAAAAAAATACAAATTGGATACGAGTGAGATCAGCGTGGTAACACTGGTTAGTGACTTATATCAAAATCGACATTGATTACCTCTTTCCTTGTGTCTCGCAAAACGGATTCAAAACACGAACAGTTAAGCACGGCAAAGACATTCCAATTTCACTTCTTAGAATGACTGGAACTTTATCCAGGAGCTTGATTTCTTGAATGTGGTTTGTTCCTTCTACTTCAACATTCAAATTTTTCAAGTACGGGGCTAATGGGTTTTCGCCCTCTTGTGGCAATAAAATGTCGACATGAGGAGGTTTCAACTTCAGATTGTTTAGCTTCTCATACATTTCATCGCTGAGCAATCCACAGTTACTTTTAGAAGAATCATCCTGGCTTTTGGCAACATCTAAAGCAGGTATTCTAAATTTGTTTTTTATGGAGGCTCTATAGGACAAAGGTTCATTTTCATCAGCTGGAATAAATGTCGAAGAGTCAACATTGGGATCCCAGAAAAGCTTCAAAACTTTGTTTACCTTATCAAATTCAGCTTTTGAAAGTGGTAACTGGTCACCATGAACTCTTTTCTCAATACCAAATTCTGGTAAATAAACATCGAATGCTGATTCGTAAACTTGTAAAACAATACCACTACAAAGCACTTGACCTGTTTCGCTGCTCATATCATTAATCGTCTGGCATAGCAAAAGATGAATAGCTTGCTCTTGTGTGGCATTAGCACAATCTTTCTTGAAATTACAATAATCGCTAATGACCTTCAGGGAATCAACATCATCAGTGTAGTTATCAACCGTATTATTGATAACATGCTTGAGTTGCCTATGAACAATGATATCGGCATATCTCCTCAGTGGGGCATTAAAATGGGTATATGTTGGTAAGTTGAGAAGATAATGACTCAATTCTTGATCAGTTTTACCTGCAATAACATATTTACCTCTGCCCATACATTTAACAAGAATCGTTTCCACGGCCTCTCTTTTAAGTGGCTCGTCGATACTTAAAATAGAGTTCTGAAAGCTTCCGGCATTGGTGGTGTTAAGTTCCACACCAAGCTGGGCAATTTTGCTTTGATAGTACTCAAACTTGTTCAAAGTTGGAATAGGAAATCTTCTTAAGAATGCCCTACCACCCAAGGCAGAGTGAATCTTTTGTGCAACAGCTGCATTTACATTGTGGAAAATTTCGTCTATAATAAAAGTGGATTCAATGTTATCGTAGATGTTCAAAGATAATTTCACTCTTTCGTCATCCAATTGATCAAGTAGAGGTAGCATATTTTTAGTGTTCAAGGTTGGATTGTACAAACGCTTTCTTTTCAACCGAGAAGCAATCAACGCCATAGATGCAAAATAACTTGAAATAGCACTGTCGTTTTTATGATTCGAATCTTCCAGATCAGTCAAAATTTTATCAATCTCTTCATAATTAACTCTTTTGGATGGCTTGATTTCAGTTTCACCCATCCAAACATTCTCAATCTCAAAAGTTAAGGAATCAATTTCGAAAACAACTGATAATGCAGGAGAGTTTGAGGCTTCGTTGAAAGAAATCAATTTATTGATATTGTCAGGAAACAAATTAACGCTCTTCTGTGGTAAAAAGACACCGTGAGATCTTTTTTTGGCCCGCTTGTCTAAGTTAGTGTCATTCAAAACATATTCACTGACATCAAGAATATGAACACCTAATTCGATCTTATTGCCATCAATTCCTTTAACGTGGAATGCATGATCACAAAATTGGCCGTTTTGAGAGCACGCAATAATGTAATCATCGTTAAATTGTTTTCTATTTGAGTTTGAGAGAATATAATCAGTATTAGGGAAGTCCATCATATACTTTTCTTGCCCATCAATATATTCATCACACATGAAATTGTTATCTCTTAGAATAGATTCAACTTCAACAGCAGCATCGTCAGTTGCTCCCAATCTGGCAACTAGTGTACCAAACGGATGCAAAGAAGTGATTGGCCACCTTTTGATCGAAGCAATAAAAGTTTGATTTGCATATTTATCGTGATTTTCAACAAAGTCTTTTGGAGCTTGTTCTGTTGGAATGGCGATCAATGGAACCTTTTTATCGATTGGCTTGAACCAAACAATTTTTGGCTTTGGCCTGTTATCGTTATCATGATTCGATGATTTCTTATCACTGTCATTGTCCTTTTCCTTCTCCTTTTTAGCTGCTTGAGAGGGGCGCAATAAGCCGAGAGTGCCGGAAAATAACTGACCTGGAATACGATCGATAACAGCGACAACGTGACCCGCGTATAAAGGCTTGGCATCATCGTTGATTTCTTCTTCCTCAACCAATAGCAACGATTGACCTTCAACTTCGACGTCGTCGTTCTTCTTCTGGATTGGTCTTTGTTTCAAAGAGTTTTTTCTGTTCAAGCTTCCGGAATTGGAGGCTGGGTATGATGAGTTAGATTGCTCATTTATATTAGAGGAAGTACTGGCATCATTATGAACATCATCATTCAAATCAGAGTTGAACTTGGTGTCTTTTCTTCTTTTCTTTTCTTCCTTTTCACGTTTGGAGGACCAAACTTCATCTACGACTAATAATTCGATTGCAACTAAATCTCCTTCCAAAGCTCTATTTCTGTCTTTAGAACCACAAATAAATATATCGGCATCCAACAAACCATCGGTGGAAACATACGCATCAGATCTATTTTTCTTGTTGACACGTAAAATACCAGTGACTAGCTTACCTTCGTTGATGAGATCAGGTAACGAATTTTGAGGCAAATATGGGGCGAAAAGTGATTTTCTTTGACCTTGATTAAATTGAGAAATCGATGAAATGGAACCACCGTAAGAGTTTCTGGAACGATGACCTGGTAAAAAAGCTGGAGATTCAAAATTGCTCACACTGTTGCTGTTGTTATTGTGGGTAGGGGTTGCAGGTTGTTGCTTTCTCCAGTTTGAGCTTAAATCTGAACCAGTGCTTCTATGGCCCAAACCACTCGGTTGATGTCTTTCTACGAAAGCAGGTTGGGGAGGCTGTAAAGTCTGAGAAGGATCTTTTGGTGGAAACTGGAAACTCCTTTGAGGAGATCTATCCGAAAAACTTGATCTATTTCTTGAGTGCAGCCTTGTGGAGTTTGTGTTGGTACTATCAGAAGCCTCATCCAATTTGGGCGAGCCGGGGAACTTGAAGACAGGAGGGTTGAGTAAACCCGCTGAAACTGTTTCAGGTTCGTCATTTTGCTCATCAACCTGAATAGTGGAAGATAAAGACAGTTTTGAAGGAGAGTTGTGGTATCTTTGGGCATGAGCTTCTGCAGCAGCCTTCTTAGCTTCAGCCAAGCCTAGAGAATGTCTTCTGGTATGACCCAGAGCTTGAGGCCTCGAGTCAGTCTTAGAAAAAGGGATGCTACCGACGGAAGTAATAGAAGATTGTGATCTTCTGTGGTTTCTTGGGGAAGCTGCGCCGGTATTAGTATTGACACTTTCTTGTTCTTGTTGCTGGTAGGGACTATTTGAGGAAGATCTTCTATGGTGAGCGCTTCTGTTGGTTGGAGCAGGCGGCTGTAGGCTCATATTCTGAAAATTGAACGCATTTTGGGACTGCTGCAACCCAGTTTGCTGATTCAACTGTTGCTGCTGTTGTTGTAAAATCTGTTGCTGCTGTGCTTGAACGATCTCAAGCTGTCGTTGCAAGCTCAATTGCTCCACTGTATTTAAAAGGAAAAGTATATGTTAGTAAACACGTTGTTGAGAAAGTAGATCGGTTAAAGAAACATGCAAAACGTACACATCAACGTAGTCAATTCACTTGGGGATCTTCTGTGTGCAACGTGGATTGTCTTTGGTTTGTTTCCAGTTGTTTTGACAGTAGACTGTTGGTTGAGGTTCGAGTTGGGAGAGCCTGATTGGTAAGGATTGGACTGGTTGTTGTATTTATCCATGTTTTGGGGTGGCTTCTTATGTATGTTGTTCTTTCTGTTTCAATAAATAGTGTTTTTTTTGAGAATAAAGCAGATATGTTTCGAATTGAGAGAGGGAACACGGATGTGGGAGTGAAGGTCAAGCTGTACAAAGAAAGTCAAATACAGCTTGGATGATTGCTTGTTTCAAACCGGAGGAAAATACTGGCCGACAAACAACGGTAAGTTCGGATATGTATCCGCTGAGATGAATACGGAGCTGAGATTAATGAAGAAGTCAGAGACAGGGTATTATTTAGCTAAATGAGAGATTGGTATGGGTGGGCAGGATATCTGATGCGATTGTGTCAATTGTTCCTATTCCTGTGCCTGTGTGTGCCGGTGCCGGGATTGTGTTTGACAGTGGATGAAGCGGAAAAGGGGAATGTGTTTGAAGAGAAGGGAGAGAAGACAACGCTAATCGACTGTGGGAGGGGCCTGCAGAGCAATTGGAGAACACTTGATAGGAGAAGAGTGCAACTGGAGGGTTGACGGGGAACAGATAGCAGCCTGCGCAGAAACACAACCAGAGCAGGAAAGCATAAAAGTGGTCGTCCACAGAAGGCAAATAATGGAACGGCCTCTAACCCTATGCTGGTGGAAAATTCATCCCGATTGTGGACGGGGGAGAGGAGGCAGGGGATTGAATCTTGATGACATAACGAGGTTTAAAATTAGCAGGCGCCGGGCCTCGCCCCTTTGGCAGCGCCAAGAGAAATTGGGCCGATCGACTGAGCTGGGTTTTTTTGCCGCTTTCCGCTTTGGGCTAGAAGCTGTCCATGCAACGCGGTGAGAGGCCATTTCGACTTTTCAGACATGAATTTTCAGTCTGGTAACTTCACCAGATCCTTCCGGCACAGGATCGGAGCGATCTGAGATGGCAGCAACGACAGCAGTGACTGCATCTGGGTATGTATATAATTTTTTGATAGCGGTAGGGGGTGGCTAGCGAGAGTATTGCAGATCGGGGGCAGGGAAAGGTGTTTTTCGTCCAATTCTATGACCGTATACAAACGCATCCAGGGTTTGTTTCATGTTTTTTTCCTCGCAAAAAGCTTGCCTGAGAACGCACCGATTAGGAAATTGGGTCGATAAACACGGACACAACCGGACCTGCGCAGGGAAAGAACCTGATACTAACAGTAGGTCTGTTGATGCAGACTGCGACTTGATTTTTGGCAGCAGTAGACACCTAGATGACTTCTTCGACGGTTCTGGTGACCAGCAGCGAGACGAAAAATGACAAGGATGGCGCTAACGGCAGCACTCTGCCCCACAGTAAGAAGGAGAACCACACCCGTCACCTGTACCGATATCAGGCGACGAGAATGGTCTCGAACTTAGACGAGGTGAGGACGTTTGTGGACCCGCTGGACGAATCCAACGTGTTTGATCCTGCGACGCTGTTCCACTACTGCAACTTGATCCTCGATCAATACCCCAATGAGAACGCAACGCTAGCCGTATTTCAGGACGATCTGAATTATGGCCCCCAGGGTGAGGACGTTGCAATATACTTCCACCCTTTCGAGTGGAAGGGTCAGTGGCATCTGGCTATTGGTTTCACCCAGTATGAGAAAATATTGTTCGTTAACTGTTCGGACTACAGTCTCAGTGAAGATAGCAGCCGAGCTGAGGATTACCCTTCTTTTTCGGGCAAAACCTCCCTCAGGATACAAGACTTCGTGGTGTTCTTCAAGCAGAAACTATCGATCAACTCTCTTCGGTACCCTAGACTTTACACAGACCTGTTCAAGCCAGCCACTGGATCAAACGCTGTCAATTTATTAACCATCATATTTGCATTTTGTTTGGACCCTGTGTCCTTGACACGGAGCTTCTGTGACCCGCAGTTTTCTCCCACAAAATTCGACATTTCCGATTTCCATCCGATAATAGCCAGCATTGATGGAGAATTTAGAGAAGAGTTGCAGCACACTAATGAGTTAAAACAGAAGGAAAAGGAAAAGCTGGTGGCAATAAAGAAGAAGGAGTCAGAACATGCAAAGAACGTTGCAAAGGAGTTGAAGCAAAAGCAGAAGCGAGAAAGAGAAGAGAGAGAACGAGTAGAGATGGAGGCGGAAATCAAAGAAAGACAAAGAATGGTCCAAGAACGAATCAGGCTGGAAAAAGAAGACCGAGAGAAAAGAGCAAAGGAGCGAGACCAACAACAACAACAGCATGATTTACACGTAGCACCAATACCTGTAGAGCACGAGGTGAATGGCGATGTTCAGACAAAGATTGGAGACAGCCTGAGCACTATCCAGCGAGAAAAAGTGAAGGATGAAGAGCTTGAAACCATAGTGAAAAGACAGAAAACAAGGTCAAGGTTGGGTAAATCGATATCAGCTCCGATTGAAATCAACGATTTAGAGGATAGTGATGACGCTAGTGAAGAAGAAAAACTACCAGTCAAGACCCAAGATGTATCCCGCAAGGAAACTGAAGAGACTTTGAGACAAAGGTTTCAACCGGTGTACGCCCTAGAATTCAAAAAGCACATTTTACATTCGGAGTTGTTTGGCGACATCACAAAGATTGATTTGATGTATAGTTTCATACGCCAATTTTCTTACGATCCGCTGATGAACGCTTTGTTATACCGGGATGGATCTGCCGACAGATCGAAAAAAAGCATGTTTGAGCTTAGAAAAAGTCTTGTTGTGACATATAAGAGACGCATGAAGCAGGAGTTTGATGAGTCCAAATTTGAAAAAATCATGGAGACAGACTCTCTTAACCAGATCATACCGTTGATTTTTGAAAATGGTAGCATTTTTCTTGTTAACATCAAAACCTCGGACAAGTTCAACTGCATAGTCAAACTGATCTGCATAACGAACAGGCTAAACCGATCCGAGAGAGAGATCATGAAAAACTACGCCTTCAGAAGGTTAATCGAGATGCATGTTGCCAAATATAATCGGCTAGTCCTTAAGATCAGAACATCGATCATTGCTGTAAAACAGTCTGAGTTTTACAAGGTTGCAATGGCCTCATTCTGCGTTTTGCAGCGCATTCTATGGAAGAACAAATTCGATCTTACATACAAGCCGAAAGTCGAGAATTTAGAAAGCTACAATGTATACTTCCAAAAGATGATGGAGGGCATTGAAACGAGTGACATGCTCGCAACAGAGTTGAATCTGAAAAGAATTGTAAAGTACAGCTTAGCAGGTTGATTGATCAGCCAGTGGAACTAGAAAGAAACTGTAGTCAAAATGACGATGTAGAAATAAGTAACAATAAATTGTATTATTTTGTTGGTTTGCACCACCACCTATAGAGTATAAAGCATAGAACTTATAATTTGATGGAGATGGCTCTGGTTATAATAAATAAGGAATGTATAGACGGCATGTAGGAATACGGTTCTATTTGATGAGAACGTCTGCACCACCGGTTAAAACGTCTTCGATCTCGATTTCATCAAGTGGGACATATCTAAATCTCTTGGAAAGGTTATTCCTCGATTGGAAAGCAACAGCAGCGCCCGAGCTTGCAGCCGATGATCCAGCAGACCCTGGTCTCAAACCTGCTGGTGCACAGGGATGGATGGTTGCTGGTGTGTGGGCTGAATTAAAAATATGCGGATGTTAGTACTAGACTTGAGTTGATGAACTTTTTTATGAACCACACGTACCAGCTGTGTGTGGACCCCCGACGAATTTGATCAAGGGGACACGTTGAAGCACTCTCAATGTAGCTCTCATATTTTTGTCTTTTGTTTGCTTTATGTTAAAAGGGGCAGAACAACCAAACTGCACCTGGCATCTGGTCAGGGTATCCCCAGTTTCTTAGCCTCTCCATCAATAGGGAAACACCCATCAACACCACCCATGTAAGACCGACATCGACTCCGTGATTATGTCAGCAAAAAAGGGTCAGGAGACGATCGACCCATTTTTTTGGAAGCTTAGATATTTTCCCTCTGTCGAATCTGCTCGCTATAGGCGTGCATGGCGATTTTGCCCTCCTTCTAATGATTTCATAGGAGGATGAAGGTTGATTTGATGGATACGTTTGAGGCATTGACTGCAGATTGGGTGCATTCGACAAGGATAACCATCGGAAAGAAAGATATATAAATAATGAATCACGATCCATTCCATTGGGGTAGACCATCGGCTGACGCCTATGGAGAATACAACTATAACATTGCCCATGCATCGAATGCAGACCGGAGCACATCGACGAACTCGGAATTCCCAAGAATGCACACTCAACAACCAATGATTACTGGTACCTCTGTGATTGCAATCAAATACAAGGACGGTATTGTGATGGCAGCCGATCACATGGGATCTTTTGGTTCCTTGATGAAGTTGGACGATTTGCAAAGAATAATACCTGTCGGCAAGAGTGCAGCTGTTGGTATTTCCGGAGATATTAGTGATTTCCAATATTTGGAGCGTCTATTGGACGATCTTGAGATTGAGGACTCGTATGACATGGAGAGTGACAATCTGAAAGCCGATTATCTATCTGAATATTTGACCCGCGTGATGTACAACAGGAGATCCAAGATGAACCCACTCTGGAACGCAATCATAGTGGCGGGTTTTGATGCGAAGGGGGAATTGGTACTAAAACATGTTGATCTTCTAGGTGTGTCGTACTCCTCACCAACGTTAGCAACTGGTTTTGGTAATCATTTGGCGATTCCACTTTTGAGAAAGAAGGTGGACAGTGAGGAAGACGTCCAGAAGTTAAGCAAAGAGGATGCGATCCAGACTGTGAAGGACTGTATGAAGGTTCTCTTTTACCGTGATGCGAGATCATGGGACAAGTATTCGATGTGTGTCATAGAGAAGTCGACCCAATCTATCAAGATAGAGAAAGACGTTGCCGTTGAGGGGATGAGATGGGACTTTGCCCAGCATATCACCGGTTATGGTATTCCTCAGCCGTAGGTATGTATCGTTGTATAGTTTAGACCTTCTAGGAGTATGACTTTTTCTCTTTCGCCAATGCTTGACTCTGTGTCTATGAAAAGTTACAAAAAAGGGAGGTAGGAAAGGCACTCCAGAGACAAGCGAGAAATAAAGTAATAGTAGTATATAAGCACTTTGATACGGATATCTCTAAAAGGCGTGTCTTGGGGACGGGGAAAGATACAAGAGGGGACGTAGAAACAAAGGTAACGTATGTGTGGGGGGGGGAGGGATTTCTGATCTCATCACAACACAAATGACAAGCCCGACAAGGCCATCGTGAAATTGATTTTGAGGTTGAAATTCGTGTTGAGAGTGTTGAGCCTCTGCAAAATGAGGCATCTGGGGTTCACGTCGTCCAGCGTTTCCTTCACGTGTATGATGATGACATTGAAGCCGGCCAAGGGCTGGTAGCGGGACCCAATGTACGTCTCGTGGTCGTGTTGCAAGTCCTGCGCCGCCACGTCGGGGTACCGGAGATCGACACACAATTTGCGTAGCGTCGAGAGCTCGTAGATCAAGTTGAAGGGGGTCATGTGGCCAAACAAGGGCGGCGGCTTGTCCACGGTGGAGCACTCAATGACAATGGTGTTGAGCTTGTTTGCTGTTATGAGCGGGGCCGCGTGTGTCCAGATGACTTTGTTGTAGTTGCAGTTGGCGACGACGTCAGACTCGACGTCGCCAAAAAGGAGGATGCTTGAGTCGTGCTTGGTGTCGGTGATGAGAAAGGCGGTGCTTATATATCGGCTGCCTGATGCTGTGATGCCGTGGGAAACCTTGAAGGGGGTGATGCTATATCGCCTGGAGATATCTGTGACCCGGACGCTGTCTGCGAGCTGGTGGAGGGCGATGATGCCCATGCTGACCAGGTCGGGCCACACGCGGCCATTGAAGAGGTTGTCTTTGATCGAGGCGACTGTGTCTGGAAGGCCGTAGACGGCCTTGGGCGAGGAGAAGGCCGGCGAGTTGATGACCAAGCTGGCGACGTGGTCCAAGTGTGGGTGGGTGATGAGGTAGGCGTCGATGGAGTTGAGCACATCGTCTGCGAGCTGGAGACTCGACCTCGTACCGGCGGCCGCCGTCCGGAGAGCCCGCAGCGGCGCCGTGATGGCCAGGTTCTGTGTGTTGACGTAAGTGGCAATGAGGTCCTTGATCGACGTGGCCCCGGACTCGGACCCAGACCCGGTCGCTGGCTTGGCCGCAGAGGTGACCTGGTTCTGCGGGTAGAGCTCCAACAAAAAGCACGACTCCATGTAGGAGGAGCTGTTCTGCAGGATGTCGACGAGGGACGTCAAGCCCGTGCCGGCGTCAATGACTAGCAGGGCGCCCTCTGCTGCGCCGTCCTGCGACACAATCGCAGCGTAGTCCACGTCGGTGGGCTTGAGCATGAAGGAGCACGTTTTCCCTGATATGGGGCCGCCCGAGCAGCCCAAGATGGTGAGCTCGAACACGCCTCGGTTGGTAGGCATGAGGTAGCTGATGGTGCTGGCGTCGATGGTAGTCTGACGTCTTCCTGATAGAAGCTTCCTCGGTTTCCGTGCGTTGCAATTCTCTTGTTTTCGTCCTTCGTGAAGGCCTGCCCAGTGTCCGTTGCGAGATTCTTCCTATCAGCGTAAGCTTCGCCCGCTTTCGGCCCTTATCTTTTTCTGCCCGCTGTTCTTCTCGGTCGGCCGTGCACACGCTCGGACACACGCTACGCTCTCTACTTCTGCCCAGGGGTATCCCTAATGCAAGCAAACCTTCACACCTATACAGGACTGCCTTGCTGCCTGCCACTGGCCACTGGAAGTGGCCCCTGCACCTGTTTCTTCACTCTCATTCCCATTCTTATTTCCATCCCCATCCCTTGCCCCACCTCCCACTTTCTCTCCCGGGCTGCTGCCTCCCCGGCTGCTGCCTCCCGCCGTCTGCCGCAGCCACAGCCGGCTCTGCGTGGGAACCAATCCTGCAGAGGATGCCCTCCCGATAGTGTGCATGGAAACTTCCATGCCGGAGCTGCAGCCGCCGTGCTGCGGCCCGCTGCAGCAGATGCCTCTCGCATGCGGCGGCTCCGCTGCATGGAAGATCGGTGCGCGACTAGCGCCATTGCACCGGGAAAAGCGACGCGTCGATTAATGCTGCAACCAGCACGGTTTGGGTCGATCGACGTTTTGGGCGCGCCGACGCGCCGATCGGCGCGTCGGCACGGTTTTTCTTGTTTTCTCGTATTATCTGGCAATTTCTCAATCTGTTGGCGACATCGCTGCTGATACGACTTTGGGAAAAATAGAGAAAGCTTATCACGTGGAGTCAGAAAAGTCTGTGGATGAGTCGGAGAAAGGTATGGAACGGAGTATTGGTCAGAAACTTCAGAGCAGAGCAGAGCAGAGCAGAAGGCACTGAAGGATGGAAGACAGTGCTGACGCTATGCTGGGCAGGGCGCAGCATAGGGCAAGTGCAAAAGTGAAAGTGAGGCGGTCGAAGTCCGGCTGCATCAACTGCAGGAGAAGGAAGAAGAAATGCGACGAGATCAAACCGATCTGCACGGGCTGTCTGAACAGAAACATCGTTTGCGAGTATCGACAGTTGTCTAGCGACATCCTCAGGTTTGCCGGCGAAATCGACACGCCGTCTCTGCCGGCGTCGGCCGCCGCAGGGACGCAGATCTCCTCCGGCAAAATCAGCTCGATCTCGAGTCTCCGCAGCCTGGTCGGAGACACCGTGATGCGGATCCTCGAGAACAACACCTCGACGCTGAACAGCTTGTTTGGAAGCAGTGGGATCGCCGCTGTGGGTGCCGGCGGCGAGGGCGACGATGACGGCACAACGGGTGCCATCGCCTCGCTCGACGAGCTGCTACCCTACGACACAGACTTCCTCAACCTGATCTTCGAGGACCAACCCCAGTACCTCCACCTCTTCTCGAACCCGACGCCATCGATTCCAGGCTCGCTAGAGATCAAACTCCCTGTGGCGCTCTCCTCGGAGGAGCTCTCCTACTTTGAGTTCTACTGCAAGAGCATTCTCCCGGATCTGTCCATCCTGCCCCAGGAGTTCAACTATTATTCCAAGATCTACGTGCCCATCGCGTTCAAGGAGAAGTCTGTGCTTTACACGCTTGTCGGCTGGGGTTGCCGCATGCGCAAGAACGTCAACTTGAACTTCCAGATCGAAAACGTCGAGGCCGACAGCTACATCAACAAGGTAAACGATCTCATGTCGCACAACGAGCTCAGTCTCGACCGTGAGAAGTTCATCACCAACTTTGTCTGCTACATGCTTTTGGTGTGCATGGAGATCTCCTTTGGCGACACCTCGAAATGGTCGCACTACTTTACGTGCTGCTTTAATATGATCAACAAGATGCCCGGAAACTTCAGGTACTTGTCCTCGACATGCTCCATCGAGGGGAACTTGCTTGCGGAGAACTTCGCCTATTTTGACGTCTTGGCCTCCCAGTCTAACGAGAATGGGACTTTTTACCCGATGTCGGACTACCACGATCTTTTCAGCCAGAACAACACAACGAAGATTGTTCACGATCCCTTACAAGGATGCATCAGACCAGTGATTTTGCTGATCGGGGAGATTGTCAGTATGCTTGTTGAGTACAGCTCCTTGCAGGTGAGTCTAGACCTCCCCGAGTGTGACAAGTACGAGCTGATCAACAAGATGCTAGACAGGTCCGATAAGTTGGACAAGATGATTCGTTTTGCCAAGCCAGACCTCTCCTGTCTCCAGTACTTGAATAGCCCCGACGAGTTAGAGTCGCATTTGACGCTCTTTGAGGTGTATCAGTTGTCTTCCCAGATATATCTCCGGCAGGTGATCCGCAAAATTCCGCCCGTAGTGCCGGAAGTGCAGGTACTAGCGTATAACTTGAGAGAGGACCTTAAAATTTTGGTCAAGAGTGCCAAGCTGAAAAACAGTTTAGCATTTCCGATGCTCTTGCTGGGCATCAGCTCGACTTCGAACGAGGACAGGAAAGAGGTTTCCAAGATGTTCAAGTCTTTAATACAGTCGTGTGGGTATCTGAGCAGCTACCAGAAGTTGCTCATTGTGGTGCAAAAAATATGGACTCTGAACAACAACGGTTCGTTGTATGTGGACTGGTTCCGGGTGACGAAGCAACTCGGATGGAGGTTGAACTTGGGGAGGTAAGCTTGGGATTATTTTTTTTTTCTTATAGATATAAATTACACAAAAAAAGAGCAAAAGAATGAGTGGAGAATACTACTGTATCTTTTCAGTTGTGGACTCAGCAGCCTGGACGCTTTCACCGCAGTAGTTGTCGAGCTCTGCGCCGACGATGTCATCGAGGTCGGGTCTTTTGCCTGACTCAAAGTCCATATCGGAACATTTGATAAAGCCGGACTTGAAGTAGAACATGTCATAGCAGAACCAGATGATGAAGAACAATGGAAGCATGATGTAGCCGTCGATAAAAGTTTTGTAGTCAAAAGGTTTGAAAGCGGACCAGCTCTGGACGAGCGTGAGCACGACCCCGATGACGATGGCGACGTAGTTGACCCAGGGAAAGAACATGGCCTTATAAGGCAAAGCGTCCAAGGAGTAGCCCTGGGCGACCCAGCCTTTCCTGAACCTGAGGTGGGTGATCGATATCGAGGTCCAGACCATGAAGCAGGCAACACCGGAGACGGAGACGATGTACGAGTATGCCACGGAGGAGCCCGAGGAGTACGAGAGGATGGAGAGAAAGCCAAAGATGTGCACAAAATGGATGGCGACGTAAGGGACACCTCTGCTGTTGACGGTGGTGAAGATCTTCGGGCCGTAGCCGGCCTTAGACCAGGTGAAGAGGGCCCGGGAGCCGAAGTAGATGGCGGAGTTGATTGAGGAGAAACAGGTGATCCAGATCATGGTGGTGACAAAGTACTTGGACCCGGGCCAGCCGGCTTCGGTCATGGCGATCGTCATTGGGGAGCGCATGACCTTGTCCGCGCCGTTCAACATGGGGTCGTTGTAGGGGACGGTGATGCCGTAGAAGATGGACAAGCCGAAGTAGACGAAGAAGACCCGGAAGACCGTGCTTCTGACAGCGGTGGGGATGGCCTTTCTGGGGTTTCTGGCCTCTGCGGCGACGATGGAGATGCCCTCGATGCCGGCGTAGAAGACGCCGGCGTAGACAAAGGAGTTGGCGATGCCCTTGAAGCCGGACTTGAGCGGGTAGTTTTTGAAGGGGTTGTCGGGCTTGTGGCCGGGGATGCCGCCTGCTGCGTAGATGATGGCGAAGAGGTAGAAGCCGGAGAGGAAGGCCAACTTGAGGAAGCCGAGAACGTACTCGCACTCGCCCCACCAGGAGACGTTGAGGCACTGGAACATGGTGAAGACAAACCAGAAGATGAGGTACCAGCCCCAGGTGGGCACGGTGGACGAGTAGGTTTCGAGCGACGAGGTGAGCGACGTGTACTCCGCGATGATGTTGGTGATCCAGATGATGACGTAGTAGGCGGCGACGGTGGCCCCGAAGCCCTTGGAGACGTATTTGGACGCCAGGATCGCGAAGTTCTGGTCGAACGCGGCGTTCATCTCGCCGATGGAGTTCATCATCGACAGCACGAGGATGCCCACGATGGCGAACCCTGCGAGCAGCCCCACGGGCCCGCCCGACGCCAGCGCGCTGCCCATTCCGACGAACACCCCGGGTCCGATGATCCCGCAGAGCGCTATGAGGTTGATCATTCTGTTCTTGAGACCCGCCTTCAACCCGGAGTCCAGGATCTCGTCCCCGGCCTTGTTTTCGTGGTAGGCCTGCGACAGCTGCGCCTCGACCGTCATCTGCGACGTTGCCTTGGAGAGCATTCTGCTAGTACTGCCTGTCTTGGTGCTGCAACCTAGCGATGGTTTCTACACTTCTCTTCACCGCCCCTGCAGCCTTGCGACCGCCCCTTGCCAAACCGCTCCGGGCCTGCCCAACTTTATAGCTGCTGCTCTGACCCACCTGCTTATCAGGACCCAGCTTCCCCGGACCCACGTCAACGGCCCCGCGGCCCCTGGCTGCCTCAACCCGCGCTGTCAACCTGCGCGGCTGGCTTATCTAGGCGCCGCCGCCGCCCCCCGCCGGCGCCAGCTGAGCCGCGGCACGATGCGCCCAACGGCGCTTAGCAGTCGTCGGCCCGACCCGCCGGCGCCCGCCGAGCTTTTCGCGTCCGCCGGCCGGGGCGCCCGCCCCCTATATAAGGCCCCGCGCCTGCCGTGGGAGAGCCAGCCCGGTCCGGCGCACCACGTCTGTTTCCCCCCCCCTCTCCCCGCGACACCCTCTGCTCCGCAATCCGCCCCATGGACGCACACACACAAATCCCCCCCGGCACAGACATCGAGCGCCGGTTCGAGGCGCTCAGCAAGCGTTTCCCCATCGTCGACACGCACAACGACTTCCCCTACGCGCTGCGGATGCAGCTGCACTACGAGCTGTCTTCCACGCCGCAGTTCGACTTCGACTCGCTGCTCACGTCGCACACAGACCTCGTGCGGATGCGCGAGGGCCGCATCGGGGTGCAGTTCTTCAGCTGCTGGATCGAGTGCAAGACAGACGACATCCTGTCGCAGGACTTCAACCAGCCGTCGTCCATCGTGCGCGACACGCTTGAGCAGATCGACGTGGTGCGCCGGCTCGTGGACGAGCACTCGGGCGCGCTGCGGTTCGTGCACACGGCAGACGAGGCGCTGGCGTGCTTCCAGGACCAGGGCAGCACGCAGATCGCCATCACGCTCGGCGTGGAGGGCCTGCACCAGGTGGACCTGTCGCTGGGCGTGGTGCGCCAGTACCACGCGCTGGGCGTGCGGTACATCACGCTGACGCACAACTGCGACAACCCGTTTGCCACGGCGGCGTCGTCGGTGACGGGCGGGCTCAGCGACCGCGGGCTCACGGTGTACGGGCGCGAGTGCGTGCGCGAGATGAACCGGCTCGGGATGATGGTGGACCTCAGCCACGTGTCGCACAAGACGATGCTGGACGTGCTGGCCACCACGCAGGCGCCCGTGCTGTTCTCGCACAGCTCCACGTATGCGCTCACGGCGCACGAGCGGAACGTGCGGGACGACGTGCTGCTGCTGGTGAAGAAGAACGGCGGGGTGGTGTGCATCAACTTCTTCCCCGAGTTTCTGCAGCAACGGGGCCGCGCGCGCGTCACGATCGACGACGCGGTGGCGCACATCCGGCACGTGGTGGAGCTCATCGGGTGGGACCACGTCGGGTTTGGGTCGGACTTCGACGGGATCCCGCAGGGCCCCGTCGGGCTCGAGGACGTGTCCAAGTACCCGGACCTCGTGAAGCGGGTGTGGGCCGCCACCGGCGCGTCCGAGGAGCAGGTGGCCAAGATGATGGGCATGAACGTGCTGCGGGTGTGGAAGCAGTGCGAGCTCGTGGCGGCCCGCATGCGGCAGACGCACGGGCCCGTGGACAGCAACTGGGACCAGCGCCGCTGGGTCTTCCACGAGTACTGCAAGGAGCTTCCGGAGCTCTTCCCGGGCGCGTTCGGCCTCAAGCAGAACGAGTACACGGACACGCAGACGCTTGTCAACGGCACCGCACACGACGGGTCCGAGGACGACGCTGCGCACGCCAAGAATTAGATAGCACCCTCTATAGAAGCAACAGCAGCAGACTTTCTTATCGCCCAACGGCTGCGGCGCTAAGGCCCGCCGTTTCCGCCCCGCGCGGGCCTAAGCGGCGGCCCAGCTGTGTCGGGGACCCTAGTATAAAACCCCGGCTTCCCGCCTGACGGACCCGAGGGAGCAGCGTGTCGGGGTGGACTGGAGCCCACCGCCAACCAGCCAGCAGCCAGCAGCCTTAAGCAGCACCATGTCCAACGTCGTCGTGCTTGGATCCGGCATCGTCGGCCTCTACACCACCTACTGCCTCGTCACCGAGGCAGGCGTCCCCCCTGCAAGCATCACCGTCATCGGAAAACACCTTCCAGGCGACCAGTCGATCAACTACACGTCGCCGTGGGCCGGCGGGAACTTCTCCTGCATCACGCCAAACGACCCGGAGACCCTTTCCTGGGACAAATACACCTACACACACCTCCAGGAGCTGCAGAAGAAGCTCGGCGGCGCTGCGTGCGGCCTCGACAAGAGACCCAGCACGGAGATCTGGGACGAAAACCCCAACGACAAGAAGATCGCCGCCCTCAGCCAGTACATCGAGGACTTCCGCATCATCCCCGCAGCAGAGCTTCCGGCCGGCGCCAAGTTCGGCGTCTCCCTCACGACGTGGAACTTCAACTGCCCATTCTTCCTCGCCAACTTCAAGACTTACCTCGAGAAGCTGGGCGTCACCTTCGTGAGAAAAGAGCTCACCTACGTCAGCCAGGCCTACCTCCCGGGCACGCACACCGTCTTCAACTGTACCGGTCTCGGAGCCTTCTCCCTCGACGGCGTCAAGGACTCCAAGGTCTACCCGACCAGGGGCCAGGTCGTCGTCGTCAAGGCCCCACACGTCCAGGAAAACTGTGTCCGTTGGGGTCCGACCTACGCTACCTACATCATCCCAAGACCGCACTCCAACGGTGAGCTTGTCCTCGGCGGGTTCCTTCAGAAGGGGAACTGGACCGGCGACACTTTCGAGCTCGAGACCGCAGACATCATCCGCAGAACAACAGCCTTGCTCCCTAAAATCCTCGACAAGCCTCTGGACGTCATCCGTGTTGTTGCCGGCCTGAGACCAAGCAGACAGGGTGGCCCAAGGATCGAGGTTGAACACGTCGAAGACCACCTCCTCGTCCACAACTACGGCGCTGGCGGCTACGGCTACCAGGCAGGCTTCGGCATGGCCCACAAAGCCGTCGCCCTATACTCTAAGGCCCGCAGAGATGTCGCCAAGCTCTGATCTTGTGTATCCTCTGTAATTTTGTAAAGTTGACTAAACGCAGACCACCTAGTGAAATAAACCCTAACTCTCCTCTTATCGTCCCCGGAGTGCTTCTCCGTCTCCGAGGTGCCCGCATATACCCGTCCACTAAGCGCCGCATCAAGCGCTCGCCTGCGGCTGCGGCGGAGAGAATCATGTTTCTGCGTCGGGCCATTTCACAGATTGCACCAGCAAGCGATAGTCGGTGGGTCCCGCCGCCAGTGGTCTGATACGGCGCAGGATACGGGGTCTCCGAACAGCCTAACTAGTTCTTATTACCGCTTCTTGTTCGAGTTTGTATAAAAGGAGGAAGAAGTAGTGTGTTCTGGTGCTTCAGAGAAGAAAAAAAGGAAGAGACGCAAGAGACGCAAGGAGAAGTAAGAATCTTTCAGCAAGCTGAAACTGGACACGGTAAACTTTGATTCAGATTCCCTATTTAGATATAGAAAAGAAATGTCTAACGTTGTTGTGCTAGGTTCAGGTATTGTTGGCCTCTACACTGTGTGGTCGCTGATCACAGAGGCAAAAGTCAAACCATCCAAGATTGTCGTCATTGGAGAACATCTCCCTGGTGACTTGTCAATTAACTACACGTCGCCATGGGCCGGTGGTAACTTCTCCTGTATCTCTCCTAATGATGCAGACACCCTCTCCTTTGACAAATTCACCTACACAAATGTGGCGAAGATTCAGAAGGTCCTTGGGGGCCCATCCTGCGGCTTGGACATGAAACCAAGCACCGAGTTCTGGGATGAGTATCCCGGAGACGCCAAGATCAACTCCTTGAAAGGCTACTTGAAGGATTTTAAGGTCGTCCCATCATCGGAACTACCAGCCGGAACTGCATTTGGTATCACCTTCACCACATGGAACTTCAACTGCCCTCTATTCCTTGCCAACTTCAGAACCTACCTCGAAAAGACCGGAGTATCCTTCAGAAGACAGAAACTCACTCATATCTCTCAAGCTTACCTTCCACACACCGTTGCAGTGTTCAACTGTACCGGTATTGGCGCATTCTCGCTTTCCGGTGTCAAGGACTCAAAGGTTTACCCAACAAGGGGCCAGGTCCTGGTCGTCAAGGCACCACACATCCAGGAGAACAGAATGAGATGGGGCGCAGACTATGCCACGTACATCATTCCGCGGCCAAACTCCGGCGGTAAGCTCATCCTTGGTGGCTTTTTGCAGAAAGACAACTGGACAGGTGATACATTCGAAGAGGAAACAAAGGATATTATTAAAAGAACAACCGAGCTCATGCCAAAAATCTTGGATCAGCCTTTGGAAATCTTGGCCGTTGCAGCAGGCTTGAGACCAAGTAGACACGGAGGGGTGAGGATAGAAGCAGAAAAGGTCGAAGAGAAACTTTTGATCCACAACTACGGTGCTAGTGGATATGGTTACCAGGCAGGTTTGGGTATGGGACACAAAGCAGTCCAACTGTTTCAAACAACAGGAAAGGTTTCTGCAAAACTTTAAAGTTCCAGATCCCAAACAGAATTGTTTATATATACACTACAATATTTTTCTATAATCATGGCGCCTTCTATAGCCATAATAAACAGCTTGCAAACTCTAGTCTAAAGCAAATTTATACTAACTACACTACCAGTACTTCCAAGATTCAACAGCAGTGCAGCCGATTGACGTCTCAATTTCCGTGGTATTATTAAAATTGACAAAGCTCTCCGGAGTCATGTACTGCAAAAGAGCTTCGGCAGGATCTTCCAAAAGACCTACGCCTTTACCTCCTAAAGTAGTTCTGAAAGTCTCAAAGCCATTTTGTTCAAATTTAGCAAAAAGTTTCTCGTAAGTCTCCGCATCAACATCATCCTTCAATAAGGTAATAGCACAGCCTCCACCACCTGCACCTGTCAGCTTGGTTTCCCCCATCTTCAGCTCATCACAATACAATTTGACCCTTTCTAAGTTCGGATGCGAAACACCAAGAGACACCAAAAGACCATGGTTAATTCTCATCAACTCCATCAATCTCGCCTTGGAGTCTTCGTCAAAAAATGGGCGCAACATCAAGTTGTACGCTTCTCTAGCAATGGCCTCCATCGACTCTAATATACATCCCGTCGATTTAGGGAAATCATTTACAATTCTTGCAACGTTGGAAACCAGATCCGCAGTCCTTCTAGGCGTCTTTGTGTTTGTCAAAAGCAGATTAATAGACGGCAGGTTTCTCATCGAAGTACGCACGTTGGGAACTGCGTTCTCCATTCTCTGGAACATAACCGCACCACCATGTGTAGCAACAGCATTATCAATCCCACTTGGGTTGCCATGAATACACTTTTCCCCCATATATGACCAAGCGTCAATGAACAAACATTCATCCGAATCTTTCACAATTTTGGAGTCTCTCTCCAGACCTGCCGCCTTAATATGGCCTCCAATGTAGGCAAATGCACTTGCGAGACAAACAGAAATAGAGGCAGATGAGCCTAATCCAGCTCCAATTGGCAAAGTCGACCTCACGGTAAAGGTGAGGCCATGTTCCACTTCTCCGTGACATAATGAAACAAATAAATATAAGAAACAGTATGCAGCAGCGTAGTGTAAAGGCGACGTGATTGTTGTCAACATTGGAGTCAACCCATTAACTAGTTCCGCATTAAGCTCTTCTATTGCAGGGGGTCTCCCTTGCTCATGTGTAGAAAGGTCCCACGGCATTTCGGATTTCATCCATTGATGGCTCAGTCCAATGTCAGGAAATTCCAGTCGAATATATCCTTCTGGATCGTCTTCATTCTTCGAAACCAACAAGTACGTTCTTAATGAAAGAGCAGCAGCAATAGCAGGCTATAATATCTCAAAAAGGTTGAATTAGTATTATGAAGGTGCTGAGAGGTAGGGTAGTTGATATCATGACATACTTTGTTATAAACAGCAGAGTGCTCTCCAAAAAGAATGACTTTACCTGGAGCACTTGTCAAAAAAGGATAATTCACCATTACTGGTTTTGCCTGTTAGCAGAAGAAAAAGCTTATTTGTCTTGCGATAAGTTCCTTTCTTTTATAATAAGATAGATATTAAGGTTCGGAATCATTTTCATGCTCATCAAAGCTTCGACATGTCTTCGATTAAGCGTTACCGTTTTCGTAAGCGAGATATACGACTTCAATATTGAATTGGTCCGTGCACCAGGAAAAAATAACGGTTCACCGCCTGAAAAATTATGAGAAAAAAAATTTTAAGACTATTTCAAAATCTTCACCTTAAATATTACCCCGACTTGAATCATTGATAAAAGAAAGGAAAAACAACAGTAGTCGTTGAATCAACAAACGACATGGTAGAAACACAAGATAATATTAAGGACCAAGTGAAGGTGAAGTTTTTCACCCGAGATGAAGATGAATCACTCCATTGCTCGCAGAACCCTATATATATTCCAGTATCCTTGAAAAGGTTCGGTTTATCTGAGATTGTTAACCATTTACTAGAAACTGAAACTCCTGTGCCTTTTGAATTCTTGATTGATGGTACTATCCTAAAGACTGATATACAGGACTATTTAGTCAAGAACGGGTTATCAACAGAAGCATTTCTAACCCTTGAATATACCAGGGCAGTCTTACCCCCAAAGTTTTTATCCAGTTTCAATAACGACGATTGGATTTCTTCCATTGATTCTATAAGTTCTATGGAACTTCCAGGATCAGATAAAACCAGTATTGTCACAGCGCCAAAAATATTGACTGGTTCATACGATGGTATCGTTAGAATTTATAACTCTTCGGGTAAAGTTGAAACCCAGCTTACAGGACACTCACAACCGGTTAAGGCGGTTAAATTCATAAGTCCCACGAAGTTTATCACTGCGGGTATGGATAGATCTATCAGATTATGGAGAGCTGGAGTTGTGAGTGACGAAGACATTGGAAAAGATACGCAAGCAGGTCACACATTTGCATTACTAGATTACCACAAAAGCGCAGTTTCAAGTTTAGACCTAAGTTTGAAAACCAATAGAATAATTTCCGGATCTTACGATAATTCCCTTGCCCTTTGGTCAACTAATCCCAAAGAAATGAATACATCTGATCCAATAGATGCATCAGAAAGATTGTCCTCTGCCTCAAGAAAAAGATTAAAGCTTGCTATCAAGGATTCTTCAATTAGAAGGAAAGCGCCATTATCAATCCTCGAATCACACCGTGCACCTGTCGAAGGAGTTTTATTTGATGAAAATGATCCATCCGTTGCTTACTCTGTTTCTCAAGATCATACTATCAAAACATGGGATTTGGTGACAGCACGTTGTGTCGACACAAAGCAAACGAACTATTCATTGTTATCGTTAGTTGCTTTAAAGAGTATGAATCTTCTTGCAACTGGATCATCAGCAAGACATATCAATTTGCATGACCCAAGAGCTGCAAAAGTCACTAACAGTCAACTTATAGGACATACAAATTTTGTGGTTTCATTGGCTACAACTGATAATGAATACATGCTTATATCGGGATCCCACGATGGTACTGCCAAAATCTGGGATATCAGGGCAAACAAGGCAATGTACACTATTACTAGACAATCAGAAGAAGCAAAGAGCAAAGTGTTTGCTGTTAACTGGGAAAAGGAAGTCGGCATCATCAGTGCCGGCAGCGATAAAAAGCTTCAGATAAATTCAAGTGCTGAGTTCAAGTAAGGAACGAATTGTGGAGTAATCTCTTTAGTCTATTTATATAATTTATATAGTTGACTGAACTACTGAAAAAGTTTTCTAATAAAAATAGGGCACATCATTCAATATATAAACGGAGCTCAACTAGTGAGTTCAACAATTTTTGAAAACTTTTATTTTTTTACAGCTGACCACATGGTGACGTTATAATATCCTTGCCATAATCCTTTTTTGTCAGTTAAATATCCCAATAACTTCGGATCTGGTTCGTCTGCAAAATCCCAGCCCATTCCTTTGACTAAAGTTCTCAATTCCATATCGGAAACTTCAATCTTAGCAGCCGTACCATATTTTAAAGGACCCAAATTGATCCATTTTTTGGTACCTTTGAAGCTCGAGGAAATTCTGTTTATGGCTTGAAGGTATTCTATCAAATTTTCAGCAGTATCAAGGAAAAAGCACGTAACAAAAAGAAGATTTTCTGGACTTTCTGTGGGTCTTAAATGTTCTTGAATTTTGAATTTTGTGAAATCTGCATTATGAATTGCCAAGTTTGATGGTTTGGCAATTGAATGAGAGATCTCGACGGGCCTTAGCTGATCATCTACCGTCAAGTGGTTAGAATAAGTGTGCAGGTAAGGATAAATGTTTAACTTTTTTATGTTCTCCTGCTTTAAGTACAAGAACTCGTTCATGAGAACCATCAACCAGGAAAATTCAACTGCATGAACTGATGAAAAATTCAACTGAGCCAGAGTATGAGAAACTTTGCCTAACCCTGATCCTGGGACTATTGCCACTGTTTTGTCATTGTCTAAATCTTTGCACTGTTGTTTGATATATTCCAATAACGGAGTGACTTCTTCGGACGGGGTTACAGGCCAGTCACGGGCATAATGACACAAACCTTCAACAACTCTGAAATAGTTATTTCTCTTGCTAGCGGTAGCTTGTTCCTCAACAAGTTTCAACTCAAAGTCTTTGATCTCATACTTTTTAATCGCGTTTGACACAATGGTTGATAATATTTCATTATTCTTGTCAAAATGATTATCCACTAAATTGAGTTTTTTAGGATAGTCTATGCAGCTTGCAATTTTCTGTTGTAAAGGGGACATCTGTCTAAATAGAACTCGCCTTCTGTTATTCCATTTGTATGCATTTTGCAGATAGGAGTTTATATCATATACAGAACTCACTAATTCATTCCTACTTCTATCCAGTTTCAACTCTTTCACTTCATTAATTTCATGTGCATATCTGTATATTTTTTTCTTTAATGATTGCAGCATATTGGTCTGGCTCAACACCGTGGTGAATAGGAAAGAGCAGATGATTATCGGTAACTTGTTTGACTCAGGTAAAACAGACCGTAGTACCAAGTATAAAAGGATGATTGTTGAGGTCCGAGAAATAAAAATGGACGACTCGCCGATGGCTTCAAAAGAGATTCTATTCATAACCAAGTACCTTCCCTGTACTAGTAAA
This sequence comes from Pichia membranifaciens NRRL Y-2026, assembly GCF_001661235.1. Taxonomy (NCBI): domain Eukaryota; kingdom Fungi; phylum Ascomycota; class Pichiomycetes; order Pichiales; family Pichiaceae; genus Pichia; species Pichia membranifaciens. Next base: position 1,899,105 of record NW_017566983.1, on the reverse strand, counting down.
TAACCTCCAGCATAGTATATGAATAATTTCCATATAAGGGAACATTTACGTCAAACTCATTGACATTAAGCATGGCGCAACTAACGAAAAAACAATATACCAGCTCGGTTGTTTTTTACTTTTCGGAAATGGGAATGAATGTTAGAGCTCTTGTTTTATTAGGTTTCCAATTCTAAATTAATAAAATAAACTGATAGCATTAGCAGTTTATACACAGATACAATGTCGGAAATTATTTCCATAGGAACAGATATCCACAAAATGAGCCGATTTCTAAACATATTGAAGCGTAACGGTCCCCTCACAGTTTTCAAGACAAAGCGATTTAGTGAACGAGTATTGAATGCCAAACATGAACTACCGAAGTTCAACAAGTTTCTATCTATGAATGAAACTGAAGAATGTGCTCGAATACTATCGGTATCTTGGAGTGTCAAGGAAGCCGTATATAAAACCCTCGATGATGAGGATCAACGTGAGTTTATCATGAAAGATTGGTATAAAATTAATGATTTGCGTGGAAGGCCGCTCATTTGTAATCCTATATACGAGTCATTAAAAAAGAATGAAACCTTCCTATGTACTATAAGTCATGATGGGGACTTGGTGAGTTCCTTTGTGCTTCGAAAACGTTTATGAAAAGAATATTCTAGAGGAGGCCGGTCCTGTACAAGAAGTATTTTGTTATACTATAATTTTATGTCTAGAAAATATTGGTAACCAAAAGTTACAAAACTGGTAAAGCCCTCTATATGTACATATATAAAAGTATGTATAGCTACTAATCTACTCCCATTCAACGGTAGCTGGAGGCTTGGAAGTGATATCATATGTAACTCTGGCAACACCATCAACTTCGTTAACAATTCTGGAAGAAACCTTCTTTAAGAAGGCAGCTTCAAAGACATACCAGTCCGCAGTCATGAAATCGGTGGTCTCAATGGCTCTCAAAGCAATAACTTGTTCGTAAGTTCTTTGATCACCGACAACACCGACGGACTTGACAGGCAAAAGAGCAGCAAATGCTTGAGAGATGTTGTTGTACAAACCGTGAGCTCTAATTTCTTCGATAAAAATGTAGTCGGCTTCTCTAGCAATCTTAACCTGTGCAGGAGTAACTTCACCTAAGACTCTGATACCAATACCTGGGCCTGGGAAAGGGTGTCTCCAGACCAATTCGTCTGGGATGCCCAAGATCTTACCTAAGTTTCTGACCTCGTCCTTGAATAATTCTCTCAAAGGTTCGATCAACTTGAGCTTCATGTCCTCTAACAAGCCGCCAACATTGTGGTGGGTTTTGATGGTTTGGGAAGGACCCTTGAAGGAGATGGATTCAATGACGTCTGGATACAAGGTACCTTGCAACAAGTATTCAATTTCAGAACCGTCCTTTGGCTTAATCTCGGCACCAACTCTTTCGAAAACGTGGATGAAGGTGTTACCAATAATCTTTCTCTTCTTCTCAGGGTCAGTAATTCCCTTCAACTTGGACAAAAATTCCTCTGCTGCATCGACAACAGTCAGATTGATACCTAAACCGTCATCTAAAGTTTTCTTGACAGTAACTGCTTCGTTTTTACGCATCAAACCATTGTCCACAAAAATCGCGTGGAATCTGTCGCCAATAGCTTCCTTCATCAACTTGGCACCGACGGTAGAGTCGACACCACCGGAAACAGCACCAATGACCTCGGCAGTTGGACCAACCAATGTTCTGATTCTTGTGATTTCGGTGTCGATGAAGTTCTTCATGGTCCAGTTCTGCTTAGCATGGCAGATTTCGACCGCAAAGTTCTTCAACAAAACTTTACCGTGCAGGGAATGAGTCACCTCTGGGTGAAATTGCAATCCGAAGATTGGCTTTTCAATGTTGGCGATACCGGCATATGGAGAGTTGCTCGTGTCAGCAACGGTCTTATAGCCGGTTGGCAAGGCAGTCAACTTGTCGTTGTGGGACATCCAGACTTGGGAGTTGTCGACACCTTTGAACAAAGGACAGGAGTCGTCAACAACGTTGATGACTGCAGGGCCGTATTCCCTCTTTTCACCTCTGCCGACACCCTTACCGTTGATCCAAGCCAACTCTTGCATACCGTAACAGATACCAAGGATTGGAACATTCAGGTCGAAAACGGCAGGGTCGACGTGTGGAGCGCCGTCTTCAAAAACGGAGTATGGACCACCGGAGAGAATCACACCAACAGGCTTGAAAGGTAATTCACCAATCTTTTGAGTGCATGGCAACATCTCAGCGTACACGTTGAACTCTCTCAACCTTCTGATGATCAAATGGGAGTATTGGGAACCGAAGTCCAACACCAAGATGGTGTCGAAGGTCTGGTGTGCTGGAGCAACTTCTTCAAGAGACATTGTCTGAGTGTAGCTTTGATTATCCGGAGAAAAGAAAGAAAAAGGGCACAAACAGACAGACAGCTGGTTGTTTAACTCAAGAATACGTCTTCTTTTGATCCCAAGAACGAACGAAGCTACAACCCAAGGGAGAAGACCGAACCAACAGTCCAGCCGGGACTGCAGCCGTCGAAACGAAAGGAAAAAGAAACACAGGAACATGTCTTACGGAAGGAAACAAAATTTTTTTATCCTTCTATCACGATCGAAAATTTGATGCTGCACTGGGGCCGCGGCTACGGTCAGAGTCATCCCAGCAATAAAGCACTTTTACGAGGGGAGGAGAAACCGATCGGCTAGCGGGGCTGAAGTGAACAGAGGACCTGGCAATACCAGATAATATTGGCGCATACATCTGGCTATCAGGTGGATTGCGAAGACTGAATAGTAGTTCAGATGGAACAGTCAATGGTGTTTAGCGAAGTAGACGGCCACCATCTTTAAGTAGAAGCTTTTCTGCTAACGTAATCTTTTTTTCGTGACTGCTAAGCAAGAGTTTTCTAAAATTCATTAGCTGCAACTCCTGATTCCAGTAGCTTCAACTTTATTGTATGAAGAAATAGGTTAGCCAGTCTGTGTTCAAGGCATTCAGAAGTCTTAGAAGAACAAGTATTGCATCATAAAGGTTATTCGTAAATCAAGCTATATTGAGAGGTTAAACACGCAAAACATTTGTCTTCTTGATATCTTACAACAAAACCCTTGTCATGAGAAGATATCAAAAACACGTTAAAACAAAGACGCTGGCTAGTTTAGAAGACCGCTTCACGTTCTCCAACCACGTAATACCTCTGTTGCGTACAAAATTAAACCAAGACAGGTGACCAAGTGATCTACTTGTACGATATAAAGATGCGTGGGGCTTTGATTGCGATAGAAGGGCTTGATCGGACGGGTAAAACTACACAAACTGAACGTCTACTGGCCAAACTAAAAGAGTTGAACATCACACACAAGCTGGTGAAGTTCCCCAAAAGAGACACCCAGATTGGCAAGCTCATCAATACATACCTCACAGAAAAGTCTTTTGATTTGAATGACCAAGCAGCACACCTTCTGTTCAGTGCAAACAGATGGGAGGTTATTGAGGAGATCAAAAAAGACTTACAGGACGGCACGGTGGTGATACTCGACAGATACGTGTATTCTGGCGTGGCGTACTCGGCTGCCAAGGGGTTGGACTTCCAGTGGTGTCTGAGCCCTGATATTGGGTTGCCAAAGCCTGATCTAACCATATTCCTGAAGTTTAGACAAAGTGAAAATGCAAGCAGAGCCGGGTTTGGTGACGAGAGGTACGAGGTGGCCGAATTTCAGGAAAAGGTCAAACACATCTTTGAGAACTTCAGCACCAACAGCGAATGGTCTCCCTTGTACGTCGATGGGTTGAGCATTGACCAAGTCCATGGGAAAATATGGGCGTTGTTACAGAAGTATCTTGGGGGCCTTGACAATGGTTTGCAGGTTTTTTCGATATAATTGGTTTTATATATTTTCATTATAAAGGAAGGATACATAGTACTAATAAAATACACTGGCATATAATATAAAAGATACTTAAAGGAACGGTACTGGTGACCGGAACATTTAGTACATCAGAATTGTGGCAACACTGGAAAGTCAAAAGAAAAAAAAGAGGCTGGAGAAATAAAACATATTGAAAAAAAAATCGCAAAGCATAATCCCAAACATCCCAGACGTCGTTGCTTCATTCACAGGTCAAATATCAAAACATTGAAACACATTTCTAGACGATTCATGTTATTAAGCGACTTACACAAATGCCAAGTTTGCATAAAGAGATAGAATTGAGGTGAAAAGTGCATTGATTAGGACCCAGTTCTGGAAAGTATCTTTCAACTTCAAGGTTGCAACAAAAGCGTAATGCTTCACAGCCTCGTATGCGTTATCGCGGAAGGCGTATTTGATCTCGTTTCCAACAGTTGAGAGAGTGAAATCTGACTTAAAAACAATGATTGCCAAGAACAACTTTGCAAGTGACTCAGTGAAGGCATCTCTGTCGAAGTCGTAGGTGAAGTTCACGTAGTATGAGAAAATCAATGGTAAGGCCTTGGCAGAAACCAACCACAAAACTAGGGAAGCAGCGTTGGTGAGGTTGAACGACGATGTAGAGATGACAGGGAAGGTCTGCGCAAACGCAGGAAGATATTTCAACACTGAGGATGGCAAGTAGGTATCAAGGGTGGTTAAGGAGATCAATCTGTAGAGCAAGACTGCGGTTTCAATGCTGAACGTCAACTCGTTGATGGTGTATGGGTCACCCAAGTAGTCTCTGAGCTCGTAGTTCTTGAGTTCAAGATACTCCGAAACAGTTCCGTGCTGAATTGCCTTCACCAAGCTGGTGTAGCATTCGAAGTCGAAGTCCTCGTCGTCTTCATCATCGTCCTCGTCGTCCTCGTCGTCATCATCGGCCTCTTCGTCGCCCTCAGCATCTTCATCGTCATCATCGTCTTCATCTGCATCACCGTCGTTGTCTTCTGCTTCTTCCGTTTCGTCGTCATCGTCTTCAGCAACATCTACCTCCTTCACGTCACCGTTCTCGCTTTCAATAAAGACCGTCTTCTTAGGCGACCCGAACTTGGATAGGACAGCGAGCTCGTAGTACTTCGAGTTCTCGTCAAACTTCTCTGAGTTGGAGATGAAGTAGTCTCTTACCACCTCGTAAACGTCCTTCTTCACCTTGCATTCGGCGATGTCAATATCGAGGTCTTGTGCGATTTCAACCAATTGGCCCTTGGTTTTCTTTGAAAGTGTGGACATCTTGATAATGATCTGGTGTTCTGTGTATCTCTCCTAACAACGTAGCAACAGCTCTGCGGTATTGCTCAATTTCTGAAAAAAAAACACGTCAGGATAGCAAGCAAAGGGGGTGCAGCACTAAGCAAAATGTAAAGGTAAACACAGCAACAGCAGCAAAAGCAGCAACAACAACAACATCTTCATGAACCGTTCCACACATGTCTGGGGCACCCCGCCGCCTTTATACGTTTGTTTTTTTCCCGCTGGGTCGTTCGTCCTTGTTTGTTTACCTTTTGCCCTATACGGAGTTTTTCTCATGCAGATGCACTCCATCGAAGTGTCAGATTCGGAGGCCTGAAGCACGCAGAGGAACCCCGACAGCATTGTCAAAGGCGGTTATTAGCCGGACACAGACCGGTGCTGCTGGGGTGCTACTTGGTGCAAAATAAAGGCAGCAGGCGGGGCACGTGGAATGGGTTTTTGCGTAGCGTTTGGCAGTTTATGCAGGTTGGCAAGCAAGTTTCTCACAATATCGTAGACTCTACGTGTTCTACAGCAAGGCCTCCTGCTGAAGCACAGCGGAGACAGATGCGGCAAAGCCAGAAATGGAACGGAGGGAACTGTAGCTGGCTTATATCTATCTATACAAGTTACTTACCCCGTTTGGCACAGGGAAGTTCTATAGGCCCAATAGTTCCTCCTCACGGGATCGAGCTCCTCACCAAGGAGGCGATACACCTTCCTCATCTGCTCCATCTTGCCCTCGTCTCTGTAGATATCCCCCAGAAGCTCGAACGCCGGCACGGAGAGACGCTGCTCCTCAAGCACCTTGCTGAAATCATCATCCAGGTTCTCGTTGCAGCTGTACTCGCTGGCCAGCGTTCTGATCAATGCAACGCAGGCACAGGCTTCCGGTTCGCCCAAAGCCCGAGCCTTGGTGCAAAAAGAGTACAAGAACTTGAGGTAGTTCCACGACGAAGGATTCGTGATCGAGCTGGCGATGTACTGCTTAGCAAACTCGACCTCACTCGTTAGCCGTCCATTCTCTAGCGGCGACTCATCGCCAAACACCACCAAATGTCGGAAGTTCCACGCAGAGTTGTTCCTCACATCTCTATCTATAAGCTCCTGCGTGTACGCCAACTCTCTGTCGCTTCGGAAGAGGTCAAAATACGACACAATCCAGCGTTTGTGCGACCACACATGGTAGTTTTTCTCATCGCTGTCTAGCATCTGACGTACAACCTCATACTCACCGTCCAGGTCGTACTGTAGTTTATCACCACCCAGGCCGTGCTTAATCTTCAATTCAATGACCCTCTCACGATAGTTCCAGATCTGGTAGTTTTTCTCATTATTCAGTGCCAAGTCTGCACACCACTTCAGCTCCTCATCCACGTCGTACTTGCATTCGTAGACAAGCTTCTCCACAATCCGGTACTTGTACTCCCAGACGGTGTAGTGGGCTGGCACGATCGAGATGGCGCAACACGCAACGTACATGGCTCTCTCAGAGAGTTCGTCTTTCGCCATCAAGGCACGGAGGTACGAAAACACAGTCTGAAACTCCACCGTGTACATGATCTTACACAAAACCACATCCTTGGTCTCAGGAGCCTCATCTGAAACCGGCAGAGGTGTGATATCATCGAAGTTGTATTTGTCGTTGTTCATGGTCGTTATTCTTCAAAATCAAGTACTGTAATTATCCCCCAAAGCCAAACTGATCTGCACCACCACACTTCTAAACAGAGACAACGGCAGACAAAGAAAAATGACAGAGAATATTTGACAGGCAGTAGCAAGTCTGTTCCACAGCACTGTCCTTCTGCTGAGGAACTTCCTCGTCAGGAGCGTTTCATTTTCTTAGTCTCAACCAGAAATTTCCTTTTCGGGCGACCACAGTCTGTCTTCCCCAGCGTAGACGTGCGAAATGAGGCTGCACACTGCAAGGACGACTCCCTTGTGTACTGGTCGGTCTAAAGTGGATTGCAAGAAATACAAATCTGATATACAATTAGCGATACACACGGAACTACGCATCACACACGGAACTACGCATCACACAGCCATCTTGGCCTTGCACTCGTCGCAATACCACTCTCCCTTCGGTAGCTCTTTCAACCCGGTGCAGGGCAAGTGGAACCATTCTTTCTCACAATGGGCACCGTCACACCCAACCATCTCTCCGTAGGACACTTGCTGGCAATAGCAGTACACTGGTTCGCCCTCGTAGTTAGCCGGCGAGGTAGCAGTCGTGACCTTGTGTTGGGATTCTTTTCTGGCTCGGGAAGCGTGGCCCGAGTCCGAGTGGTTACCGCTTCTTGCTTTGCTGCTTCCACCACCAGCACTGCGGGAACTGCTAATGTTGCTGTTTGTGCTGTTGGCATTGCCACCGCCGTGGCTGTTCGCAGCGCCATTCGTTCCACCGTTGGCACTTTTGGCGTGGTTGACCGAAGAGCTTCCGTTCCTGGAACTCTGGATGCTGTGATCGTTCTCCCTCTTTGTTTCTTTTTTTACCTTGGAACTCTTGCTCTTCTTTGCAGTACTATGTACACTCATATTTGAGCTGGTTCCATTTTGAGTATGAGCGCCGTTGCCGTTGGTCCCAGTTTGCTTGTTGTAGTTGTAGTCTTCCTCTGCAGTCTTCCTCTTTTTCGAGTTGACGTTCGCCGTACTCGTGGTGGAGCTATGTGTCTTCGTCTCCTTTTTCGATGACCTCTGTGGCTTCTTCATTGGTCCTGAAGAATCTTCCGCTGCTGTTCCCTCGTAGTCGTCTTCAAATGAACCCCCGTTCCGAGCCTTCTTCGCAGCCAACGCCTCTCTTCTGCTTTCACTACGCTGCTGATGCACTGTCTTAGGTTCACTCACTTTCATACACGGTTCCCACAGCGGCCCTATCCTGATAATCTCAGGAATCTCCTTATCGACGATTATGTCATATGCCTGGTCGAGTTTGTTGACATATTTTCTCACGTGGTCAGAAGCAATAGTTGCAACGTGCATCTTTTCCTCTAAGCATGGCATGATCTCTCGAATACACTCTCTTATTCTAGACAGCAACAACGATCTCTTAGGATGGTCCTTTCTCATAGTTAAAAATCGCTTGATGTATGCCTGAAGGTGTGGAACCGTGTACACACACTTTGCCTCAATCTCTTTCAGCAACGTGAAATAGCTGATAATATCTTGCGGCAAGGCATGTAAGGAATCGGTCAGCTCGTTCAAACCCAAACATATGTCGGATATCTGCGGGTTGGCAATCGTCTTAACATGGTGGTTGTGATTCTGTTGGTTGAACTTTTCCTCGAGCTGCTGCTTCTGCTTTCGATCGATCAATCGCTGAGATTTGTTACGTGGCGGTAAATTATCGACAGCCATGGTTCTGTACTGCTTGTGATATCCATTTAACTGCTATGACCAATATCTTGCAGCCCCTCCTGAAACTCCGGCTACAATTAAGTCTGTACTTTCCTGCAAACTTAGATTGAGAGAGAGGGCTTCCGTGATAAAAAGCTTCCTCGCGGGAAGATCCGTGCACCGATAAATCTTGCGATATCGGAGGATAGCACAAGAGCTGATCATCCCAGAGAACGGAGAAGACTTTTAAAGAGAAGCATATTGACAACTCGACGGTTGCTTAATAACAGGACAACATGTGGGAGAATAAACTAGTGAAAGCTTCACAGAGCATTGTGCGTTGCTTTTCGCTGTCCTCCAGAAAATGTTTGTTCGATAAATCGCCTCCAAAAATCCCGATGATCTCCCCGCTGTTGAATCATCGAATGCTTGGAAAATCTCACTTCATGTCCACTGTAGACGAAGAAACAATTATAGAATTGCTGCAAAACATCTCAGAAATACCAGTTTCTGTTTCCGAAGTGAAATATGTTAACTTTGCCGATCTTCCGCATTCGAAAAGGCTTCCTACTCTTCCTAAAGACTTGAGTGAAAAGTCAATCGTCGATTATGTCAATAAACTCGTCCAGTATAGGTATCCACGTTCTTTTACAAATCAAATAGGAGAGGCACTTTTGGAAATAGTGCTATCATCTCCAGAGCTTCTCACAAAAAAACATTATTTGAGCATAATACTTTTTTATCATTTTCATACAAACCATAAGGTGGGACTCCAGGTTCTCAATTTAATGATAGCCAATACTCAGATAAGGCAAGATATAGATTTTGACAATGTTTTGATGTCCCCCACTGTACGGCCTCCTGTATATAGACAAATAATCGAAAGGCTAGATACTTTGAAAGGAAAAGACTTTGCTGCAAATACCAACACTTGGTATTACTTGTTCAATGTGTTTAAGAACCCAGAACCTAAGATTAAAATGCTTGAGCTGATGGGAGAGTACAAGGTGTCTCTCAAGCCTGTGCTTGGATCTCTTTCTCCTATAATAGAGTATTTCACACCGGAACAATTGACTGATTTGTATCAATCTGAGGGATGTTTTCTAGAGAACGGAGAGATAGACCCTGTCTTAGTCAACCAGTTGGTGGCTTGTTACTTGAAAGATTCTAGAGTTGACGAGGTGTGGTCAATGATACAAAATAATTCGGATTTGGAGAAGTTTATCACTCCCGGTTTGTTTGTTGTATTTGCAAATCATTTTTTAAAGAATAATCAACTAGCGTTTGCTATTGCATTTGCAGATTATTTACAAAAAAATTATAAGGTGAAAACAACTCCGATTTTAACAAGTATGATCTTGAATGTCTACTTGAAGGATTGTCCATTCTTTGACCGCTGGCTCAGTTTAGTGAGAATTTTTATGCCAGGTGTAAAGAGGTATCATGTGTTCTTGAACACGAAGACCATATCAAATTTGAATGATTATTGCAGTCTTTATAAAATCAGCAACGACTTCGATGTAATGGAGGGTCAAGATTTTACCACCATGAAGGCTATCTATAGCGATTTGGTATGGAATGATAAGCCAACCTTTGAATTATCTGAAAATAGTCCTGATTTTATCAAAACTGCAAAATTTATCGGGCAATCGCAGTGATAGGGAAATGTCTAAAGTTATAGAATTAATTGAAAAGGAAAAAGAAAAAAAAGCACTTTTAATCCTGCTTTCTTTCGGTAGACGATGGTCTTCACGCTCAATAAGTTAGCCAGCTCTATAAAACTAAGGTTAATTTACATCGTGAAAGGATTAACTATTAATTCCGCAAGAAAGAAAATAGATTAGAACGAACTGAAAAAAGGAGGGGAAAAATAAAGTGTGACCATTATCCGTGTAGCAAAATAAAGATGCAATAAAACATTCTAAGTTTACCGAAAAAGAAGAAAAATACATGATGACTCAATTCCCACCAATGCAAAACACAAAATCACTGAACGGCCTTGAAACGCTTAGCCGAATTCGAATTTGATGAGGGGTCAACTATTGGGTTGACGGTGTCATCTCCACCTAAGTTTGTATCATTTAGTCCCGTTTGCTCGTAAAGACGTTTTTTATTGTCAATTGCTGGAGCTTTCCCATTGGGGATATCCAGCGAAGGATGAGATAAAACTGGTGTTTGAAGTGGACTATCTGTGTTAATAAATCCATCGACACTACTGAAGTCAACAGGGGTAGTGCCAACACCATTCATATCTAAGGGCTGCTGTAGAAAATCGTCTACTTTAAAGTCCTCTGGTAAGGAAATGTTGTCTGATTCCAGGTTATCATTGTACTTGTTCAGCCAATCATTAACTTGTTTCAAAGCACCTTGATTTTTGTGTAGCTGTTGGTGGATGTTACCCATCAGTTGATTTGGAGCGGGTTCCGTGGGTGTTCTCAGGTTATTATTTGAGGTTCTACTGTTTGAATTATAGGAGTCGGAAGGATCGAACATAGGCACGCTACTTACGGACGCAATAGGAGTAGTTTGCCCATGGTAGTAAGATGGCCTCTTGGAACCAGAGCTCAATTGAGTGATTTTCGGATCCTGATTGTACTCAGTTTGTGGAACACTGTAAGGTGATCTTTGAACCGAATAGTTAGAGTCAGAAGAGATACCATTCACCATTTGATTACTCAAGCCATTGCCCATAGAGTCACCGACATTGGGCAATTTTTGTGGCTGTAGGAAAGGTCTCGAAGAATCGATATAGCTAGGCATCTGCATACTATTGGAGAGGGTATTTGAATTTGAGTTTCTATTTTCTGGTCCTCTATGGATCTCTTGAATGCTTGAATCAATGGCATCAGCCTGGGAAGGAACATAGCCCAAATTGTTCATTCTCAACTCATTGGATTTGGCGCTCTCTGGCGTACCTGCAGGGTTTGATGATGGGGTGATCTCGTGAGACCTGTTGGTAATCATCAATTGTCTTCTTGCGTTACTGTTGGGTTGGAAAGAGTTCCCTGGAGGAGTATCATAACCGTGTGGCAACTGTATTTGATTTGGGTGGCGGTTGTTGTAGACTTGGTGATGATAAAGGTGGTTGTTCTGACTTGTGTCTATGTTAGTAACATTCAAGTCTCCAGCCATATTATCATGGCTGTTGTTTGTAACACTGTTACTACCACTTGCAGGAACGTAGTAACCGTAATCGGCTGGATAATGATTAGTACCATAGTTGCCATTATTTTGGTTTATCTCAACCAAATCACCGGGGTTGTTATTCATTTGCTCGATCAGTCTAGTGGTATTGTTACCGTAAATACTGGCCAAGAACCTCATGATTTTGTCTAACGTTTCAGATTGTATCTTATGACGTTCTCTAGCAATGAAATTTTCTTTCCACAACATCTCGTTATCCTGTCTGACTCTTTTAAGGTCCTCTGAGATTAACATCTGATTTCTTTTCATTTGTTCTAGTTGGGTCAGCAGATGCTTAAAATCGACTTCTTCCTCTTCGTTTTCTCTGGCTGGCTTGTTTCTGACAATGTTATCAAGAAGGTCTTCTCTGCCCTTCAAAAAGTTGGGGTTTTCAAACTGCCAGACTTCATCTGTCTGTACGAGGGCACCCGAGTTGACATCCTGAATCTTGTGCCAGCCGTACATGTTTAACTGTCTTACAAAAGAGGCAAAGTTGTTGTGTTTGAAGTACTTTGGAAGAACATACTTCATGAAGCTCTCGCGATCTTTCACCTGGAAGGCGTCGCCCTTGGCCATCCAGGAGATGTAGTGGTCGTTGGAAGGGTCGTTGACCATTTTCCACAGTTTCACGACAAAAGCAGGTCTTTTCAATGGCACGGATGGCAATGGTTTTTTCTTGTTTGTCTTCTTCAAGGCGGTAAGCGATTTGCTATTGCCGCTGGAGATGTTTCCACTGATTGTGTCGCCGTCGTGAGTCTGCGCAGTGGCTAGTTCATTGCTGGTAATTTCGTTTGAGAGCATACCATTCTCTAGCTTGATGGTATCCAATAGCTCGTCTTTGGCGATCGAGCTGTGACCTGACTTTTCTGGAGTGTTACTTTGGTTCTTGATGGTGCTGACGTTAGAGTCGGTCCGGGAGATGCTGCCTGCATGGCTACTAGGCTTGTAGTAGTTGGATAAGGCATAGCTGTCTGGGATCCCCGCCAAGGGGAAGGACTGCTTCTCCAAGTCACGGCCTTGACCTTGGTTCTGGCCTTGATTCAACGGTGTCAAATCTTGCATGATCTGGGAGGTAGCGGAGCTCTCTGGCGGCAGCATGTTTGGGGCAAGCGCTGAAGTGTTTTTGGAGCCGGAGATACCATTAACGTGGGAGGCCTGCAACTCCGGGTTGTGCAGCGAGGCCTCGGAGGGAGTGGTGCCGGAGCTCATGAAGAGCGGGAGGTCTGTGATCTGACTGTCAAGCGCCATGCTGTTGAGGTCGTCTGTGTCCATTTTGGCAGCGGCAGTCCTGCTTGCTGGGAAGACAAATGGGTCGTCGGGGTTGGCGGTGTCTTCTTGTTTGATTCTCTGTCCGTCCATGGGGAAAACAGGGCTGGGAATACGGGTGGAATGTGTCTAAGTGTCTAAGTGTCTAGGGGTGTGGGGAATGTTTCTGCGGTTCTTTTTGTTATCCAGATAATATTGTGTTTGTACGATGTACCTTATTCCATGAATTAAGCGACAAATACGGCCACTACTTCTGGGGTGTCAGCAAGAGCGGTTCTTTCGGGCAAACAAGTGGTCAGCGGCGAATGCAGACGGTCGAAGCCCGGACTGGTGGTATTGATCGACGATGCGATTCGTGGGGAGGATGTGCGAGCGTGCCCTTGTGTCAAGACAGCAGGTCTTGAGTGACGCTGTTGGTTCTCGGACAGGGTGGGCAGTGACGTTGGGACGGCCAAAACGGACCCTTGCAGCTCAATTGCGGGTGTGCTGATGTGGTGGCGGCGAGTAGGCGGTAGACAGCAGTGAAAACAGTCTGGACCGATGTGCAGTCTCTCTGTTGTGCAGTCTGTCTGTGTGTTTGGCAGGCTTGCGGTGTCTGTCTTGCTGAGCTTTGCTGAGCTTTCCGATGCATAGCTGAGCTTTCCTTGCAGAAGCTAGGGCTCAGACAGATCTGCTCGGTCGCCTTCCATCGCCTTCCATCGCCTTCCACGGGGAACCGAGGCCGCTCCCGCCATGGCAGATGGCCGCGCCTTCTTTGTTTCTTGCATGGCATTGCTGCTTTACACTATGTACAGAAAAGAAAAGAGAAAAAGAGCCGAGGGTGCCGGGTGGCGTGTCACGTGACTTCATGAATCGGACGCGATGGCGGCTCATGAAGTTGAAGATGAAGCTGGAGGGGACACGGCGATGCCGGCGTTGCGGTTGAGCACCCGACCGCTGTCGACGGCAAGCTTGATCTTACGAAGAAGGTCGCGTTTCACTGAGGGTCCAGCACGATCAAGGGCCTCGCTCTCGGCGGCCGGCGTCTTGTTACGATACGTGCGGATGGCGCCGTGCTCGTCGGCAACGTCGTCCTGGACGAGTAGCACGGCGCCGCTGGCGGCGGCGCCGTCGTCGCCACTAGGGGAGCTGGCGCTGAAGTAGCACACTGCGGCTGCGGCGGGGGTGGCGATGCTATCGATGTCAAGCTGCTGAAAACACACGTCGGCGCTGCCGCCGAGCTTCTTGCGCAGCTTCGCCAGCTCTTGCTCGCCGGCCTTGAGCACGGCAAACGTCCCGTAGGGCCCGTACGTGTCGGCGACGCGGGCACACCCATGACTGTCGACGAGCGAAATGGCCCTGCCGGCGCCGACGCGCTGGCGTATGTCCTGGATGGCTCCGGTGAGGCTGCCGAGGTCGTTAGAGCCGACGACGACAAGACTCGTCAGCGGCTCCTCCGGCCTCCCGGCAGGCAACGCCGGTCTTTCGCGGGCAAAGAGAACCCGCGTTATGACACACACCTGCTCCTGGAATGGTACCAGGAACCGGTAGAGCTTGTAGTCGTCCGGCAGCTCGTTGCTGTTGCGCACCTCCAGCACCTCGCCATCCGGAAGCACACACTCGATACCGTCGACGGCGTCTGCGTCGAAACGGTTAGCAATGAGCCGGCCGTCAGAGTCAGACAGCTTCACGCCGCTGTGCAGCAGAAACAGGTCGAGCGGTCTCAGCCCGCGGTTTGAGAAATGGCCAAACCCCTTCTCGCCCAGAGCCCGGTTCAGATCCTCCCCGGACACATTCAGCCCAAAACGCAAGACGTCGCCGCCGTCCTGCTGCTCCATCGCAAAGTCCCGGAAGTTGATCTGGAAACCCAACCCAGTGGGATCGATCCCGGACGTTCCTGTCGATACAGGCACCTTGAACTCGTCACAGTATTTCATGATCGTCGCCGTGTCCTGTGTGTTCTGCGGATACCACACAAACTGCTTCCCCTCCCACTCCTTCGGGTCCCGGCCAAAGAACACGTTGCTCAAGCTGTCTGCGTCGTTCATGATCTCTGAGATGTCCCTGCTGCAGTACTTCTGCTCGTAGAGAGACTCGTTCTGTCCGTTCTTCATGTCGACCTCGATCCCCTTCGACTCGAGTATCCGTAAAATGCACCTTCTGAACATGTCGTATTGCTTGCTTTCCCGCTCCTTGTCCTCCTTCTCATACTCAGCCATCGTAGCATACGGCGTCGTCGACTGGGCGGGAAATAGCGTTGCCGGAGGAGCAGTGAGAATCGTCGTCTTCCCAAGAGTGTACCCGGCACCCATCGCACCGACAACCAGGAACAAATTAAACACAAAAGACGCATCGAATATTGACCTCCAAGATCCGGACTCCTTCTTGCCTTCCCCAGCAGATGGCACCTTTGCAACCTTTCTTTGTGAGCTTGCACCGGATCCGGTTCTGGTAGGACCGGTGATTATTGACCTCCTGCCATTCGCAATCGGGGATTTCAGCCCCAAGCTTAAGCGGTGCGAAAAGTGTCTATACATGACAGATGTAGAGTGTTACTTTTTGCCAGAGTCGAGTGAAAGTAATTCCCAAACAGCTTCCCTTCTCCACTACCGGGATATATATACCGTGTCAACCACTACGAATTTTTTCAGGAAAAAAACAGCGTTGATTTTTCCCAGTCGATCGGCTGCCATCCCCGGAATACTACCCTGTGTCGTATCTATAATGTACTATATTAGTAGCCAGCTATTAGAAGAGCTAAATACAGGACAGATGCATCTGTGGAATCCATTCCGCGGATGCATCCACCCTCACTATATACAAGAACCAGTGAGGAGAAGAGAAGCCCGATCACTATTTCATATTCTGCATGAAATTGTTCATCTTTATCCGTGCAACGTTCTGCTTCTTGATGACCTTTCTGTTGTATCTGAACCAGTCGGAGTTTTTCAACTCCTCCATCTGGAGGTCCTTATCGAGTAAGCCCCAAAGCCATTCAGGGTACTCCTCGTCCTTCAACGCAACAATAGGCTTACCGTTCTTGTAAACGTTTAAGTTAATCTTGGTACCCTCCTTGCATGAGGACTCAAGCAACGCACGACCCGTGCTAAAACTCCTGAGTGCTTGTCTAAACATGGCTGACTGTCTCCACTGCCGCTAGCTTTTGTCTGTCACTGACCTCAAACACCTCTTGGCCAGGAAAGAACACCCCCAGCTGCTCTTTCACACATAGCAGCTGGAAAATAAAAATGTCAGCGACAAAGCGAAATGCTTTTTGGCTTTTTCTATCGTTCTGCCGTGTGTTTGATTTACGTAATACACTCTATAAACGGTGGGTTCTTCTTTAACCTCCAGGGGAAAGACAAAGGGTCCACACTAAGCATGCCCATAGACTCTCGTTCGCCCTCAAGCACATATGCATCCCACAAACGCATGATGTCTGTGCGTCCCACATGGCTGCCTGCGATCGGAGAAAAGCATGAAAAATCCCGGCATTTTCCATCCCAGAGTCGGATCTGTTTGAACTCTTCTCGTACTTCTCGGTCGATCTTTCCAACCACGATGTTGTCTTCAAGTTGGACAGAGCCAACAAAGGCCGCTGCCTGTGTCATCTTCGTATGGCACAGTTCCTGCAGCAGAGTCATGACGCTGCAGAAAAGGTGCTTTTCGTGGTGTTTCTTGAATTTCTGCTTAGTAAAGAATGCATAAAGCTGCTTGTAGTTGTGCAATAGCGGGAAAATCACCCTTCGGAGATCTGTCCCTTTTCTATTTGCCAGCAAGTTAACGACGGCAAGACAGCCCCATATATCGTTGGCTTCTAATAGCTGCCGCACAATTGTTTCCCAGTTTGCAACTCCTTCGTAGTGTGGGTGTGCCAAGATCTCATGGAACGCAGTACCAGTTTTGTTTCTGTGTGTTATGGTATCAATATAGATCTGGAAAACTTTGCACATGTCCTCATTGCTGTTTCCTAGATTTGCCAGCTGTTTGATATGCCCAGCCATTCTGGAAAAGCTAGTTTTGGGCCTGCTGTTGACTTCAATGGTAACATAATCCCGACACATTTCCCACTTCATTGATGAGTGATCAACCCCCTCATTGCGGAGCGCTTTGGCCAGCGCTAGCCTTTTCCTCGAAGGCTTTTCTACAGAGTACATCAAGGCTCTCGTTGTCAAATCAGTGGAAACTTTCCACTTTTTCATGCCCATGATGAGATACAATTGCAGCAAGTCCTTTCGGCTGTTCAAATTGGAGATCTTGCCTAACTTATAGATGAGAATATGCAGGGTGTTTCTGTTTGGAGTTATCCCCACTTTTTCAAACTTGTCTATAACTCTAAAAACTGTCCGGATCATCGAGTAATTGCAGAAGTATTTGATGAAAAGGTGCATGATTTCCCTGTCGACGATGCCTTCAAATTTGTGAATATTATAGACAAGCCCATACATGTCATAAAAAACAAGTCTTTCATATCCTTTGGAGTCGTAACTGAAATCAATCGAGTTCACCAGCTTGAGGTATTTTTTCAGGCTGGTGTTATCAAGCTCGCTTGGAAATATGGGCATCTTGAAGTCATACGTCGCTATAACGTTATCATCACCAACAACACACTTATAGAACTCGTCTATTGAGCTCTCCGCGATCTTGTAGTCATTGAATGCGGAAGCCAGTTTCAACAATTTTCTCTCATTGGGGTTTTTACTCATTGCACGTTTGATCGAGTTCACCGGATGTCGTTTAGTCTTTTCGTTCCCTCGGCTCTCGTACGTCCTGAAATTGACGTTCAACTCTTCCTCGTCGACGCTGTACCCCCCACCAGAGAACACATCGTCCAAAAAGCCTTTGCTAGAGCCACTCTCTTTTTGAATGTCTTGAACCAACGAACCGTGATCCGACATGCTCAATGTTTGAAAGCTGGAGTCCTGGAATATTCGTTCTTGATTCGAGATTTGGTTACTCAAAGATGAAAAGGCTGATGTGTTTATGGACAGATATCCCTCCATGAGCCCGTCTTTTCCATCTTCCACAACATTTGTTTGTACTCCATCCTTTCTGTGAGTGTCGTTGTAAGTGGGGTTCTTCTGCAACGGAACTAGGACAGCGGTTGACTCGTTTCGTCGGAAATTCACGTATTGGCAAATATATCGGCAAGTCCTCGTGGGCGTTTTCCTGATAAACATCATGTGTGTTGCATATTCACAAGGTCTGCCTTTTTAGCGGTCTATAGTACGATGTGGAGAGTTGGATGCCGTGTAATTGTCACCGTTTGATCACACTATCGTTTTTCTGCTCTCTCTTTCCCAATCATGAAGATTCATCTTCTCATACTAAGCCAGAATTTCAGTAAGACATGGTCTATCTCAAAAAAAAAAAAAAAACTGGGGCGATCGTCCGTTTCACCATTTTTCACAATATACAGACAGAGTACAGACAAATGCTACTTCTATGAGCTATATCTCCG
Source organism: Pichia membranifaciens NRRL Y-2026 (assembly GCF_001661235.1). Classification (NCBI taxonomy): domain Eukaryota; kingdom Fungi; phylum Ascomycota; class Pichiomycetes; order Pichiales; family Pichiaceae; genus Pichia; species Pichia membranifaciens. Next base: position 1,880,690 of record NW_017566983.1, on the reverse strand, counting down.
AGAGATTACTGCAATGGCTCGGTGGAGCTACTAAGACGGTTGAGATGGAGATACACGTCTGTCCCATAACCCTCCATGCTGATCAACTTTAGGTCTCCGGAAAAATATCTAGCGTACAAACGGGAGTGTGGGAGCCCCACCCCGAGTCCCATGAAGGGGACCTTGTGACTGTTGTGGAAATCCTGCAAATCGTCCTCCTTGATTTGCTTTTCCGCAGAGGTGTAGAAATAGGTCCAGATCAAAGGCACCGCAGACCGTGGGATCCCGCCACCCTCGTCTGAAATCTTGATTGTAATGTCCTCGTCTCCCTTGGCAACGATGATCTTGATGGGAGGGTATTTGATGTCGTCCAAGTCAATGCCTGGATTCAGCTTGCTGTGGTGCTCAATGGTTGCTCGCAAACTGTTTTTCAACGTCTCAAACAACATGTGGACCAAATGGCCAGGCACGTACCTGAACGTCAAGTCGGATGGGCAGTATAGCTTCACTTTTGGCACTTCCATGACGTCAAAGTGCTCCTCACACGCAAACCTGGCTGCATCGATTGCGTCCCGGATGATCTCCTTGATGTTGCAGTGGAGGCAAATGATACCAACGTAGTCGTCGTTCTGCATATTTTTCTGCGACTGCTGGTTGATTGTAATCGTCTGGCCAATAAGCATTCTTATTCCAATTCTGCTCATGTAGAATCTGTCCAAAAACTGGTTGATTGGACTGTTCAAGTACTTGTAGTTGTTTTTCTGCTTCCAATTCTGCACCCCTCTTGCCAACGTAGCAACCGTGGCGTCGTGCCTCTTTTTGATTTTCACTAATATGTTTGTCACCAACTTGTTGTAGTCGGTCACTTCCTTCGGGTATATGATATCGTTAGGAGCGTGCTGGAAATAGGTCTTCAATCCAAGGGGTTTCTCAAACTCCTCATTCTCTGTACTGTTGACGTTGTTGTCACAATTCAAGAAGAGGTCTGGCTCTGCACTGTTCTCAATTTCTGCAAAGGAATCTTCGTCGTGTCGATTGCTTTTCCGAATGATCACTCCATCGTCCTCGAAAACAAAACTGTTTCTATTGTAGTTTCTCTTTACATTGCTGTCTTCCCCTTCCCACATGAAGTCGTCCTTTTTGTTCTTCAGCAACATGTCTCTGAACTCGTCACTGAGCTCCGGCTCTTCAACCGACATCAACTCTTCAAAACTCTGCGCATACCAGTCTCGCACGAGCCTGATGGAAGGGTCTTCGCTCAACCCCAATGGCAAGTTCTCGAGCTCTCTCACCCTATGACTCAACCGGATTGGAAGCTCGTGCACGGCAAAGTATGAGGCATGGAAGAGGGTTCCCGGCGAAGGCCTTGGCCCAAACTGGACCATTTGTCGAAGTGACACTCCAGTCTGCGGAAGCTTCGCATACTTGTATATCTGATGCCTAAGGGCATCGCTCATTTTCCACATGGACATGATCTCAAATGGCTGTATATGCTGATGTGTCGATCGGACTTCTCCAACCTAGCAGCAGCCTAAAAAGAAGCTCTTTTCCTGTTTTTATGGCCCACCCTGCAGAGGTTTCCCTTCACCCCACAAAATGACTCTAAAGTTCTCCCGCACTGCCCCAGAAACGGAGAAACGGACTCTGACAGCATCTCCTCCTGCCGGCCGGCGTGGAAAAACTGGCACGACTCTGCTGTAAAAGCTCTTCGTCATATCACTTTACGCTGGAAAAGTTAGTTATTTATTCAAATACAAAAGCTGCACTACATGTGCTCCGTTCTCACTCTATAAAATAGCCCCGTTGAGTAAATCAAACGTACAGCTGTCTGCTGCGCCCCCGCTGGGCTGCGATGCTAGCGACCCACGCCAGCAACCGCCGTCATCATGGCGTCGTTCACGTCATTGATGAGGTTCTCCATCCGTTCTCGGCCGTAATTGATGTTTTCGTTTAGCAAATTCGTGAACCTGTCCTTTCCAAGCATAAACGACCCAACAATCTCCCTCACCTGCTCGAGAAAGTACGAGAAAAACTGGAGTTTTTGAATCGTGATGATGTTCAAGTTGTTGCCGATGACAATCAGTAACAACAAGAGCATGCATGGAAGCCAGAAGAACATGAGCTTCGTGTCAGAGTTTATCGAAGTACGTAGATTCATCGCAATCATATCCACGTCACTATCTGCTTCGTCATCATCATCGACACCTCCGTCAGGATTGATGACATCGCAGTTGCCTGTAGAGAGCAAGCTCTCCTTCACCCGACGAGTCGGAGCAGCCTTCTTCTGGCCCTCCTGCTCGTCGTCTGCATGTCCACGGAAGTTGATTAGCGACCTAAGAGAGGTCCCTTGTGGGAAAAGGTCATCATAGGAAGGTAGGTGGTCCTCGCTTGAAACGTCCTTCTCACTCTCCACAACACTTCCAACTTGCTGTTCGCCTCTGTTTGAAGCCTTGACGCCCATCTGCTTCTTTGAACCGTGACGCTCATGGCCGGTCTTCTTGTGCTTCTCCTGTCCAACACTAATCTCAACCATCTTGTTCTTGATAGCCTCTTTCATAGCGATCCAAAGGTTGATACCAAAAGAGTTTGTCGGCTTGTCATTAAGAGAAGTTTTCTTTTCATGATCAGCAATTTGCTCTACTTTATCAGGTATCGAATCAGTATCGTCCTCATTGTCAGCCTCGAACTCTGAATCAACATTGCCATGCTTTCTTGTGAAGGTCTTTGATTTGTGATGCACAGAACGCTTTCCCTTATGACGATTAGTCTTATAGCTCAGTTGATAATCATCGAGCTCTTCAGTAACAATAGCTGCGTCGTAACTCAAATCTGTATCGTTTTCGAAATCGTTTTCAAAGCTGAGATCCATATTCTCATTGTCTTCATCATCTTCATCAAAATTGATATCACTTGACGAGGTAGACGACCTTCTACTTGCATGAATCAAATCAAGAACATTGGAATCGGCAATATGACTCAACAACACACCGTTCTCTAATTTACTGGACGTGTTAGCTTTGAACTTGTTCAACAAATTGATTATCTTCCTATTTCCTCCAATGAAGGCAAAGTGTAATGGCGTGAAGCCATTTCTATCTTTGTAATCAACTCTGGAACCATTCTTCATCAAAAAATGGCACAGTTTACTATAATTTTGCAGACATGCGAGGTGGAGCATTGTCTGCCCTTCAGAATTGCAGACTGCCCAGTTAGGACTTGAGATTAATGAGTTTGGAATCTTGATCATAGATAAGAACTTGATGAGGATTTCTTCATGGTTAAGTGTAGATTTGGATAGTTCCTTGATTTTGTTCGAGGCCACAGCCATCCAGTTAAGTTGTAGCTGTTGATTCAAAGGAACATCTGCTAAACTCATGGTAGAGTTAGGAGATGCTTGATGTTGTTGCTGCTGAGATTGTTGAGAGGAATCCATTTGGTTACTACCTACAATTCTCTTTGCAATGTTTTTTGCATCTTCTAACTTACCGTTCATCTTCAATCCCACAATTTGAAGGGCTAACTCGATCAATTGCCTATCAGTATCATCTGTGTATGTGAATATCTGATGAGCGTTTGAGTTTGTAAAATCGTAGTTTGCATCTTCAAAAGTAACTAGTACAGGGCCGGCTTGACTAGCAGGTGGCAAGTAAGTCACTATTGTAGAATCGGACCAGCACTGTGTGGCAAGAGCGACATTTCTGCCAAACTTGACAATCAATCCTGGTCTGAAGTTAGAACCAAGTAAAGTAATTTCAATACCACCTCTAATTGGGCCTTGTGAAGGTATAATTCTTCTGATAGTTGGACAGTCCTCATTGTTCACATTCATGTTCAGGTTCATGTCAATATCGAGACCCATATTGACATTCAGGCCAGCACTTATGCTGCTGTTTGTAGAAATGAGGTTGCTACTTGGATCGACTAGAATATTACTATCATGTGGACTAAGAGTGGTTGCGGCTTCACGGTATTCCTTTTCTGGAGTAGTAGAAAATGCACTAGTTGCCGAGGAAAATAGGTGGTTTTGAGGTGATATGGCATCTGAACTGATAGGAGAAATTGGATCTCTTTTAGTTGTGTTCTTCTTGGAGTCGCCAATTGCTGAAGGTATTCCTCTTTGTTGATTGATGGTTTCGAAATATGTGCTTGATTCAGAGGGAGACCAAGGTCTCTTCTGTCGTTTTACCTGTCTGGAGTTCTCATCACCCAACAGGTTTGAAGGGTCAAAGGAAAATATTGACGAAAACATTCCCGTCTGAGATTTGCCGCCGTTGCTGGTGAGTAAATTCATAGAGTTCATATTTGTCACAGAGGATATTGGGTTGAATAAACTCGAGGAAGATGCAGTTGCCGGGTTATTATTGGAAACAGAGTTCATTGTCGTGGTGGATGTTGGTACGCTCAACTCCGCGGAAGAATCGCCATTGGAGTTGTTGGATGTGATTGAAGAGTTCTTCTTATTCATGGTGGACGATTTTGTGTAAAGGTCTGAGCCGTTTTCTTCTTGGTCAAGAACATTCTCCTTGTTTCGCTCCATGCTCGACTTCAGTGACTTCTTTCTGTCCATGATCAGAATGGGCGTTGAAATCGTCTTCCCGACAATGGCGCCCTCTTTGTTTTTCAAAAAAATGAGGATCTGGAAGCCCTCCAGCTCCTGGTGGTGCCTGCAGTAACAGACTATTCTGGACAAGAGCTCAATTTTGCGCTCGTTGGTGTTCCCGTTGGGAGCTGGGAAGGAAACAATCTCTTTGCTGTTAATGATGATGGCTCGTTTCGGGAGGTTGATGTCCCAGTTGGATGAATCGTCAACGAGCCCAGCCTTACGTCGGGAGGCACGCTTCAACTCACGGCGCATGCAGCGCTTGCACACGTTGCAGCTCTTGACCCGGCCGTCATTGGCGTTGGATGTCTGCGAGCCCACGATGAACAAGTCGAGGTACAAGAGGTGATCCTGGATCGAGTCTGGCAGCGTGTTGTCGGCAAGTGTGAACTTCGGCTTCGTGATGGAGTCTCTTGGGATGTGAAGGAGGAACTGCGGGGGCGGTGGAGAGATCGACAGCTCGAGCTTGATCTGGGTCTCTACCCGGGAGTGTGAAGGCAAGTCTGCGATTTGGATGTGGTAGGGGAAGCTCTGCTCGTCCCGGAGAAAGCACTCCTGGTATGCGGGTGGTAACAGCGTCGTCGTCACTTCCGGGTCGTCTGGGCTGCTCACAGCGGGCGCCCTCGTGTACGAAAAGCCCACGTTTGAGTGGTGAATGTACTTGGCGTCCTGGTTCAATCCGAACTTCACCTTCATCAGCTCCTTCTTCGAACCCTCATACATCCGCAGCTCCTCCGACGGGTTGAGAACCCGTCCATTTGGTACCATCTGGCTGTTGCTGCCGTATTCGCTTCCCACAGTAGTATCCACTGCGTCGTTCCCGTTGTTGGCGCCCTCTTGGGTGCCGTCAATCATGTCGAGGATCTCGTTCGGCTGCTGGAAGCACTGGGGGTTCAAGAACTCGTTCAACACTTCGTCTTCCAAGATCTGTCGGGCAATCTCACCCTCGTCAAGGCCGCCTTCAGGCTGTCTGTCTTTCGGTGTGCACAGCTCAGCCCTGTCTTCCATCCTGCTGGCGCCTTCTCTGTCTGTCGTCCTGTCTCTTTCCCTTGTTCTCTCGGGCTCCCGTTTGCCCGGGTAAGCCCCGCTGGAGATGAATGTCATGAACGTGTCCATCCTGTCTCTGCGTTAGTTGCTGTTACTCTTTCTGTCTGCTATCTGTCTCTGTGCTCCTCCCTCTACTTCCTCTACCTCCCTCTTCTTCCTCTAATAAGCAGTGACGCCCACCACCTTTTTTGTCTGCTCTCGGCTCACAGCCCGCACCATTTTTTTGGGCAGCATGAAGCGGAAAAAAAAATAAGGCCGATCCGAGTCAGACATGTCAGAAATGTCAGATCTGGGGGCTGGTAGAGGGATGGCATCGTCTGTTACTCTGCTTCGTTGCTTTTCTACACACTCCTACGGTTACATACACACGGCGCCCAGGCGCCGGGAGTCAGGGCTAACTAGCTGGCTGGTCTAGTCGTCTCTCATAGGGGGAGGAGGAGGGGCGCCGGCGTTGGGGTTGATATCAGGGTTGACGCTGGAGTCGACAGGAAAGTTGCCGTCTCTGTCGACATTGAAGGCTTCCTCCCTGTCTCTGTCACCCCTGCCACCCCGGCCACCCCGGCCACCTCGGCCGCCCCTACCGCCACGTCTCTCTCTCACGGGCGAGTACGACCGCTCTCTCCCCCGTCCTCGTCTGTAGTGGGCATCTGAGCCGGCATCGTCGTAGTCGTCGTACCTCCGGCCCCTTCCGCGGTCGTCCCGGCGATACTCCCGTTCCCGCTCGTCGTATCTTCTGTCGGGAGCCCGTCTGTCTTCCCGGTACCCGTGGTCACGTCGTCCGCCGTCAAAACGTCTGCGTTCGATGTTCCGCTGCGAGACAGGAAGCCGCCTGGCCCGCTCGCAGGCGATCCCCCGGTCCGGGTCAAGCGCCAAGCCATCATCGAGCACCCGGCCGTCCTCGACGTCGTCTAGAATGGCGTTCATGTCGTCGATCTTGCGAAACGCAACAAACGCATACTGCTCCCCGTCGCTGTGGCGGGGCGGCATCACGTTCACCTGTGCTAGCGGGCCGTATGCCTCAAACACCTCTGCAAGACGCTTGGCACTCGTCCCCTTCACAAACCCGGTAACGTATAGCGTCGCCCGTGGAACAGCGTCCTTCGACCGGGATGGCATACCCCGGCCGCCTGCACCGCCGGGACCACCTCTGCCCCGCTCTCTGCCTCTCTCCCGGCCCCTCTCCCGGCCTCTTTCTCTGTCCCACTCTTCTCTCCGATCCTCCCTCACACCTTCAAAAACACCACCTTCCCTCAATTCGTCTCTGGCATCGTCCTTAATGTCGTCTGTAACGTCGGCACTGAAGTCGGTCCCGACGTCGTCTCTCTCGAAGCTCCTCTCTCTGGACATATGTGCACAGATCTATTCTATGTTAGTGGACGTTCGGTCTCAACTCCGTCTCCGGATTTTCCAATGGCTCTCTCTACCACTGTTAACCTTTACTGCTGCTGCTTCTCTGACGTGCTGATCGTCTTCAATTTCAGCTTGTCTGCTTCGACTTCCCCGACATGCTCGCCTCGTCATCTTTTCGGATTTTCTCTTTTCCTCTATTTTCTGAAAAATTTCAGTCCTTTTTTATTTTTTTTTGCTTCCGGCCTGTATCTATCAGGAGGAAGAAGTAGTATGAGGAGGATCGGTTCGGGCTAGAGAAGAGAAATAGCCACAGAGAAACAAGCAATGGACAGCCAAATACAGTTCAGAATTGTTGCCGGCTCGTACGAGCACTCGCTCTTGTGTCTTTCCGTGACAATCCCGCTGACGCAGGACAAAGCGGAGAAGGACATCAGACAGCCACATTTCCAGCCAATCTTTCATTTCCAGGCACATGCCATGTCTATCAGATCCATGGATATTGCCAAACGGTACTTAGTAACAGGGTCGAACGACGAACACATCAGAATTTACGACTTGCAGAAGAGAAAGGAACTAGGCACGCTTTTGCAGCACCAAGGTTCGATCACGAAGCTCTTATTTTCAAACGAGGTCGATGAATCCGACGACAAGGAGGATTCCGAAAAGACCAATGACGAGGACACCCCACAATATCCTAACCACAAGAAGGGAAGATGGCTGCTCTCTGCGTCTGAGGACGGTACAATAATCATATGGCGGACAAAGGACTGGGAGAAGTTTGGATTGTTGAAGGGTCACAAGGGCGCAGTAAACGACTTGGCCATCCATCCAAGTGGTAGAGTCGCCATTTCTGTTGGTAGTGATCAGACGGTTAGATTGTGGAACTTGATGACTGCAAAAAAGGCCAGTAACCTCAAGCTCAGGGGTGCTTTGACGCGTGGCCAGGTGGGATCCTTCATACGGTTTGACTCTGCAGGCGACTTCTTCGTCGTTGGATTTAGAGATAGGATCATGTTCTACAAGACCAGAGAGGCGAAAATGTGCAACCTCCTCAAAACAGGTAGAAACGTGCTTATGGCAGTTGAGTTCGTCACGCTAGCAAACGGCAAGGAGTACCTTGTTCTAGCCCTCAACGATGGATCGATCAATTTTTACGAGTTCAGCAATCACATCTATGAGCCTGTGAATAAACAGGTTAATGAGATAGATGGTGGAGACCTTGACAGCATTCCTAAGCCAGACTTCTGTCTTCAGGGTCACGCAGTGAGAGTGAAAGGAATCTCCTTCTACGAGGAACTCGTGAACGGCAAGCTCTATATCTACATGACGTCTATCTCCTCCGATGGCCAGATTGTTGTATGGAACTTGGACGCCAACGTGATGGACCAGGTCGCAGTGTACTCCACGGGCGAGCGGTTGAACGTCATCTCCACCGTGCAGGAGAGCATCGAGAAGGCCGACACCATGAAGCCTATATACAACCCTAACGACGAGAAGTTGAAGGACGTCGCCACCGACAGTGAGTACGAGAGTGATGGTGAAAGCCTGGCACATGTAATGGAGGGGCGCAAGAAGAAGAAGTCGACCAAGAAACAACGTAGAGAAAAGCGGAAACTCATACAGGTTGAAATGGAATAGACGATTAATATATAAATGAAGTAGTTGTATAGTCTTAGTCACTAAGTCACGTTTTTATAAAGTTAAAAGCAAAGCCAGACAGTGTAGTGGAACGCGGTCGATGGAGTGGTGTCGGGGACTGACAAATCTCTAGAGTTTTGGTTTGTTCAATCTCTTGACGTGGTGGTCAAAAAGCTTCTTGGCCTTGACCCACACAAGAGCCTTGTCTTTGTTTGGCAACTCCTTCAAGGATGGCAGCAAGTCTCTGGCAAAAAACTCGGATGCCTCTCTTGGCAATAGCGAAGGCAAATGGTCGATGGAAATGACAGACAACTTTGGGCCCTTGGTGGTCTCCACGAGAACGGTAGGGTCGTCAAATTGGGTGGCAATCGTGTACACTGGAATAGGGTTGTGTGGATTCGTCGTGTCTGCAGATACATCGACGATAGTTCTGAGCTTTCTGTCATCCTTGTTCAACAAGTCGTAGTTGATGAAAGGAGGAATTGGTTTGGACAAGTAGATACAGTTGATTAAGATGTCAGAACTTGCAATTTCCTTGAAAGGTCCGCCCTTCTTGGTCTCGTTCATATCCCATTTGAGAAGATTCGATTCTGGAATGCCAACCTTTTTACAGAGGTCAATCGCACCGGAACCACATCTGCCCAACGCACCGATCACCAACACAGTTGGGTATCTGCCGGTTTTAGCGTATGCCTTTTTGAGTTGTGCCTTGACGTCCTTGACCAACAAGTCCTCGTTTGGATAAGGAGTGACACCAGGAAGGTTTTTCGAATCAGAGTTGAGCTGTTTAAACGACCAATCTAAAACTCCCAGAGCAGCACCGGCAAACCCGGCGTAGTAGCCAAACGCAGCGACTCTTCTACCTTGGTCATTCTCCAAGAACTCCAAGTCGTACAACGTACCGCCACCGTATGGGAATCTTGATAACACGTCTTCCCACCCGCCCTGGTCTTTGTAACAGTGGGCAAACTGGATGTGGTCGTGCACTAGCGGGAAGAGCTCCTCTGGTAGCTCTTTCAAACCGATAATGGTTCTGTTTCTTGGTGCAGTTTTCCATGACTCGAAGGGAACAATCTTGGCACCAGCCTGGCGGTACTCCTCAGTTTTGAAAGTGGACTGTGGTGCTTCTTCGACATAAATTTCAAAGTCACCGGTGTCGAGCAGCTGCTTGACCGTCTTTGGGGTAAGAGCAGCTCTGGCCTCTCTTGGCTTGGTTTCGGCCCTCAAATGCAAAATCACTTTATTTCCTGCCATAATGGGAATGCTCCGTAGTGGTGTGTGCCGATGTGCTTGCGCTATCGAAAGAGGATACAGAAAGCAGTACAAGCAAGCCCTCCCCCTTTCTATGTGTTCTCTACTCCTTCACAAACAGCAGGCCCGCAGCCTTATAAAGCCCCAGCCAGCTATCTGAGTCACCGTCGCCGTCGGACCCAGCTTACCGCCGTTGCCGTTTTGGGAAAGTCTCACACAGCCGTGATAAAAAAAAAATGACTCTTTCCCCAGCGACATAATTGATGTCGTGGTACGACAAATATGTACGACGCGCCCGGAAGGGAGCTGTTCCGCTTTAGGAAGGCGGCCATTTCGACGGATCTGACATGAATGCGACAAAAGATAAATAGAAGCAAAACACGACAGCCTGGACAAAAAAAAGGGGACTGTCTAATCACTGTTTTGAGCTTTACCACTGCCAATTGTTGCCGCCTGATGTCTACAAACAGCCCGAACAACTCGATATTAACCTTTTCGCCGCTTTTAACGACGAAAAAGGTGAGAGATCACTTCCAGACACCGCCTAACCCGCTGAACCAGCAGCAGGCACGAGTGCACTCGCAATCACACCCGCAGACGCTGTATAATAACAGTGTTTCCAGCACCACCGCCAACAAGAACCACATTCTGCCGCTGCCGAACTTGTATGCCCACCAGTCGTCCCCGCAGGACGGCCGAGGTATCAGCACGTTGTTTCACGACGAGCCAATACAGCAGAAAGGTGAGGCGAGCTCGAACAACGGGGGCCTCTCGAACAAGTCGAGCATCGAGAATAATCTCAGCAGTCTAGGCAGCAGCAACAATAACAAGGACAGCGGCGACAGCCAAAATGAGGGCAGCGGTAACGGCAACAACAATAGCAACGGTGGTGGTAACGGTAACAATATAAATTTTTCGGGAAATAACAACAACAGCAACAGCAAGGGCAACAACAACAACAACAACAACAACATCCACAATCCTGAATCCTCGACGATATTTGACATAAATACTCCATTGACGCAAGCCGACAAACTACGGCTCTGGAGACACGATGCGCTTTTGCAGCACCATTACAAGACAGCCATATATATAGGCGATAAGGTTCTTTCTCTGACAAATGACCCCAATGACGCATTCTGGCTAGCCCAGGTTCACTATGCCTCGTCTAACTACCAAATAGCTAGAAACTTGTTGCTGGGTCCAAATTTCGAGGCCTCTGTTGGCTGCAGGTACTTGGCGGGATTATGTCTTATCAAGTTGGAGAAGTTGGATGAAGCGTTGGATATAATAGGAGAGGTGAACCCGTTCAAGAAGGACCATTCGATTCGGAACCCAGATGGTGGAATCAAACTAGAGGCCTCGATGTGCTATTTACGAGGCTTGATCTATGCTAAACAGAACAATTTCGAAAGAGCAAGAGACTGTTTCAAGGAAGCAGTTCTTGTCGATGTCAAATGTTTTGAGGCTTTTGACGAACTGATTTCCAATCATTTGCTCACCCCGAACGAAGAATGGGATTTGTTGCAATGTTTGAATTTTGATGATGCAGATAACAACAATGAGCTCGTGAAAATGTTATATACAACCCACATCAACAAGTACAAAAACTTGAATTTATACGAGGATGCAAAGCAAAGGCTCAAAGATGAATACGATTTGGGAGACAACATAGACATCTTATTGAGTGAAGCTGAATTGTATTTTATCAAGTGCAAATTTCAGGAATGCCTAGCCTTATGTACCAAGATTATTGAAAGAGATGAACTAAACATATCGGCCCTATCAAACTATTTAAGCTGTCTCTATGAATTGGGTGGTAAAAATAAGCTTTTTCTTATGGCTCATAGACTAGCGGAGAACTATCCCAATCATTACATAACGTGGGTTGCCATTGGGATTTACTACTTTGCCATTAAACAGATATCCGAAGCAAGGCTTTTCTTCTCCAAAGCTTCGATATTGAATCCAAATTTTGCATCTGCTTGGATAGGTTTTGCACACACATTTGCTGCAGATGGTGAGCACGAACAAGCAATCAGTGCATATGCGACTGCTTCTCGATTATTCCCGGGTACTCACTTGCCGAATCTATTTCTTGGCATGCAATATTTGCAGATGAATAATTACACATTGGCATGGGAATATTTGAACTACTCTTATGCGATCTGCCCAACAGATCCTCTTTTACTAAACGAAATTGGTGTTTTAAACTATCACAAAAGCGAGCTTCAGAAGGCGGAAGTATATTTATGTCGAGCTCTTGTCGCTTCAAAATCCTTAGAATATGGCTCCAAGGCCTGGTGTTCAATCCACTGTAACTTGGCCCACGTGTACAGGAGAATGAGTTTGTATGATAAATCTATCAGCCATTTCAACGAAGTACTAAAAATTGCCAAAGATGACGTTAACATATATTCCACATTGGGTTTGATCAATTTAAAGCTTGGAAAGATTGCAAACGCAGTGGAGTATCTTCACATTGCATTATCGATTCAGCCGAATGATCCCATGGCTACCGATTTACTCGATAAAGCACTTGATTTGAACATTCGTGTGGCAAATAAGAAATTTCTCAGTGAGTCCTTGAATACACCAAACAAGATTAAGAAGCCTAACTTTCATAATACGATAAGCAATTTCTCTGAAGTTCTGAAATCGTTAGGTAGCGGATCTAAGAAAGATGGACGGAAATTGGAAGGATCGATACCCAAAGGTAAAAACTATATAGATATAGTTGACGATGAAGATGAGATCATGGATATTGAAAGCGAGTAAAGCTTAATTCTCAAGGCTTTATTTTTGATGCTCTTTTATAAAAATTGTTTATATACAACTTTAATTATAATAACAACCCCAATGCAGCGGGTTATTCTAGCTGCTGCCTGTTGAAACAATCATTTGGAAAATTGCTTTTCCTGCTCTTTCTGTAAAATCTAGGTTAGGACATCCAACAGCCATTTTCTTAAGGGCATCATGAAACCCTAACCTTATTAAAAGGCTGGAACGATTGCTTACATTCAATAAGTCAATTTCAGAATGGTTACTATACCTTGAGCCACTGTAGTTATCAGTTGTTTCTTCCCTATATGTCAAATCAATAACAACCCATGCAATGCAAGTTTTAATTTCCCATATTTCGTCTGAGCTTGCATCACTAGGAACGGGATCCGTTAAAAGATCCAACAACTCTTGTAGTAACAGTTTGTTACGTAAAAGACTCACTTTATTGTCCACAGTAGAAGCTGCCAAATGAATCAAACAATAGCAAATCGATAAAGTCAATTTGGTAGATTTGCTGCTCTGCAGATGTATTCTTAAAAACTCCACAAAATCAATATCATAGCTATATTTTGGCCTGGGTGTTTTAAATTTATCAAATTCTTTGTAGATATAGCTGCCATCAGTGAAAGAATCTGTTAGCAAGTTTCTCAAAGTGTTGAAACTCAGAATCTGAATCTCCACATTACTGTCTTCACAGAATTGGAAAATCTTATCTAAGCGTACAATTTCTAAAAACTTTTTTTTGAATACCTTGTTATTTCCGAACAAAGCGTTCCTTATTATTGAAAGCGATGCGATAACAGTATCATCATTTGGCTCATTTCCAAGAAAACCATTTAGCAAATGTAGTAATTCGTCAATGTTTAATTGATCTCTAGTGGCAGAGAACTCAATCACAAGATTTGATATCACCCGTAGCACAAGGGTCTGCAAAGAGTTTTCGTGCATAAAAACCTTTTTTTCAAAAGAATCATGAAACTTGAGTAAAGAAGTGTTGAACTTTACGATTCTAATCAAAAACTCAATATATTTGTATGAGGTAAAGTATGTTCTTAACAATGCTGCGGACCTCGATAGAGATCGCAAAACTAAGCACGAGGCATAAGTTAATTGATTGGACACCTCCAATACTTTCCAATGTTGAGTAGTGATCTTTTCAGAGGGCCACTGTTGAAGCATTTTGCAGTGAATATCCAAGGTCTGGCTGATGAAGTTGTTTGCATCTCCCTTTGATATGTTCAGCTTGGCTTTGTCATCTGTCACTCCCATGAAGCTAAGAATAGTTAGACACATCGAAAACTTGTATGAATCTACCCGACACATGCTCTTATCATCAAAGTTGTAGTCTGTTTTTATGATGTCATTGACAGTTTGGATATAATCTAGATCGTTGAGTAGTATTGGTAGATTTGGGGAAACTTCCAAAAGCTTTACCAATAGAGATAACGGAGTCAAACTGAGTGGGATGTTATATTTGAGGACAATATTTCGAAAATTTATTTGACTTAGCCTCTCTCGTGATATGAGCTCCAGAACAACTGTATAAATTAGCCTCACAACATCAAGCTTTTCTTCTTTTTGTAAGCTGTACTCAATCAAAACGCTAGATGCGGCCCATGAAACTTCGTACTTATGAGCCGCAGTTAGAGAGAGCAAACATATAATAAACTCTTCCGGAATCGGAATGATACTATGCTCTAAATTCTTTTTCTGATGAACACTCCGATCATTACTTGATGACAAAATATATGCATATAGAAACAAATATTGAGATAAAGATTGAGAGTAGAAGGAAATTTTTGAATCAACCAGAACGGAATGAGATCCACGAATGGCAGAGTTATTTTGTAGTTTTCGATCAATATCCGTTTCGGCATCATGCATTATTTGATTCCACAAGTCCCGATATTTTTTGTAGATGATATCAGCAATATTAAGCTGTAAGAACAGATTGAATGCTCCAGGATCAACAAGAAGGAAAAACTTACAGATGGAAGAAGATAGATATATTGGTGTGCTCTTTGTTTTCAAGATGATCATCAGTTGTTTCACAAAAAGACGGGTTTTCTGTGTATCTAAAAGAACCAATTTTTCAGTTTCTGTGTCTTTACAAAACAATATCAGTTTATTGCAAAATGCAGCAGTGGTTGATTCAGTCATGGCATTCTGAGTAATAATGATCATATCATTCAACCGGTCACATATGACTGTTTGGTTCTCGACTCCTAATAGACTCGAGTGCTGCAAAAAGTGTAAGACGCAATTTTCTCGAGTTCCAAAGTCATTTATGGAGGCTAATGTGCTTTTAATGATTTCCAGATTGTTCCAATAACCACTCTTATCGCCTTTTCCGGGAGGTGATTGGCATAGTTGTATGAACTGTTCAACCGTTCCAATTGTGTTGCAATTTTTCTCAATGTTTGTCATTCCCATCCTAGTAGAAAGTCGCAATCCAAGCCTTCTCCTGTTTTCCGATTCAGTTTGCCCACTACCCCAACTTAGGCATTATCTTTGCATCCCTTCTTTGCAGAATTCGAAAAGAAGATGACGTTTTAGCGATAAGAAGAGAAGTCTTCTGTCCGACATATCCTAAACGACGCGTCGCTTCAAAAGACTGGAATGGATTAGGGGTGGGTGAAATTTTTTGTCAGAACAGACTGGCTTCAGCAAAGTAGGTCGAAAAATCTTAATCTCCGGGCAAAGGTACTAGGGGTAGAATATTATGCTAATATATTAAGCCACGAGAAAGGATTATACAATATGCCTAGAGACCCTTTGATTGGTATTGTTGGCAAACCGTCGAGTGGTAAGTCGACCACGTTGAACTCGCTGACCGATGCTAATGCCAAAATTGGATCCTTTCCGTTCACAACTATAGAGCCAAACAGGGCTACAGGTTACTTGAAAATAGACTGTGCGTGCTCCAGATATGGGAAAGAGGAGCTATGCAAACCTAACTACGGCTGGTGTGAAAATGGTAGTAGACATGTGCCTATTGACTTGTTGGATGTTGCAGGTCTAATTCCTGGTGCTTCTCAAGGATTGGGTTTAGGTAACAAGTTTTTGGATGATTTGAGACAGGCTGATGCTTTGATTCACGTTGTCGATGTTTCCGGTACAACTAACGCAGAAGGCAAAGCCACAAGAGGATACGACCCTTTGAAGGATATTGAGTGGTTGCAGGATGAAATCCGATTGTGGATTGAAGGTAACTTGAATAAAAGGTGGGGGTCCATAGTAAGACGACATACCTCCACCAAATCAAGTATTGTAGAAACTCTCAGAGCACAGTTTGGTGGTTATGGTGCCAACGCCACTTTGGTTAGGGAGGCCATTGATTCGATTGAAAACTTACCACCTTTAGAAGAATGGGATAACGAGTGGATTACCACTGTTATCAAAGCTTTTATGAGATTCAAGTTTCCTACTGTATTAGCTTTGAACAAGATCGATCATCCAGATGCAGACAAAAATGTTTCCAAAATTCTACTCAAATACCCAGATACAAGAGCGGTTCTTACAAGTGCTATAACGGAGATCTTCTTAAGAAAGCTAAAGAAGCAGAACTATATTCAGTACGAGGAAGGGACTGAGTTTGTTGATACATTAGAGGATTTGGGGCCAGACTGTGGATTGAAACCGCTGGATGAGAAATTGACAGAAAGACTAGAAGATATTAAAGATCTAGTTCTTTACCGTTTTGGCTCCACAGGTGTTGTTCAAGTTCTTCAGGAAGCTGCCAACGTACTAGACTTAGTGCCTGTATTTACAGTTAGAAATATTAACACATTCACGGGTAACAGTGGGTCCAATGTTTTTAGGGACTGCATGCTATTCAAAAGAGGAACAAAAGTTGGTTCCGTTGCCAGAAGTATTATGGGAGAGGTTACGATAGCAGCCATTGAAGGTGTTAGTGGTAAGAGAGTCTCTCCAGACGACACGATAGACAATAATAAAAACGATATATTAACTTTCAAGGTGGCTCCTGGAGGTGTGAGCAGTGAGAAGAAGGAGTGATGAATCCCCTAAGTGCTGCGCAACAGTGTTTATAACTTTATGTATTGCAAAGCAACATAAGATACTGCACCATACCACTAAATATGATAGGTTGAGAAAAAAATTAAATCATACAAATCAAGATATTTTTAGGTCAAAAACTCATTAAACATTCAGAGTCCAACTCAATTATAATTTGTATCTGAATTTGACGTTTTCTTTGTCAGTTAGATCGGCAAACTCAATATTCTCGATGTCTGGAATCTCCAAAGCACCTTCGGCAAGGAGTCTGTCTCTTCTTCTGTTTTCTGACCAGTAGTTGTAGTACAACCAAGCAATCACAATTACGGAAATTGAATAGCAAACCACAATTGAGATCTGGCCACCTCTGTATTCTGGAGCTTGGGAGGCAATGAATGTCTGAGGGCCAATCAAG
This sequence comes from Pichia membranifaciens NRRL Y-2026, assembly GCF_001661235.1. Taxonomy (NCBI): domain Eukaryota; kingdom Fungi; phylum Ascomycota; class Pichiomycetes; order Pichiales; family Pichiaceae; genus Pichia; species Pichia membranifaciens. The sequence goes on along the minus strand of NW_017566983.1, from coordinate 1,863,609 downwards.
TTACCTACGCAGTAGCCGATCAGATACATAGCGCTGACAGTGATTTTCTTCGTGTGGCCAGCCACATTCGAAGTGAAACAGGAAAGACAGCAAATCGTACCGACTGGAGAAATGTAGTACAAGTAGTAGCCGGCCAATCTAGCCTTTGGTGAATCTAGAGCAAAGGCTAGCATTGAAACAGCACCCACAGTGATGGTCATAGCAAATGTAGCAATTGCCAATTTATGTTTGAAGTACTTCTGGAGCCATGCAAAGAGAATGCAGCCGACGAGTTCCACCGCACCACCCGGCATGTTCATGAGCAAACTTTGAGTGGAACTGTATCCAAAAACATCCTTCAAAAGAATGGCGCCGAAGTTGGTCAACGCACCGTTTGGAATGTCTGTGGCGATCGCGTAGAAGAAGCAGATCCACGTGTTGATGTCGAGAAGCGCCTCCTTCAACTGGTGCATCTTGAAGTGTTTGTTACCGAAACCTTGGTTGTTGCTCTTGATACGCAAGACAACCTGCTTTCTCTGTGTTGGGGTTAAGAACCACGCCTTGACAGGCAAGTCTGGGATGTGCAAAAGGATCATGAAACCAACAGAGATGGTCATGCATCCAATGACGATGAACAACACCTTCCACGCCTCGAGGGAGTACGAGCCCTCGCGGATGGCCAAACCGTAGGCAATGGAACTACCCAAGATGGTTCCAAGACCATTACAGGCAAACCAATATGCGGTTCTCAAGAATTGTTCGTCAGCCTTGTACCATTGACCGGTGATGATGACCATGGCAGGGGTAACGGCGGACTCGAGGATCCCAAGAAACGTTCTCAAAGTGACGAACCCGGCGTAGTTCTTTGGCACTGCGTGCAAGCAGAGAATCATACCCCACAAGACAATGAAAATTCCAGAGAGTTTGACGACAGGGAATCTTTGGAGGGCCATACTGATTGGGAACTCGAACACCAAGTAGCCCAAGTAGAAGGCACTACCACACCACGAGTACTGGTCTCCGTGCATACTGTAGTAGGTCCGCAAGCCCATCACGGCTGCGTAACCGGAGGACACCTTGTCCATATACTGCAAGGCATAGAGGAGACAGATGAGAGGTAAGAGGAAGAGGTCGATCTTGAAAAGCAGTTTTCTTTCCTCCTTTTCGGTAAGCTCGACGTCCTGTGCGTCCAGTGCATACTCCATCGCCTCGTCGACATCGCCCGTGATATCGATGATTCTGCCATCGATGGACTTGATGTGCGAGAGGACCTGGTCGGTGTCGATGTTGTCCTTGGAAAAGGTCGAGTGGAGCTCGGTCTCTCCACCTTTCTCCTTCTCAATGTCAGACATTGGTGAATTGTGTGTGTGTGTGTTGTTTTAGTTTGGTTGATGGTAGCCTTTGGAAGAGTGCACAACGCAAGACACACAGACCCAAAGCACAAAGGAGAGAGGAAGACGCACAACAAGAGCAGAGGCTGCCGTTCTTATACGGACACCCCGGCGCAGGGGACGGAGGCGGGTGAACTGTCGACTGATTAGCGGGCCAGTCGTCGGAGACACATTTCTGCTACAGCCTAATAATCTCACACACTTCCTTATCAGCCTTCCGACACGTCTCTGCCGTTCCTCCAAAACTCTCATCAATTTGACTCCTCGAGACAGGGACCCGACTCGATTAGTGCTGATAAACCCTGCACAGCCGTGAGCCAAATCTTGGTTACTGTGACTTTCTCTCTTTCTCCCCGCTAAGCCGCAAACATCCAGCTGCAGCGTCGGAGGTCCTTTGTTCCTTCGGAACACGCTATTTCATACTGGCCATCCTGTGTGGCGTGGTAGCTGTGGTGCAGCAAAACATGGCTGGGTAGCGCACACTGACAGCATTGCTGTCGGACCTACCTAATACGGCAGGCCGCCGCCTGCCGTTGGAAACGTCACTTGCCCTCGCGCCAGCTTATCGATGAGCCAAATTCGGAACAAGTGGCCCGCTGGGGGAACAGTTGCGAGCGGCAGCACATTACGTAAGCAACAGCCTCCTCGCATACCCCCACCCTTGGCGGTTCCAGATACCCAACTGGGGGTGACCCGTGCACCAGCGGGGGCCCACCGGCAGCTGGCGGGTCCGGCAGGGCCAATGCCTCGCCGGACCGGGGAGCAGGCTGTCCTTATCGGCGCGGCTGTGGCTGTGGCGGTGAAGGCGGCAGAAGCCGGCGCTTTCGGCCGCGTTGGGAGCAATCCCGACGGCCCATTTCAAGACATATAGGTAATAAGATATTGAAGGAAAGAGCAATAAGGCGGGGAGAGTGAAGGGGAGAGCAGAAAGGAGAGAAAAGACAGAAGAGACAAATACAGAAGTTAAAAAAAAAGAAAAACATGCAGAAAAGGTCGGGTAGCAGGAAACAATAGCGGCACGGCGTACTTTTGAGCATCCGGCTCTCCCCTTGTTCGGGTCCTTCACGTTGGCGTGTCCATGCTGGGGAAGCGTTCGGGGCGGGGTGGGAGCAGGGTCACAACTTGTATCTGAACTTGACGTTCTCTTTGTCGGTGAGGTCCGCGAACTCGATGTTCTCGATGTCAGGGATCTCGAGCACACCTTCGGCGAGAAGCTTGTCTCTTCTTCTGTTTTCGGCCCAGTAGTTGTAGTAGAGCCAGGAGATGAGGACGACGGAGACGGCGTAGCACACCACCATGGAGATCTGGCCTCCTCTGTACTGGGGCGCCTGGGCGGCAATGAAGGTCTGGGGCCCGATCAAGTTGCCGACACAGTACCCGATCAAAAAGAGGGCGTTCACGGTGATCTTCTTTGTGTGGCCGGCGACGTTGGAGGTGAAGCAGGAGAGACAGCAGATCATGCCGACAGGCATGACGCTGAAGAGGTAGTACCCGGCCAACCGCGCGTTGGGCGAGCCCATGGCGAAGGCAAGCATGCAGCACGAGACAAGCGTCAAAAACATGGTGAAGGTGGCGATCGCCAGCTTGTGCTTGAAGTACTTCTGCAGCCACGCAAAGAGGATGCAGCCGACAAGCTCGACGGCCCCGGAGGGCATGTTCATGAGCAAGCTCTCGGTGGAGCTGTATCCAAAGGTCTCCTTAAGAAGAATGGCGCCGAAGTTGGTCAACGCACCGTTTGGAATGTCGATGGCGATCGCGTAGAAGAAGCAGATCCACGTGTTGACGTCGAGAAGCGCCTCCTTCAACTGGTGCATCTTGAAGTGTCTGTTACCGAAGCCCTGGTTGTTGCTCTTGATGCGCACAACCACCTGCTTTCTCTGCTCCTCGTTCAAGAACCACGCCTTGACGGGCAAGTCGGGGATGTGCAGGACAATCATGAATCCGACGGCGATGGTCATGCATCCGATGACGATGAACAACACCTTCCACGCCTCGAGGGAGTACGAGCCCTCGCGGATGGCGAGGCCGTACGCAATGGCACTGCCCATGATCGTGCCGAGCCCGTTGCAGGCGAACCAGCACGCAGTTCTCAAGAACTGCTCGTCGGCCTTGTACCACTGTCCGGTGATGATCACCATGGCTGGCGTGACCGCGGACTCGAGGATCCCGAGAAACGTCCTCAACGTGATGAACCCGGCGTACGTCTTAGGTGCGGCGTGCAAACAGAGAATCATTCCCCACAGCACAATGAACAGACCGGACACCTTGGCGACGGGGAACCGCTGGAGCACCATGCTGATGGGGAACTCGAACACCAAGTAGCCCAAGTAGAAGGCACTACCACACCACGAGTACTGGTCTCCGTGCATGTCGTAGTAGGTCCGCAAGCCCATCACGGCTGCGTACCCGGACGACACCTTGTCCATGAACTGCATCGCGTACAACACGCAGATCAACGGCAACAGAAACATGTCGATTCTGCGCAACAACTTCCGCTCCTCCTCCTCGGTGAGCTCCACGCTCTTTGCGTCCAGCGCATACTCCATCGCCTCGTCGACGTCACCGGTGATGTCCACAATTCTGCCATCGATGGACTTGATGTGCGAGAGCACCTGGTCCGTGTCGATGTTGTCCTTCGAGAAGGTCGAGTGCAGCTCGACCTTGCTAGCTTCCTTTTCGATGTCCGACATACTCGCTTGCCGATATACCTCTCCCAGACAGAGAAATTGCTCCTTCTCTGCACCCACTTCCACACTGCTAGATCCCACCGTCTTCTTTATATACCCACCGCCCCGTGTCTCCGCTTATCTGGTCTGAGGCTGTACCGCTTCTCAACCGCACTGTCTACACAACTCATGCACTAGATAAGCCTGCAAAGGTAATAAGCGGCCCCCTTCACACGCTTTCTCCCCGGCCTCCTGCCATATCTCTGCCCTCTTACGCCCGAAGCTTGCGACCCGATTTGGCACGATCTGCACCATTTGTTCAGATTGCTACACCTCTTCTCTGCCGTTATTGCAGTACCACGGCCCTCGAGGACCCCCGATAAGCCACCACACACCCTATCTCGGGCCTTAGCCGCGTCGCCAGCGGTAAAACCCGACCGCCCATCGCTGCCGGGCCTCTTGCTGCCCTTTGCGCGGTGGCTGCGGAAACTCCAGAACAGCCCGATGGGGAAACTCTATTGCACCCCAGCCGGGCGCCGGCACAGCACTATTGTTCGTGGCGCCCGTGCCGGACTCTCGGCCGGAAGCCCTTGGCAGCCGGGCCGCAGGCCATTTGTCGATAAGAGAGAGAAGAAACAAGTAGTTAGGTCCCGCATTTTAGTTCAATGGCGCCAAAAACGCAGCTACACACTGGTCCGCTATACGCTGCACGCTATACAATAAGACACGCACGCGTCGCCGACGCCTCCGCAGAGGGCCTTCGCCGCCGCTACTTGGACGACTTCGCCGCCTCCTTGGCAGCCTCCTCCTTCTTGAACTCCTCGTTCAACTTCTTGGCGTCCACGTCTCTCACCTCCTTGAACGCACTGATCTCCTGCGGGTTCTTCGGAATGGCCACCCCGGGCTCGCCTAGGGTGGTCTGCTTGCCTTCCTCGCTTGGTAAAACTGTAGTCTTGAGTCCCATCTTGATGCTGTGACTGTGAATGTCCTTGCAGCTTGCGCAAGAGCCAGCCGCCCTTCCCCACGTCCTCGGTCCCGTCCTGCCCGTCTCCGGCCCTGCTTAAATACCCCCAGCCTCTCCGACCAGGCCCAGCCGCCAGGGGCATCTCCGCCAGGCCGGAAAACCGCGCCCAGGTCGATCGGCCCAGGCGCCCGGAATCCGGGACCGGGGAGGCTGCGGGCAGGGTTTATCCGAGGACGGTTCCAGGTACAGGACACAGCTGAAGAAGTTGCAGCTCGACGGCAGCAGACGTAGGGGGAAGAGGTGTAGCCAGCACAGACTATCGTTATCAGCACCGCAATGCCAAACGAGAGTCACACCCCCAGATGCATCCTCATCAGACACGGGTAGGTTTCGCCTGTGCAGGGCGTTTTTTTTCTCCTCTTCTTCCTATTTTCCAGACACACGACTAACACGACACAACAAATAACGCTTGTGTACTGCAGCCAGACGGAGTGGTCGAAGTCCGGACAGTACACCTCGGTGACAGACTTGTCGTTGACCCCGTTCGGGGTGAAGCAGATGGAGATCACTGGCGAACACTTGATCGGCGACTCACACAAGTACTTGATCAACCCTGAGGTGGTTCGCCTCATCATCACGTCGCCCCGCAAGAGGGCGATCCAGACAAAGGAGCTGTTGTTCAAGCACGTGGATAAGAAGGTGTACGAGGCAATTCCCTCGGAGATCGACGAGGACATCCGGGAATGGGAGTACGGCGACTACGAGGGTCTCTTGACCAAGCAGATCAAGGAGTTGCGGGCCAAGAGAGGGCTCCCCTACGAAGACTGGACGATCTGGCAGTACGGGTGTGAGAACGGCGAGGACTACAAGCAGGTCACTGCGAGAATCGACGTGCTTATCGCCAGGATCCAGGCCATCCACAAGGAGTACCTTGACAAGAAGGAGTCGTGCGACATCATGATTGTCGCACACGGCCACATCCTCAGATGCTTTGCGGCAAGATGGATTGGCCTCGACATCCACAGAAACCCCCGCTTCATGTTGGACGCTGGCGGTGTGTGCGTGTTGAGTTACCAGCACCACAACATCAAGGAGCCTGCACTTTACTTGACCGGCGCGTTCACCGTTCCGCTAGCAGAGGAAGGTCAAGACGTTTAACCACATTCCCCACGTGTCACTATGCTTTGTTTCCTGTTCGGATCTATGTTCGCTATATATTAGTTTCTATGCTATGTAGAAAAAGGAAGTCCAGAGAAAGAAAACATTACTTTTTAAGGTCGTTGAGTAGTTCATTCTGCTCAAAGGATAGTATCCGCTTGTGGGTGCGGCCCTTGTAGTTTGCCGCACGGATATTGATGTCCCCAATGGTGGATCTCCGCAGTTCTCGGCTTCTCGTCCGTTGATGCTGCGGCAGATTACTGTCTGTGGTTCTGTATTTCGCAGAATACGCTCTGGGCGGGATTCTGGTTGTGAAAACAGGAGAATCCGGCGAGTCATTCGACGTGTTGGATTTGTTGGAAATGTTTGAGGACTCCTCGTTGAACGTGTCTTCGAAAGATTCATTGACACCCTTGGCCTTGCGCGTTTTTGGAGAGGGTACATGGCCCGTGGAGGGGGACTCATACTCGCTCATTTGATGCTGAATCTCCTCCAACGTGTTGTTGAAAGAGTAGTTGAAGTTGTTGTTGGGGTTGTAGTCGTCGTCAATGTTGAGTCTTTTCGAAGAGTTTGTCTTCTTCCTCGTTCTTGGAGACTTATCCGAATCGTTGATATCGAAGGAGGCGAGGTTTTTCAAGGAGAAGGCAATGGATTTGTACGAAGATGGAATCTTGGACAGGCTGTTGTTATAGTTGTAGCTGTTGTTGTTGTTGTTATTGCTACCACTAGTATTAGCACTGTTTGTACCGTTGTTGGTGCTGGAACTGTTAGTCTCGTTCTCGTAGCTGGACGGTGTGTAGAGCTGTGGTATTTCCAGCATACTCGTCTGTTTCTTAATCTTCCCAAGAATCGGGTGTAGGATGTTTAAACCATGAGAGACAGCGCTGTTGGACTCGGTGGTTGTATCGTTCGGTTTTGAAGTGGTGTTATTTTCTTGTAGCAAAGAGTCAAAGTCGCTAGATAGATTAGCGGTGATAGTTTTGATGGAGCCCGCCCGTGAGCCCGACTGGTGGTTGTTATACGTGGCAGGGGTGTTGGCCATCTCTCGCAATGAGTCGAATGAAACATACTCATGTATATCGTGGTTAGCATTACCTGGTGAATCCAGTCTTTTAAAAGAACTTTCCGAGGTCTGAGACAGGTTCGAATTCTCACTGTTCAAAGTATTGTTATTTACAGTCGAGGTGTTGGTCGTATTCTGGATAGAGGTTTTCAAAAACCCACTCACTTTCCGTCCAGCACTGTTTATGTTCTCTGTAGTTCTTCTGATGAATGGAGCGAGTATGTCATTGTTTGTAGCAAAATTGGGCGACATGTGGTGAGAAATAGTACTAATACTACTACTTAGGATATTTCCACTGTCAGCGGTACTGGTGTCAGTTACTGGCTCATTCACTGGCTCCTCCGGATGAGTCATATCAACAATGTCATCTTCAAATGAATCGTTCTCAGATATTGAATCTCGGTATGGATGATCGACCCTAGATCCAATGCTGTCGTAATATCTGGCCTTTGACTTCAAGATCGGTGAAAACTGACGGACACTCGATCCTGTTGAGATTGGGGAAAAGGGTTGATCGGAGGCCTCAATGTTTTGTATACTGAGCAAGAAAACGCCAATCATGACGAGAGATAGGCCGACCACCAGAAGGAAAAATGTAAAATAAGTCAACTGGTTCCACTGTTTGAAGAAAACCAAACTGTTCGAGATGGTGACTGTATTGTAGATAAAAAACACCAATGGGTATAAGACAGAGGTGGTTATATTTTTCAAACCCTTATTGAGAAGGTACAACTGAGATATTCCTAGTGATAGGAAAACCGAGACAATGAAATACGAGGTCGATTCATTCAAGGATTTCCAGTTTTTGTTGATGAAAGTTGTAATGAGTATTTCGATGCTCGATTTGGCCAACAAGATTGAAAAACCTGAGAGTATGCCTGAGATAATACCATAAAATATACCTTTTACTTTCCTCAAAGTATTGGATGGATGGATGAATGTTGGCTGCAAAGCGTTTTTGTAGCAGTTGAGCATTCTTTGGGAGACAAGCAAGAAACACATTTGGAGGTAATCATTCGTTCCATTGATGAACGTCGCATCGTCGTAAGAATCGAGTTTGAACTCGATGTTTCCCAACTTGGTTTCCAGCTTGCGCAAATGCTTAGAAAGCGTGTTGTGGTAAAGCTGTTTGTTGATGAGGACGATAGACACTGAGAGACACATTATTATGAAAATATCAATCATCACCAAATATATGAAGTTGATGTTCTGAAGAAACTCGATGAACTGCGAGAGACTGTATTCGGGTTCGGTCAAAGACCCGCCACAGTAGGCTGTGAGAAATGCGCCGACACTGATTAGCACCGTTCCGTAGAGGGACCATGGTGTGAACGGCTCGTGGAGCATCACTGTGTGGAAGATGGTGTTGAACACTAACCCGATTGACTGCAATGGGCTGAGCACAATTAACGGCAACGATGTGATCTGGATGGATGAGCCGAAGATGTTTGCAAAAAGAAAAAGGAACAAGCCGATGTGCCACAACGATCGGTTGTAGGACGGTGGCTGCACATGGTTAGAGTTTGAATTCTGCGACACTATGTGAGACTTCCGTTGGAGAATAAGTCCGACAGACTGGCACGCCGAAGAGACCACAGCAGCGGTGCATCCCACAACAATGTTGCTCCTTGATTTCTGAGTCAGAGAAGACAGGTTGCTGAGGGGGGCTATCGCTAGCATGGTGCGTTAATAAGGTGAAGACAAAGACGTGTGTTCCGTGATGCCTCTGTCAGCCTAGGATCTGGCGATATAGGAAGCGATGGACGATAACGTAGTGAGGTGGTTGTGGAGAAACCGCTTGGCGATTGCAGAACACGCTTCGGTTCAAATGTGGCGTGTAGAAAGTTCGTGTTGAAGTGATCAGAGGGGAAAAAAGGGAAAGAGGTGTGCAGTCTCCTGTATGCTCTGCAGAGAACGTGCAACTTGATACTTTGCAGGTGTACAGCCCGGCTGTCTTCTCTGTCGCCAGGTGGTCATCGGGGCGGAGAAACGCACAAGATGGTGAGGAAGTGCCAGGCGTCGTACGTGCCTGCAGCGTATACAAAAAAAGCGGCACAGCGTGCTGGGCAGAGACGCCTGGGACGACGATAAGCCTTCCCGCTCCCTGGAGCCGTGCATCAAGCCAAGCACACTCTGTAGGTTGTTTGTGTTACACTTATGACGATATGTCCATTACACGGCTGCTACGGTGGCCTCTGGAGCTGTACGTACTCACCGGCGTCTTGCTTCACGTGAGAGCCTGTGACGCTAGTAGTCAGAGAGCACACCATGCAAAGCGTACCTACTCAGCAGCCACTCTCAGATCGGCAAGAGACTTCCGCTAGAGCGTATGCCGCTGTGCTGGACTCTACCTTGGTCCCACGTACGTTGTCTAGGCTGTAGCAGCTGCTCCTTTTAATGTCCGGCGGCGGCCTGGCCAGAAGTGGGCAGCACGCGCCCAGTGAAAGAGACAGGAAGCCTCGCCGAAACGAGAACGCGAGAAGGCGTAAAGGTGGTGAAATGAAACATGTTGCAGATGGAAAAGAAAGCGGAGAAGAGAAAGAGGCAATAGAAGGACGTCGATAGTAACAGCAGCAGCAGAAAGCCACCAGGAGAAGTAGAACAGCATGTCCTCGTCTCCGCCAATCCCCTCTTCCCCGGCATTCGGGGAAGACGACGCCATGATGCCCGATGCTGGCGAACACGAAAACGGCAACGGAGCCTCAAATACAGAAGAGACCACCGCCAGCAGGAGCCAGTCACAGCAGCCAGGATCGAGTCCGGCACACGTTCCGTCGTCGCCGCTCTTTCTGCCGCAGTCGTCGTCGCCGGCTGCAGCCCCGGAAAGCAGTACCGGCGCAAGACCACGGAGCCAGCATACACCACACCCGTCCTCAGATATCCTCCGCTCGACCGAGGGTCTCTCCCGTCAGAGGTACCGTGGTAGAGGAGACATCAACAGCTCGGATGTGTTCTCGTCGCCGATGCGCAGACGGTTTTTCAACGAGCCAAGAAGCGGAACGGACTCTTCGCCGATGCCTGGCAGACTGGGCTCCGACTTGTCGTCGGACACGAACAGAAGCGGCGGCGGTAACGCTGACGGCACCCCCCGACGGATTATCCCCTCATTCTCGTCGTCGTCGTTTGCCGATTCGGACGGACCTGCGCCCCCAGAGGGAGTGAGCAGTGAAGCCGGACATGCCCACAGCGGCGCCTCCGATCGTGGGAATGGGCACGACCTGGGCGACGCCGAAGACAGCACTCCTATCCGTGTCATCTGGGGTACGAACGTTTCGATCGAGAACGTGACTGACCGGTTCCGGAACTTTATCATGACCTTCAAAATGAACGACCGGTACGCGTACGATGGGAACGACGACATTGTCGACCCTGCCGGCGACCGGCCCTACTACGTGCAGATGCTCAATGTCCTCAAGGACACAGGTGCAACAAACTTGAACCTAGACGTGCAGAACTTGATGGCCGTTGCCTCGACGCGCACGCTTGCCACGCACTTGATCCTCTACCCTCAAGAAGTTATCCCCATCATGGACCAGACTGTCAAAGACTGCTTGGTCTCAATAGTGCTCGATGACCCAGAATACAGAGATACCCCAGAAACGCTTGCACTCGTCAATGACATTGAGTCGAAGTTATACAAGGTGCGTCCGTACAACATTGGCAACAAAAAGGGGATGAGAGAACTCAACCCGCAGGACATTGACAAGTTGGTTTCCATCAAAGGTTTGGTCATCCGCTCTACCCCGATCTTACCGGACATGAAAACAGCATTTTTCAAGTGTAACGTTTGCGACCACACAGTGGTAGTGGAAAATGACAGAGGTATCATTCAGGAGCCAAGAAAGTGTCCAAGGCAGATCTGTAACTCGTCGAACTCTATGCAGTTGATTCACAATAGATCCACTTTTGCCAACAAGCAAATCGTCAAGTTGCAGGAGACCCCTGATATTGTCCCCGATGGGCAGACACCGCATTCCGTTTCGTTATGTATTTACGACGAGTTGGTCGATTCCTGCAGAGCAGGTGACCGTGTGGAAGTGTGCGGTATCTTCAAATCATCTCCTGTCAAGGTGAGTCCGAGATTAAGAGTCGTGAAAAGCTTGTTCAAAACATATCTAGATGTCGTTCATATCAAGAAGGTTGATAAGCACCGTATCGGTGTTGATGTTTCCACAATTGAAAACGAACTACGAGAGCAAGAAGAAGTCGACGAGATCAGAAAGCTATCTGAGGATGAAGTTGAGAAAATCCGCCGCGTTGCAAGAAGACCCGATGTCTACCAGTTGCTTGCTAGATCCTTAGCACCCTCTATCTTTGAAATGGACGACGTAAAAAAGGGACTTCTACTTCAATTGTTTGGAGGCGCTAATAAAGATTTCAAGAAGGGATCGAGAACAAGAGGTGACATCAATATTCTACTATGTGGTGACCCATCCACTTCGAAGTCTCAAATTTTACAGTACGTTCACAAGATTGCACCAAGAGGTATTTACACGAGTGGTAAGGGATCCTCCGCTGTCGGGTTAACAGCATATGTGACGAGAGATATTGAGACAAAACAGTTGGTTTTGGAGAGCGGTGCTCTTGTGCTATCAGATGGAGGTGTTTGTTGCATCGATGAATTTGACAAAATGAGCGATCAGACAAGGTCGGTGTTGCACGAAGTCATGGAACAGCAGACCATTTCCATTGCCAAAGCAGGTATCATTACGACGTTGAATGCTCGTACCTCCATTTTGGCCTCTGCCAACCCTATTCAATCGCGTTATAACCCAAATTTGCCAGTCACCAAAAACATCGATCTTCCTCCCCCATTGTTGTCCAGATTTGACCTAGTGTTTTTAATTTTGGACAAGGTCGACAAGAAGTTGGACGAGCAGTTGGCGAAACACATTGCCAGCATGTACCTTGAAGATCGTATGTCAAGTGCGGCCACCGAAGAAATTTTACCTGTTGAGTTCCTCACGGGTTACATCCAGTACTCAAAAGAAAATATTCATCCGAAGTTGACAGAGGAGGCCAGAGACGAATTAGTTTCCTCTTATGTCCAGATGCGTCGTGCCGGCGAAGATTCACGGGGCGGTGGTTCCGAAAAGCGGATTACTGCAACAACCCGTCAATTGGAATCATTGATCAGATTATCCGAAGCACATGCCAAACTCCATTTGCGAGAGGTAGTGTTGTTGGAGGACGTCGTCGAAGCAGTGAGATTAATGAAGTCTGCTATCAAGGACTACGCTACAGATCCTTTGACGGGACGTATCGACATGGACTTGATTCAGACTGGTGTGAGTGTGGAGGAAAGACGTCGTAAGGAAGAACTCGACAAGGACATCATCAAGGTGCTAGAGACCGCCGGGGAAATTGACTGGCCTGGCCTAGCCGATGAAGTCGAGAAATTACGTGAGGGACTGCGTGTGGACAATCACGACCTAGGCGAGTCTGTGAGAAGACTGGAAGGAGATGGGAAAGTCATTGTCTTTGGACAAAGTAACCATAGAAGAGTTGCCATCAACAGGCACGTTGTATAACTCTGTACACTAGAAAACTCTCTTTAGAGTTGACATTTCATTACTATAATAACTTAATCTAGAAACTGTCAAATTTGAAAGTGTGTACAAACCGATTACGTAAGCGGAGGTGGTGGTCTTGTGGTTACGCAGCCCTGGTGTTAGAAGCAGCAGGGGATAGCTGCACAATGGGCCACGAGCTGAACACCAGTCTGGAGGAAGCAGCAGCCAGACAATACTAGCATGCCTCCAGCAGCACCTTGAAGTGACAAGCACTGTACACCAGTTCGTAGCCCTCTTCAGCCAACAGGAGCACCGAAATCCCGCTACCGATTCTGCAGCGCAACGGGGAAAGCAAGGAACCAATTATGGGGTACGCTGCGAAAATGGACAGCTTGAGCGACTATGGATGGAGTTGACGGAAAAGTGCTGATGAAAAGCGGATCCTGGAGCCTTTAATTCAGATCCCCTCTGTATCAGCAGATATACCCATTGCAACCAAGCCAGATAAACAATGTTTGCCAGACAATCCATCAGAGCTGTAGCTGCTGCTTCCAAAGCACAACCTGTTGCCAGAAGATCTGCATCCTCCCTTGCACAGACCATTGCATGTAGGTAGTGTTGTTATTTTCCGTCCAATTTGTCTAATATGCGAACAAGATTACTAACTAATGCTGGATAAGGAGTCCCCGGATACTCCCCGTTCTTTTTTGTCTGCTAGCTTTCTCAGAAAAATCTGTCTACTACACCAAGGTTGCCTTAGAACTCTCCAAGTCCGTTTACGTCAAGGAAGGACTAGCTCCACCTACTGTTGCTGAAGTCACCAAGGTCTACGAATGTGCTTTGAAGCAAGCCGACTCCTTTGCAAAGGACCCAAAGGCATTTGCTGACCTCGTTGCTAAGAACGCACAAGGCTTCAGCAAGGACGAAATTCTCAGATACATCTGCTACTTCATTCAAATCGTTGGTTTTTTCTCTCTTGGTGAAATCGTCGGTAGAAGAAATGTTGTCGGTTATGCTGAACACTAGATTCTGATTTGCAACGCCGGTTTTTCTCACTGATTGGAAAGTAGTGGCTTCTCCCCCACTGATGCCATATTTATTTCGTTAAAATTTATTTATTCGTTATGTCATTATATATAGGTATATGTCTATGCATACATGCTCAATATATATATTCTTGTTGATACAAGGAATCGATGGCTCGACCCGGTTAGACGTATTTCTTCAATTCACCTAACGTGCAGACCAATTTTTGGTATCACATTGAGAAAGATGTTTTATCAGAAGCAAACCAATCTAGTTTACGCAAAAGTAGCCCGAAGATGATTGAATGAAAAACAATAAAAATCTGGCAAAACTACGACAAAACATGAATAGGATATTATAAAAATATTATCGGTGGATACAAGTACACCAATTTCAGAAAAGAGCCAAACAAAAACTGTCTATATTTTCTCTACTGCTTTCCTTCCGCAACAAATTTAAAATACTTGTCGGCACTACGCTTTCTCCAGGACTTGCCTTGGAACATCACTAAAACTGCAGAGGCATTCGCCGACAACACAAGCATGGCCCAGAAAAACATAAGCCATCCGTAACCAACAGCTGTCAAAAATTCTTGGCATGAATAACTAACGGCAAAGTTAATACATGCAGAAAAGATTGCCAAAACTACGACCAACTCGCCCGATATGCCTCGGAAACAATCCATGGCGTACGATGTAGCAATAGAACAGGATGAAACCTGTTGAGCTGTCATAAAACCAATCCCAACCGAAATCACAGGCCATGCATCACCTTGCTCTGCGCCCCAACCGTACATCATGTAGCCAATTGCTCCAAAACAGAAAGGAAAAATCATCGCAAACAATCTCATTTCTGGCTCCTTCACACCATTGTTTCTTTTAGCAAAAAAGATGACAATATAGTCTGATAACGATCCGGCCAACCCACCTAGGCCACTTCCTACGAGGGAACCTAGACACATCAAGCCAGTTGTTGAAGTTGAGTAATTATAAGGATCTTCCATCAAGATTTCTGCAATAGTACTGAATGAAAGCATACCCGCAGTACCCCCAAATCCAAAGTTGAAACCAGCATAGAGTATGTTAGGAAAGGTGAATAAAATAAATGGACGACGGAAGTATTGCCAAAAGGTGGTTTTGTCTTGAGGGTAATAAACCCACCATTTGGTGACAATTTTTCCCCATGATGGAGCAGGAAAATCCTGAGCGTTAGGAATTTCGTACTCGGAGACCCCATCAGTAAGATCAACTTCAATATTCTCTTTTCTATCTAGCAGATGAGTACTAGTTTGGGGGCTGTCATCAAGATATTCAACTTCACCGGATTTCATCTGTTCCAAGAATTTTGAGTGTTCGCCTCTTTCGAACAAAAATCTTGGAAATAGCGTTTCTTGGAACGTGAATACGAACAACACAAAAACGACAGCATCAGCAATTGCAACAATGTATTGCGACCATCTCCAACCAATTGTATCTGCTTGTGCTCCACCAGAAACCAAACCAATAACACTACCAAGTTGCTGTGAGGATAGGTATACGGCCAATGCTCTACCTCTCTCGTGAACAAAGAAAGTGTCGAAGATGGTGAGCTGAATCATTGCTTCGTAACCTGCAACACCTAAGCCATTTACCGTCATTGCCAAAAACCACTGAGCATTACCGTTACATTTACCAATCCAAACCATGGCGCATGAGGCAATGACAGTAGTTGCAATAAAAACCGGCTTCCTTCCTATCTTCATTGCAGTTGGAATCCATAAAACATTGAAGAACCCAAGTAAAAGCCAATTTAAAGCACTTCCTCCATTCATGTTATTCATGTTTACTCCAATGTCTTCTGACACAGTTGTCCATGCGGCACCTAAATTATTTTCACCATAAGCAAAGCAACATGCGTATAAGGAAACAACAAATAACTGCCAGTATTTCTTGTACCTTGCCCAACCCAATGGATCAGCTCCACATTCAGTTGGAGGAGGTATATAAACAATCTCAGCTCCCTCAATGACATTTTCGTTGTCCTTCTTGATATCAACAAGTAGTTCCGTACCTGGCACTCCATTCACAAATTCTTCTCTCTCCATCTGTATTATGTCTTTAGCTAGTGAATGGTATGTTCATGAAATTCTGTCGGAACGGATAATTGAAACACAATACCGACTGAAAAAAATGAAGACTAGATAAGTCATTTTTAAATAAAGCACCATTGAGCGGACTGATCTTTTCGTTTGTGAGGCTAAGATAAGCTCATGTTAGAAGAGGTCCAAATGCTGGAATAAAACCAGGCAACTACGATAGCAATGAGTGCATATTGCACAACTATGATCTGGATTGAGCCTAATCACCTGTATCATCGGCGGAAAGTAGCTTCCGTCTTCGAAAATAGTATTTTAAAGCTTTTAAAGTTGGAAGGAGGGAACTGATCAATAATAGATAGGTGATAAGGACTGTAAAAAGGTGGCTTGGAAAAACCTGTCTTATCCGCAGCGGGGCCATTTTTTACCGAGGACTCTTATCTTTTGGCGCTATAAACGAGGAGCTAGCTAGCAACTATCGGGGTTTTTCCATGCAGCAAGCACCATGTAAAACTCGAAACCCAAGGGAAAGCGTTATTCCCAGCCAGAGCTCAATGTTGTGGAAAGAGTCTAGGTATGTACTATTTTTGAGAACTGCATCTCTCCTACTTCTTTTGTTGTCTTTGTCTGAATTTTTCCTGCTACTGGGATATATATAGAAGATTGTGACTTTCCAATACTTTTATCGTCAGTGTCATTTCACTTTTCCTATATATTATATGACAGAAACAAGAGAGGTTTGCTATTTCACTGAGAATGTCTAAGTATTTGCCGGTTGCTAATTCCACGAGGTCTTTCTGGCTTAGTGCCGAAGAAGATGATATCAAAGGCTACAGGAGTTCTGAAGAACTTCCAAAAGAAATGGATACTGTGATCATTGGATCCGGTTATTCTGGAACTGCTACTGCATACTACCTGCTAAAGGGAAACCCATCTAACAAGTCAATCTTAATGTTTGAGGCCAGAAACATTTGTAATGGAGCTACTTCACGGAACGGCGGGCATTTGAAGTGTGATTTGTACTATGGTTACGAAGGCTTTCTTCGGAAATACGGTGAGAAAGATGCTGCTTCTATTCACAATTTTGAATATGACCATATAAGGGCTACAAAAGCTTTAGTTGAAGAAGAGAAAATCGATTGCAATTTTGTTATCACTCGAGCCTGCGATATACACTTTGACAAATCTGGCATGGATAAAGCCATAAGCGGCTACAATTCGGTTTCTAAGAACTCTTATGTGAACTACATGCACGATCTACAGATCAATTTTGGCGATGAAGCCAAGACTATTTCCAAGGTTGAAAAATCTCCTGTATGTTTGACCTATACTACGGGGCATCTCTGGCCATACAAATTGGTTATATCTCTCCTCAGAATATGCATTGCTCGTGGCTTGCAGGTTCAAGCCAACACTCCTGTTCTGAAAACAAAAAGATTGAATGATGGTAGATATTTGGTGAAAACACCAAGGGGAGACGTCATCACCAAAAAATTAATTGTTGCTACAAACGGATATACTGTTTCTGTCGAACCCGGGTTTGAAAACAAAATCATTCCAGTCAAGGGTGTAGTTTCGCGTATTACCTCTGCTGACCCATCCAAACGTACTCCCCATTTGACCAACACTTATGCTCTCAGATATTCAAGTGAAGATTATGACTATCTCATCAACAGGGGTGATGGGTCAGTTATTGTCGGCGGCGGAAAACCCGTCTATGGTGACAACCTCGACTCTTTCTATAACGTTGTTGATGATAGCACCATTATTCCAAAGACGAAAGAGTTCTTTACAAATTACATGAAGGAGAGATACTATACTTGGAAGGACTTTGATGAAAAACTCGATTGTATTTGGAGCGGTATTTTAGGTCTCACTGACGACACGTTACCCTATGTGGGAGAGATGTTAAAAGAAAAAAATAAGTTTATAATTGCTGGTTTCCACGGGCATGGGATGCCACGGGTATTGCTTTGTGCCAAGGCACTGGCAAGGGTGATTAATGGGGAGTCAACCTCCTTAGAGGTCCCAAAACCTTTTAAGCTGACCGAAGCCCGGATGGAAAATACAGAGAACGAGACCTTCGCTTCACTAAAAACGCCTCGTAAACACAAGCTATAGTTATGTACTAACTATTTCGTATATTCGTAAGATGTCTTTCTCTAATTGTTCGAATAACCCAGTCAATCTTACTGCTTTCTCTTCCTCAGCCTCACATCCGACGTCTTTCCGCAAGGCGAGTATATTGCTTAAAACGGAAGTCCCTACCTGGGCTATCCGGATTTCGTTATTTCCCGTAATATCTACACAGAGGACGGTATCTGAGAAGCCGTGAGGCTTATTTGCCAAACGCAAATGGATTTAGCAGATAATTCAGTTTGGTCACCGAATAAAGAAGCAGATACCAGTACAAAGTAATTGTGATCAATTATGGGAAAGGTAACAAGCAACATACTAGTCGCTTCAAGCCAAAAAGGCCAAATTCCCTATCTCTGATGAGAAAGATCCTCTATTCCTTCTTTGACCGGGCGGAGCGGAACAATACACCTTTCCGCCGCAGAAGCCGCTACATCAAGTGGACACCATAAGGTGAACTTTGGAAAGGTTTAAGCGGCTCCCCAAATTAGGGGCTTCCCGAAGAAGCGCATTTTCTGTACTGTGCCGACCGGTGCCCTAATGAGGATTTTAGCGACAGCGGTGGCAGTCTATATCAGCTGGTACCTAGGTATTTTGCGGGCTGCATGGTGCGTTATTGAGATTGTTACATTGTACGTTCTCCTTATCTGGAAATTCATCCTCCGGCATAATCTTTCTTCCTGGCACTTTCCTAGCGCAACTCATTGTCTCTTGTAATAACACACAATAGATCTCAGGCTACTTAGATACTGCAATGGTAATTGTCTTAGCAATCACCTTTGTTGTGGGTTTGGGAAGGCGATAATGAGTGTGGGTACTTTGGAACCGCTTAGTCCGTGCCTGGCTCGATAAGGAAAAAGAGACGCTAGAAGGCTGCGCGGCTTATCAGCATTCTCGATTCGGACTCTTCCTCCCTATCTCTGTAACACTACCTAGGTTCGAATTAATGGCACATTGCAATGAAACCCTACGTCCATATTTAAAGTCAGGCATTGTCGGCACACCATCCTGCCAAAAATGGAAGATAGATGTGGTATTTTACTTCACACAAGAAGTTAAGCAGAGCGAAACACTGCTGAACACATTCGTTGGTTACTTAGTAAAAATGAAATTTGGACTATTTGCTGTTGCTTTAGTGTTTGTGGTAGTTCTCTCAGTGTACAAATTCTACACTGGCAGGAAATCACAAAAACACATAAGCACCAATTCCAAGTTTCTTCCTCCAGTAATTACTCCTGTCAGTGCCGATTTCAAATGGGAACAAACGGAACCTTATCCCTACAGACCTTTTAAAAAAGGCCCTTACAACATGACTTTGGCACTCAAGAAACTTGATCCAAATGACTATATTACTTTGGAAAACACTTACTTAGACCGAATTGCATTGAGAGAGAAGTTATTTGATGAGACCCAATTTTATGCATGTGATGATTCCGCTGTTGGTGCTTTAAAGGAGATGTACAGGTTCATTTTTGACTTCCTAGTGAAAAAATATCCACAATATTTTGTGCTTACCGAGAAAGAGACGTTGATACACAACACAATAACGGGAAAGTTTTTTTCTTCTGATCCGGCAGACATGAAGAAAGAAGAAATTCTTAGACTAATCGCAACAAACATCGAGGAGGACATGCTAATTATGCTCAAAAATCCTAGTACTGGCCAACTTGACGAGTACATTTTACGTTCCTTCATTACATTGATGCCGGCTGGCTTTAATCCAATGGAAAAGCTTAACAAGTCCTTGACTGCGATTCATGGACCTGTTCCTGGTTACCTTCAAAAGTTGCAGATTTCAATGAATAAGTTTTTTTCTAGAGTTCAACCTCATGAGTTCATTGTTCGTCAAAACTGGTCACTCCAGACTCACTCCAACTTATGTGCACCTAAAGGCTCTCACGCAACAAAAGAGGAAGCAGAAAAGCTACACCCTCTTTTTCCAAATGATTTAGACTTCAACAAATGTTTCTTCAGGGTCGAGAAGCAGTGCGTCACAAGGTTACCCGAATCAGGCGCTATTATGATGATAGTAAGAACCTACACAACTTCGTTAATGGATCTCAGAGCAGATCTCAGCGAAGAACAGAAGGACATAATGTGCAGTGCTATTGATGGAATCAGTGGTGACCTTGCACTATATAAAAGAAGAGTTATTTGGGGTGACGCAGCTAAAAGCTTTATTCGTGGTGAGAGCAATGGTTCCCAACCTATTCCTAGAAAACATGTATTTGTTCATTGAGCATATTATGAAGATTGTATAAAATAGTTGAAAAAATGAATAGAGCAAAGAATTTACGATGGTGGCGCTTCCATCTTTTAGTGTACTTTAGGTAGTGTTTATTGATATTATCTAACAATTTATATCAGCTATACAGACGTATATAGCTGTTCTGTCTCCTCACAAGCTCTTCAGCCTTTTTTCCACCCAATCTGTTTCATAAATTTATGCATGTATGTACAAGTAAGATCAAGAAATAAACATAATCGAACAGAAAGAATGGAAAACATTGAGGCTTAGAGAAGAGTGAGAAAATCAAAGGTGGTCGTCATATATAAACATGTGTACATAATCTCGTTAACTGTTGTCTGGATGGGAGACGGCTAATGTATAGGGGTGAAAGAACCTTATATTTCGATGGAAGTGTCTCATGCAAGTTTCCACAATAAATTTCTAGTTTTTATAAGCAGGAATAAGTTCTTTTTCAATAAACTCCTCAGCAGCATTTTTACCGTACTTTGAAGCAATAGCGCCAATCAAGGATGAGGTGATTGTTGAGTAAATTGACTTTGGTTTGTATAATTTGTCAATGTTTCCACCAGGTAAGGCTTTTTTACAGAAAAACACCTTGTCGATATTCTTTGATTCAGCGAAGGCAGCGAGCAGTTTATCAGACCACATGATACGGTGTGCCAGGGATCCAATAGCATCCAGGTTTTTGGATTTTCCAACCACATGTTTGGTCGCACAGAGTTGTAGAATCTGTTCTCCTAGGAAAGATATGTGTGCATTATAAGGTTTTGAACCATGAGCAAAAGACTTGTGAGTAATAATCTGTAGCAAAAGTTCATCTGGAAGTTCTATTTTCGTTGAGAGGTTAAGAGAACTGAGGTAGTTCTTCAATGGGGCCAAGTTGTCGCTTTCTGCGCCATATTTTACACCATCAGAGGACAAAACTTCACTTGGGTCTCTTATTAAGCCTTGTACACGTTGGCCACGGACAAAGACAATCGATCTCTGTTGTTGTTGTTGATGATGATGATAATGTTGTTGTTGTGTAATTGTGAGACGTTGGTGTGTGTTGGCTCTGTGTGTGTTGTGATGATTGATCGTGTATAAACGGGTTTGAGATATTTTGGATAAATTCCTCAACTGGAGGCCTCTGGCAGTGTGCTCGTACGCCATTATTGTAACAGGCTTGTTGATGATAGACTGCATTATGGTTCTCAAGTGTAGTGTATGTAGATTCTGCAGACCCTGGGATCGTTGTGGGATCTGGCCTTTGCGGTTAGCTGTTGGTAGATTCTTCACCCATGTCTGCCGCTACCTAAGTGTCTCCCGCTTTCTTCGTTTTCCATTTTCCATTTTCCATTTTCCACTCTTTTTTCGTCCACCGGCGCTGGAAAATTTTTGTGTTGTCTGAGTGAGACGAGTATTCCTGGCAGTGTTGATTACGTGTCTCAGCATTTTTTTTTATTTTATTTATATTTTTGTTCCACTTTTTTATCTGAAAAGTTTTCTGATATATTTCACTGATACTTTGAGGTTCTTCGATTATTTGCCTGATTCGTACAGTTACACTGACTTGAAGTTTAAAACAAAGTGTAAATCGATTAAAACGCATTGCAATGGATATCTTTAGAGTTTTGAGCAGGGGGGCTTCGTTAAACAAATCCAAGGACTATAAGGCTGATTTTACAGCTCCTGATAAGGTCAAGTCTGCAACTGAACTGAAAAAGTCGAACGATTTGAATGTACAGGTGGAAAAGGAAATAGACTTCTTTCACAGCAAACAACATAAGATTGTTAAAGAAGTAGAGAGCAAAGTTAATGGGGATGAGAGTGATGACGATGTGAAAGATGATGAGACAAGAAAGCAAGAACCTGTCAAGATCACTACGAAAGAAGAAGCCTTAGAGCTACGTAAGCTCAACGGATCGAAAGTTACCGGACACGATGTTCCCTTACCAATTGGTTCTTTTGAGGACTTGATTAGCCGGTTCAGGTTGTCCAAGATCCTACTGCAAAACTTGATTGCGAACAATTTCAACGAACCAACTGCCATCCAAAGTGAAGCCATTCCATGTGCGCTATTTAACAGGGATTTGATTGCATGTGCTCCTACCGGTTCCGGTAAAACGTTAGCTTTCTTGATTCCTCTCGTACAAAACATTCTGGCCTCAAATATACGATCAAAGAAGAGAAAAGGGGGCGAAAACAAAGGTTCCGAAGAGAAAAGGATAAAAGGATTGATTATTTCACCTACAAAAGAATTGGCCCAGCAAATAAACAATCAGCTCAATAAAATCACCGAGAATCTCGGTATCAAAACGGGGTATTTGAACAAATCTCTCGCCTCCAAGTTCCGTTCCGGGGTTTCCAAAGCTTCCAAGTTTGACATCATTGTAACTACGCCACTTAGATTGATTGACCTAGTGAAGAACTCTGCGCTTGACCTCTCGTATGTCGAGTTCTTGGTTTTCGATGAAGCAGACAGTCTTTTCCAGTCTGATTTCCTTGAGCAAACAGATGCAATCCTTTCCGCGTTGACAAGCCCAAAATTATGCAAAAGTATTTTCTCTGCCACCATCACGTCACATGTTGAGGAGCTAGCCCATGGTATCATGAAAGACCCCGTACGTGTCATAATCGGCTTGAAAGAGGCTGCCAACTCCAACATCGAGCAAAAAATAATATACTGTGGTGACGAACATGGTAAACTTGTTGCGATCCGTGACATGATTCAGAATGGTGGGTTTAAACCCCCAGTCATCATTTTCCTTCAGAGTATTGACCGTGCCAAGGCCTTATTCAATGAACTCTTGTATGATGGTTTGAATGTCGACGTTATCCATGCAGAGAGATCACAAAAGCAGCGTGAAGATGCTATTGCAAGGTTTAGAAGCGGAGAGTTATGGTGTCTCATAACAACCGATGTTTTATCGAGAGGTATCGATTTCAAAGGTATCAACTTGATCATCAACTACGATGTTCCGAACTCATCACAGGCGTATGTCCATCGTATCGGACGTACAGGACGTGCAGGCCGTACCGGACGAGCGGTCACGTTTTACACCAAAGAGGACACAGATATGATCAAGAATGTTGTTAACGTTATGCGTGCAAGTGGTCAGATTGAAGGTATGCCTATATGGATGCGGGACGAAACTGCACTATCGAAGTTGAGTAAAGATAGAAAAAGAAAGCTCAAACGTGAGCAACTCGAGCGTGGGAAAATCAGCACTGTTCCAAAGGCATTCAAAAAGCGCAAATTCAGAAAAGCTTAATAATATCGATACGGGAAGGTTAACTTCTCTAGTTTCTATTGGTTTTAGCTATCTTTTCCATCTTTCCACGCTTTTCGACCAAAGGCGGACTTCTATATCACTATATAATGCTAAGCATATGACTGTAAATGAAATTTCCTGGCAAAAGAAGTCAATGTTGCTCCCTGGTTTCCTTCTATGCTAACGCTACCGTTAATGTCCGATATCCGTATATGGTAAAGTATCTTTGAAAGTCATGGTATCACGTGACTCTATGATGACACGATTTGAACATGACAGATACACGACTTTGGAGTTTCTCTCTTTCTCGCGGGAGCTTCTGCGTTTATTTTTATTTTTATTTTGGCGCTGGTGCTCAGCACAAGTTGATTTCGTTGATGAACCATAACCTGGAACACCTTAATGATGCTGTCAATTAGGAAGAGTAGGAGCACTGTAAAGCCAAAGTCATGTCCTCCCAAGAATGGCCACGCTACCAGGAGGCCTTAGAGGGCTTTCTCCAATCTTCGCAAGGTAATTTAACGCCAGCCACTAGCTCACGGGTTGCCAAGGCTCGTGAAAAATTGAAGAAGTTGACGAAGATCCAGTTTAGTGACTTGAGCACAGATGTATACGATGAGATGCAGCGAAGAGAATCCACACGGTTAGATCCAGAAAATACGAGTCTTCCGAAATATCTTGCTTCCCAACCAAATTACCATCCAAAAAGAAATCAAGCAAGACAAAAATTGGCTGCTTTACCCCCTTCTAGGTTCAAAGACTTGGTGAACGATGTTCTGTTTGAAATCGGGAATAGAATGCATAAAGAAGATAAGGTGGTTTCGAAAACTAAGAACCAAAAGAGTGGTGGCAATATTGAGCGTGAGAAGGATAACATTACTAGTCAAGAGAGTGATGTTGCAGATATTCACAACAATAACAATGACGGTCCTTTTGACACTCAACCTGATTTTCATGCCAGCGGCCATGCTAATGGGACCGGAAGTGACCCAACTGGTAATTTGAAAATTGATGTCAGTAAGACACAGCAATTCAATGATGATTTCTTCTCAGATTTGAAAACCCCTCAGACGTCAGACTTTCTGGGAACAACTAAAAGCCCCGCTACCCCTTCCCAACGAGAGATCAAGCCAACCACTTTGGTTCCTAAAAAATCAGAACTGACCTGGTCAAGTGATGAAGATGATGATCGTGAGGATCAACAGGATACCAATCACAATGCTAATATTTCTCAAGAAGACCTTGTCAATGCTACCCATAATTTGTTTGAAAAAGATATAGAGAAATCTCACAAGCCCGAGGAAGCTGATTTCGACACTATTAACCGGTCGCCAGAAAAGGAACTTAACTTTGGTAATAACGAAATATTAGACACGCATACCCTCCGCCACGATGAATCGAATACTGGGACTGATAGCACCTCTCTGAAAAATGAGTTGCAGGAATTAAGGTTCAAGATTGATGAATTGGAACACGAAAATTCACATTTGAAAGCTTTAGCAACCCAGCAGCAAGAGCTACAATCTGAAAACTTTAATCTGAAAAGCCAGCTGGAAAACTTGAATCAGAATCATAGAGATGTAAACAATCATCTGGAAAATATGACAAATCAGTTTGCGGATTACGATGAAATGAAACAAGAACTGTATGATGTAAAGGGTAAGCTGAGTGCACAATCTGAAGAACTAGACACACTCAGGCAAATGACAGATATCGGTCAAGAAAAACAGTTGAGTGTGGAAGATAGCAGGGAATTCGATACTTTGAAAACCTATCTTGATAAAGTGTTAGAAGAAAACGAAGAACTCAAAAGCAGGCTAGCTACCATTACATCTACAAACTCGGATAACGGTGCTAAGCATTTAGAAGAATTAGAGAATTTGAGAGAGCAGCATGAAGATTTGTCCCAATCTCATAAAATTTTGAACGAAAACTACAAGATTTTGAAAACTCACTCCGATGATCTTTCGAAAACGCTTGAAAAACACCAAGCTAATGCAACAACAGCCGCCACAAAAAATGTCATTAATACAAATATCCAAGCAAACACTTCGGCAGTTCTTGATTGGCAAAACAAATTTGAGACATTGCGCTCAAATCATATCCAATTAAAACTATCTTCATTGAGTCAACTACCAAAATTTGCCGATAAAAAAGCGTTTAGTCCAAATGGTCTTATCTCCATTCAAAGCATCTCCAATGTTAATGCCTCGTTGGAAACTATTTTAATTTACATGGATTCTAGGGATGACTCAGACGAGTCATTAATTGACCCCTCAGTTTTGTTCGAACGCGTGGCCAATTTTGTTAGCAACGCTAATGTGCTATCAAAGGAAGTTGTTGTCTCCTCTAATGATAGAAATTATGTCCGCATTGAAGAGAAAAAGAGAATATTGAAAAACGCAATTTCTAATGCTTTATCAACAACTAAGCATTTTGCCCTCTACCGTCATATATTACCTCAACTTGTTCTGAACGCAGCGTTGAATGATGTCTATTTCTCTATCTGTTCTCTAATCTCATTGGCTAAAATTCGTGGCGATGGCACAAAAGGCGTTCCACAAATCAAAACCGATTACCTGGAAGACAATGCAACCATCACGGCCACTCCCGTTGCACTCAAAAAGATTAGTGAAATTGAAGAAAGGTCACCCTCGTATGGTTCTATTCAGGCTGCAAATAATACTGAAACCTCTGTGAGACCTTTGAGAATCACTCAGCGTTTGGCCTCTGGCTCTACCTTAGATCTGAATGAGTTTTCCAAACCAGGACAGCCAAATGGATCGAGAAGTGGTTCTCCTATGGGTCGTAAAATTTTGGGTAGTCCGATTCTTCCAGTCATTGCAGCTGGCAAGAAGAACAGTGAGATTGATACTGTCAAGTTGGTCCCTAATGTGAAAAGGGGCGTAACAAGAAATGGAAGTGTGGAAAATATCAAAGATTCAGTGATAAAGTCTGGTTTGAATTCCCCAGTTGATGGTGAATCACCGTTGGACAATGTCAAACAATTCAGTAACTCAAACAATAGTAAGTTGTCAGTTTCTAATCTTGCTTCAAAGTTTTCTTCTCCTGAACATGAAAATAATAGCACCACCAGCGTGTCAAAAAGCAATGCACCTTCCCCTTCTCGTGGTAAAAATATTGTTGATAAACTTAAAAAGTTTGATACCTCGGTTGACGATTTAAGTATCGCAAGTAATGGCAAGGGATCACCTAGTTCTTCAAAAGTGAAAGTCGGTCATGATGTTGCAAAGGCTTTTGACAAATTCGGTGCGAAAAGACGCAGTGTCGATTTGAATTCGGACGTCATCGCTAAAGATGAACTAAGGGAACATTCGAAGGAGAACAATATTGACAACTCAGAAAAATCACTGAGTAAGGAGACCCTCAAGGATTCTAGCAAAGTTTTGCACAACAAAGATTTGAATACAGTGAACGACGTTGCGAACCGTAATCCTTTTATTGATGGCTCTGTTGGCTCTAAAAAAGGAGGGTTGTTCAGCACCGATGATCAAACAGATATGTCTTTGAAACAGAGAATGAAGGAAAGTGCTAATAGTGGGTTGGAAACTGAGGCAGATGATGAAAACAACGAAAAGGATGTTTTTGGTTTGGATAAAGAACAACACACTAAAAACTATACTGGTGAAAGTGCTTCTGATTTGAAATTGAATAGTGAAGGATGTTCAAGCAAAGAAGTTTTACCTGAGCATGAAAGTTCTTTAAGGGTCAGCAAAGAGCCTTTGACTGATATCAAGTCTGAAAAAAGTGGAAAGGTTTTAGTTCAGGCTGATAATGAAGGCAAATCGAAGAATGTTGATAATATATCAAATGTTGTTGGAGATGATGTTGAAACTTTCGACGGTGACAAATACTTCAATGCCCCAGATCATGAGAAGAAAGAAAAAAATCCTTCTGCAGCCTCGGAAGAAAGCTTACCGGAATTGAAAGCCCCTTATTCAGCAAAGTCAAATGCCAAAGTTGAGCCATTAAACCTCAATTCTGGAACTTCCTCAGAGAAGCTCAATGGTATAGATGCCAAAACTAATGACGCTGAAGAGGATGAGGACTTCAACAATTATGGCACAACCAAGGATGTTTTAGCAGTCAATGATCCTCTACCTTCCGCAGGAAGTGCTTTAGATATAGATGAAAATCTTGTTAGAAGAGTAAGCAAGAGGCAAAGTTACAGAAAAAGTGTTCTGACCAACAATGTAAGTGCTCAACCTGACACTGACAAACAGGGCTGGAATTATAACGGAGAAAGTGAGGAGGAAGAGGAAGAAGAGTTTGATGTTGACAAATTCAATACTTTGAATCCAGACAATACGCTAAGAGAATTATTGTTGTATCTTGAACATCAAACTGTTGAGGTCATCGGCGCCATCCAAAAAACCCTACAAAGCATACGTGATCCAAAGGCAACGAAGGGATTACTCAGGAGCGGTACTGCTGAGATCAACTCAGTTGTCAAACAGATGGCTGAAGGTACAAGTACTTTGATGAACCAAAGTAGATATAGTGAGTCTATGGGTCATGCCAAGTATGTGGTGGGCGTCTTAGAAGACTGTGTCCAACGTATGGAAACGTTATATGGTAAAGACACCAGTAGCGATGGTGAGTATGCAGGGAAGAATTTCAAGCAACGGAGTGCAGGTATTGCGTTTGATGTTGCTAGGAGTACCAAGGAGTTGGTGAAAACAGTGGAAGAAGCTAGTCTTCGTGATGAGATTGCGGTGCTAGATTCAAGACTAAGAAGGGATTGAGTCTAGAATGGGTTACCTTTTTTTTTCTTCTCAAAAAGTTTAGTATGGTTCTAAATTCTTAGCTACGGATAAAAGTATAAAATGTGTAAATACTATTATGAAAGCTTATACTTAATAAGATGATAGTCAGCAAAAAGAAAAAAGTTAGGGAGAATTGTACCGAGTTTCAGTGTGCTGCGGAAGGAAGATCAGCCATCTTCAAAGATTCACCAATGTGTATAGGTTGAATAATGGGCTCGGAGGAGCGATCTGAAGCATTGGACTGCTCTGTGTAGTCATCCTCCTCGTCTGTGTCATCTTCGTTGCGTTGGTCATCGTCGTCATCGTTGTCATCGTTGTCATCGTCGTTATCGTCGTTATCGTCATCGCCGATGTCATCGTCGTCTTCAGCGTCGTTATCTTGCGTATCGTTTGCTGAGCCTTGTTTCCTTCTCGATTGCATTTTTCTGTGCTCTTTCTTTTTCTTTTTCAAGTGTGAAGAAAACACTATGAATGCAGCAGACGATCCATGGACAATGATGGAGACGACGACAAGGAATGATACTAGCGGGAAAATGGAGTTGATCAACTGCGCCATCTTGACATTGTCCGGAACGTCTCCGACGACTGGGCCGTGAGCAACCCCTTGAGCGTCCACTTCCAAATCGGATATCGCAAGGATGCATGCAAAGATCCCGCTGACGCCGATTGGACCAAAGTGGCCGACAAAGATGGCCTCCTTGAAAGAACGGATTTCAGGGTTGATTTTGTAGTGCATGAGGACTGCTGGGAATCTTCTGAGAGTCAAGAAAACAATGGCAAGAACAACCAATCTCCAAGCGTTGAGACCCAAGGCCGCGTTGTTGAACTGTTCCCAGGGGACAATCGAGCCGAAGTAGATGAAGTAGGAGATGTTTAGGAAGACGTCGAGGGAGTCGATGAAGCTCTCGTCTTCTCTGCGCCGGACGTACCAGTCGTCCCAGACAAAGCCGCAGCCTGCACAGAAAGACGCAAGCAAGTCGTCGATGCCGAGGATGGGGGAGATGCCGGCGCAGAAGAAGGCGACGGCGACGGGGAAGAAGATGTTGGACTCGTTGTCGATGAGGTCGTATTTCTTGGCGAGCCTGACGGCCCAGCTGGACGCGTAGCCGAGAGAGGCGCCGAGCACGCATCCAAAGAGACACTCGTAGAGGACGGTGATGCAGATGAAGTTCTTGGCTATCTGGCTGCTGTTGCCGGAGTGGACGATGATGTTGAGGGCGAGGTAGACGAAGGGGACGGCGAGGCCGTCGTTGCAGGCGGACTCTGCGGTGAGGAGGCGCTTCAAGTGCAGCGGGACGTACTTGGAGGCGAACTTGCTCTTGCCGATGATGGCCTGGGCCAAGACGGGGTCTGTGGCGGTCACGCACGCGGAGACAAGCAGGCCCCAGGCAAACGAGTAGCCCGGCACGAGCCAGTGCACGAAGGCCGCAAACACAAGCCACCCGACCACCATGGCAAAGAAGAGCAGCGTGCACAACGGCGTCCTCTTGTGGTACACGTACCGCGGCGGGAGCTCGATTCCGACTGCCACGAGCTCGATGCAGAGCAGGATCCGGGATATCTCGAGCGTGTTGTACAGCGGGTTTCCCCACGCGTGCGGGTCGAACCACCCGAAGCAGTGCGGTCCGATCACTAACCCGAACACCGCAGACACCGTGGCCTCACCGAAGAAGAGCTTCTCCTTCACCACCGACGAGCACAGGGCAAACAAGACGGTGAAAAATCCTAGACACGCATATGCGACGTGCGTTCTGTCTGGGTCCAGTTGGTTCCAAACCATGAAAAGTAGCGCCCACAAGTGTCAGCGATGCAGCGCAGTCTGGACTACACATGCTGGGCCCAGCCTGTGCAGGGTCCTGCCACATGTGCCCATCTTCAACCGTTGCTGGACCGTTTCCTGTCTGACTGTCTGTCTGTCTGTCTGTCTGTCTGTCTGTCTGTCTGTCTGTCCTCGTCTGCCCCGCACCCCCCAAGCCGCGCCACGCATTGGGCCGATCGGCCCCGCACTTTTTTCCCCGCCCAAAACGGCAGTTCCCGCCCCCGTCCCCAACCCGCTTTTGGGGTCCTCTCTGCTCCGCCTACGTCATCTTTCTCCCTTCCCTCGGCCCCGACGTACGGGGAAAACTGTCTGTCGGAATATGGGGGCACCGGACGGCGGCAGCAACGGCGGCGACGGCTGCAGAGGGAAATTGGCCGCGGACGTCTGGCAGGGCAGAGCCAGCAATGACATCACCGGCGGCGCTGCCCGCAACGGCCGGACGTAGGCGGCGGGGGAAGGAGGGCGCATGTCCGGGCCGGACATAGTGGGGCGGCCCCCAGATCGTGGTGCAGATCGTGCGGGCGTCGAGCAGGGGCGGATTAGGTTGCATAGATGATGTCTGATGTGTAATTTTCACCCGCTTTGGATCTGCGGCCGAGGGCTGGCGTGCATGGTCGAGGATGTGGGCAGCCAGAAGGAATTTGCGGCAGAAGAGGTCGGAGATGGGTTGTTGTGTTGTGTCGGGGACGAAGACTTGCGGTGGGGGCAGCACCGGCAGACAGCATCGGCAGACAGCATCGGCAGAACCAAGCCGCTACACCCGGTTGCCAGAGAGTGCTGTGCCCAGGATGACGAACCACGTCTCGGTGTTGGGCGGCGCCCACGCACAGCAGCAGCAGCAGCAGCAGCAGAGCCAGCAGAGCCAGCAGCCCTACCACAGAGGCGAGCCCTACGGCGACGCCGAGGCCTTGTCCCTGGCCGCAAACGTGGAGCAGATCCCCCTCCCCCGCTACAGCAGCAGCACGCCGGTGCCGCCTCCGGCAGCAGGCTACTACGCCGCCCCAGCAGCGACAGCGTCGTCCCCCGCCTACCCCGGCTTCAGCAGCCACGCCGGCAAGCTGTTCGCCTCCAGCACGAACGTGAACCCGGCGCTCAACAGCTCGTCCGCCGGCGGACCCTCGAACCCGGGGCCAGCTGCGGCCTCGGCCTCGGCCTCCATCGCACAGCAGACATACAACACCCAGTATGCACCCCCGATGTTCACCCAGTCGTCATACGCCTCGAGCTACAGCCCGCAGTTCCGCTCCCACAACGCCTGGGAGAAACCGCAGCCGCCGCATAGTGGTGGCACATACGTTCCGCCCTACCCGTCCTCCTCTTCTGCCGCCGCAGCCATCCCAGACGACAGCTCGAACCCCTCCCTCAGCAGCAGGTACGACCACATCAGCAACTCGCTCTCGGATTTGGCAAGAATCACGTTGGAAATCGAGCCACTGGTTAGTTCGAGTACAAGCCCGGCAAAAATACCCAAAGACCTGGTCCTGAAGGGTCTCGAAAACCTGCAACATCTCCAGCACGTCTATTCGGACTGGTTGAAGTACCTGAACATCAACAATACCCAGAGCTTCAACAAGATCGAAAAGCAGGCTGTACGCACGTTGTCGCTAATGAACAATTTCGAAAATGAGCAGGCCAACGATGATGACACTGCCGCTGTTTTGGAACCAGGCTCCAAAAAGATGAAGGCTTCCCCCCACATGATGCCTGACTCGACTTCTTCGATGTCGCTCTCGCTCACTTCCCCGGTGTTCACCGCTAAACAGGGAGAGGAAAGGTCTTCCCGGCCACCGAAAAGAATATCAAGCTCCGGAATTTCAAACTCGAAAATAAACTCCTCCCTTTCTTCGGCTTCGTCCTTGGACTTGGGAACCTTTCCGATGTCCACCAGTGCTCCTCCGATGGGCGGTTCCGCTGCTTCCGGTCCTCTCAGCGGCAATAATGCATCGGCAGGGAATAGCAACGACTACGGCTTTGGATACGGATACCAGCAATACCACTACCAGCAGTATCAGTACCAGCCGTCGCTGCAAATTCTTCATGAGAACTCGTCAACCACAAGCTACGACAAGGAATCCATAACTAGGCCAAAGTTGCTGATTTCGGAGAGCATAAACCAACACAGCAAAAGCAACAACATTAGCGACGTCAGGGGCGATGGTATGGCTGACCCGGCCGACTTGATAACCATTCATGTCGCAAGCATGGAATGCATGCATTGCTCGTCGAAGGGCACGCCGGAATGGAGAAGAGGTCCCGGTGGTGAAAGGACACTATGTAATGCGTGTGGCTTGTTCTACTCCAAGTTGGTCAAAAAGTACGGAGAAAACGATGCGAAAGCCATTATGGCGAATAGGAAGAAAATGGGCAAAAGCATGGATAGGAGGTTATCCATAACTTGATCCGGTGTACAAAACATATTATAATCTAACTCAAAGCAAAACGATCAAACCAAATCAATCAAATTCCGTTTTTCTGCATTTTTCTGACTCAATTACTTCACTCTCGTTTGATGTAAGTTCTTTTTTTTTATTTTCATTTGTTTCTTTATATATATGTGTATATATGTATTTTGGATAAAATTACAAAGTTTTTATTGGTGTCTAAAGATCATTAGTAAACATGGACTTCGTATATGACGAAAGGTTCATAGTCTGTGTCGACCAAAGACGCATATTCATGCAAACTGTTATCCTTGACAACCTTCCCTTTGTTGTCCTTGGTGAAGGCATTTCCTCCGAGGTAGCCAAACCTCTCAATGCAGTCAGCCTTGGCCTTGCCCAAGTCCTTGGCGTTGTTCACCTTGAGGATGTAGCAGTAGAACGTTGGGGGGAGGCCATATCTGAGAACACTCTCCACAAAAGCACGCAAGAGCTTGATGTGCACCCAGCAGATGGTGATCTCCGAGAAGGCCTCCTTCGAAAGCCTCATCAAGTCGTTTTTCAGGGTGGACTCCTGCTTCTGAGCGATGCTGAACTCGTTCTTCAACTTCTCGATTATTTCGTCCGAGTACTCAAAGTCTCTAGGGATCCACTTGTTTTCACGCGAGGCGGTGAGGAACTGGTTCTCATACTTCTTGAAGAGGGTGACGCCGTATAGAACGTACTCCGCGTCGCTCGATATTTTGCGTGCGGACCGTGGCACAACGAAAGGCGAAACGGACTCGTAGGAGTCCAAGAACTGTGATTCGAGCGAGGAAGGGACCGCCAGGAGCACCGTCTTGAGGTGGTCCGATCCGAGAACAAAGTCGTCCTTCGACACGACGCCGTGGAGCGACTTGACCGAGAGGTCGCCGTTCTGCTTGCGCTGGCACGCCAGCAAGTTCGACTTGGCGTTGTTGTAGATCTGGTACTGGGAACGGAGATCCGAGTCCAACTGCAAGCCCTCGTTGGAGATCAGCTTTATCAGCTCCTCGATCGACTTGTCGAGACGGAATCTCGACTGTTTCCACTGGAACTTCTCGAAGTAATCAATTGGGTCCATTCCGTCGACCTTCAGCTTTGGCAGGTTGGCCCCTATGTTGCTGCTGCCGCTGCCGAGGCCGCTGACACCGCTGCCGCTGCTAACCAAGTTCGAGATCGTCTCCAACACTTTCGAAATCGACGTGTGCAATTGGTGGTCA
Source organism: Pichia membranifaciens NRRL Y-2026 (assembly GCF_001661235.1). Lineage (NCBI taxonomy): Eukaryota > Fungi > Ascomycota > Pichiomycetes > Pichiales > Pichiaceae > Pichia > Pichia membranifaciens. Next base: position 1,829,909 of record NW_017566983.1, on the reverse strand, counting down.
AGCTTCCCAAGCTCCTCACTCTGCTGCACGAGCGAGTCCAACGTGCCGACCTTGAAGCTGGGGAATTGCACCTCACGGAGCTCCACCTTGCCCGAATTCACGTTTGCTTCAAGCCACTGCGAAATCGAGCTCTTCGACCCGGACGTGGTCGGCAAGGAAAGAAGAAGATAGTCTGATGCCGCTGCCATGCTTCTGCGTGTGCTTCTGCTTCTGCTTCTGCTTGTCTGTGTCCTTCTCTGGGCTTGCTGCGCTTCGCTACGCCCCGTCCTGCCCGTCGCCTCCTCCTCAAGATAGTAGGTGGCTGCATAAAAGCTCAGCGTCCTCTTTCCCTTTCCGCTCTGGCCTCACCTTCTTACTGTCTACACACTATAAAAGCCCGCGACCTCCGGCCTGTCGCGGTGCACAGGTGCGTCTTTGTCTTCACTCCTCTATCTCAGCGTCTTCGGCCGTTTCAGCCGTCTGGAGAGATCTTTCCTGCTCCTCGGGCTCCTGGAGGTCCTCGAGGTCGAGCTCTTGGTCGTCATCGTGGTCGTGGTCGTGGTCGTGGTCGTCAAAGTCATCGTCTTCCTCATCTTCTTCATCGTCCTCGTCTTCATCCTCTTCCTCTTCCGCGTGCTCGTCCTCGGGCTCCTCGTCCTGGCCACCCTCGTTGGCCACGTCGTCGTAGTCGACCTCGTTGTCTCTCACCTGGTTGAGCTCCATCCGCTCCCGCTCAAGCTCGGACTCCCGCAGCTTCTCGTCGTCCCGCTTGTTCTCTGCCGCCAGCTTCCCACTCAACTCGCTCTTCATCTTGCCCACGTCGGACGAGATGAACTCCCGCACCTTGTTGATCTCGAAGGTCCACTTGCGGTCCATTTCCTTGAGCATGCCAATCTTGCGCTGGTAGTACTTGTCGTGGAGCTGCACAAGCCGGAACTTCTTCACGTCCGAGTCTGCCAGTATGCGCTGGAGCTTCTCATTCGAGTCCTCCGGAATGAGGAACTGCTCCTTGTCGATGGCGCCGCTTTCCCGACTGCTCCAGAGCAGCTCCCGCACGCTGTCCAACGGTATGTCCAGCGTCTTGATAAACTCATCGTACTCGGTGGCGCCCTCGGCCTCCTGTGCGTCCATGTCCACGTCTGCCTCAGCGTCCGGGGCCCCCTCGCCGACCCGAGTGAGGTCCGCAATGTCGTGGATCTTCAACTCGGGCAACCGCTCCAACGCCTCATGTAGCGCGTTCCACTGCTGATTGTTCTTGAACGTCTGTATCTCCCACTTCAGCAAAAACGTGTTGGACACACTCGAGTCCCCGCTCTTGACCTTTTTCATGTTGTCCTCGTTAGTTTTGAAACAGTCGCTTTTGAATGCGTTTTTCGCCTGCACCAACCGCACGGTGTCGAATATCAGCTCCGACTGAAGCGCATTCAGTCCGGCAACCTCGTCCTGGCTGACGGTCTTGCCATCCCCGTCCTGTGATGCGCTTTTTCGTGGTAGAAACTCCTTGAGTTTTCCAAGTGTCTCCTGCGTCAGTGTGCACGAATCTTCGAGTGCTCTCCTGTATTTTGCTGACGTCTCTGAATCCCTCATATTTCCTACCTATTGCTGTACCTTGTCTGGTCTCTCTGGGAATCGTCTTGCCCGTCTCTGCACCTCCTTCCCCCGTCTACACCTTTTCCAGAGCTGGATTTGGCATGCATGCCCGTCTCTGCAAAGCATTTTCTATGCGCGTATGGCGCAAACAGACAGATCCCCTGCCTCTTTCAAACCGGCCACACCAGTCAGTGGGTTGCGCCTCTAGGTCTTGCACTGAACTGAAGTCATCTAGATCAACTAAATATAAAACCTATATCCGTGTATATAATGTGCTGTGCACTAGCGTGCGGTGCACTACTATATCGTTACTCTAAAACATCTCTCGCCTGGCGGCAAGGGTTGGCGTCTTCGGCTGGCATCAGATGCTCTTGGCCAGCTTGGCCAAGTCCTCCAGGGAGGCGTCCGCAGGAACGTCGACGTTCTTCTCCGTGAGCACAGCTTCCAACTCATCCTTGGACAGCTTGTCGTAGTCTACCAAAACTGCAGACTCCTCTGTCGTGGTAGTAGTGCCTTCTTTTCCTGCCTCCTTCTCTCCCTGGCCGCTGCTTTCCGGTTTGTCCGCCTTCTTCGTCTGGCACGAGAACGGATTCAAGTGAGGATAGGTCTTGAAGAAAAGCGATGCTGCTCCGATTATGACAAGGCCCGAAACGGCCGCAATCGACGCTTGGCGTTGTGTTTTCTTTGAGAGCTGCATGTCGTGGTGCTAAGGTTTGACGTTCTGTTCGTGATCGTTCCCACTAGAAGTATTTGCCTACTGTGGTCTAGAGAGTGCTTTCGAAGAAAGAGCACACTGTGACTGTTTTCCAGGGGAACCAGCAAACCCCCAGCTGTACCAGCAACAGCAACCACAGCCTCCTCCTCAGGCCTCTGGCTGGCCCCACCCACTCTTTCTCTCGTCCTCCCAAACAAACACCCCAGTTTCGCTTATCGCGTTCGGTCGCAAAATGTCGCCAGATATGCCTAACTGGGCAGGCGTATCCGCTTCCGCTACGGGATATGCGACGGGAAGCCCTGGCTGACTTCGGGGCAGGCAGGGCAGAGGGTAGGGCAGAAATGGAGTCGGGGAGTGACGAGGGGGGAAGAGAGCCTCTAGAGGTGCAGAGACCCTTCATCGACGTCCTGCGAGTGCTGGTAGTGGTACTCGTCGTTGCCAAGAGCGCCGATGTACGCGTAGCCGCCGAACCCACCGACAAAGTAGCCGCTGTCGACAACAAACTCGGTCCACACGCTGCTGTGTACGCGGTTGCCGTCGCCGGGGAACCAGCTTCCGGTTTCTCTGTGTGCGGAGAGGAAGCACTGTTGGATGCGGTCGGCTTCCTGGTGGGTGATGTATCTGGAGTCGAAGGCGTCGAGGGCGTCGACGGGATCGAAAGCGTCGTCGCCGGCGACCCGGAGAAGCCTGAAGTGGCCTCTCAAGTTCACCCGGGGCATCCCGTACATGCTCCCGGGGCTGGCACCGGGCCAGTCTGCGTCGAACTCGCTACTGTCAACGGTGTAGGTGACGCTGCTGTCGTATCCGGCCTGCACGGCTATGTTGCGCCAGTTGTGGCTCATCTTGATGAACAAGAGAACGGGGTCCCCGCTGTCGAAACAGTCAATGGCGTATTCCGGAAACGACATTGCCACGGTGTCGTTTCCGTGCTCAAACTGCGTGTTGATCATGGCAACTGTGTTGTTGCCCACCAACCTTCTTGCGACTCTCGAGGCAGTCCGGGAGTCCCTGTAGACGTGTTTGGGGCGTTTAAATGGATTGTCGTTGCTCTCTTCAGATCCTTCGCAGTGCTCAGCCCTCAAAATTTGTTGTGCATTGCATTCACCCACAATGCTCAGAAGCAACCATACGCCAATGCACAGCGATAGCACCCTCAGAGAAAGCATTGTGTCTAGTCTGTTACGCTAGGGACTTACTCTCAAACTGAAACATCTGACCGAGAAGGATGCCCTTAAAAGTCATCTCTGAGCAGTGTCAAATGCCTTTGAAGCGTCCCGAAATTTTCCAAGACACCTTTTGAGCCGTTATCCGCGAGAGCTCGATTTTGACGGCTCCGCCCGGTTTTGCTACGCATCATGCTTACATTACACTCCAGGTAAAGAGGGGCTATTCCTTGAGCATACCTTTGTCGAAACTTCACATGGCTATAAAAAAAGTATTAGCGTATACAAAAAAAATTAAGAAAATGAAACAGTGACCTGGTTGGGCTTTTTGGAGCATTCGAAACTACGAAAACCGTAGAAAAAAATTGGAAACTATATCGTCCATAATCAGTCCCAACCAATCATCATACTAACGGCCTGGATTCTCGTTAAAAAGAACGCAAAAATAAGAAAACAAGGATTTCATCACGTTTTGCCATGTAATTGTAGCTCGAGGCAACATTTTTCTCTTCAGACATAAAAAATTAATTGGTAGCAGTGTGTATCAGGCCTAGATTAAAGCACAACCCTCAAACTCTCTTTCTTCAAGAACTCCTTCTGATTCAGCATCAACAGTTTCTTGCTGATAAACAACTACTGGGTCATCTGAACGTGGATGGGACATTTGCTTTCTTTCCCTACTGATTTTGTTCCAGTGATGCTTTCTCTCCCTGCCAGCTTTTCTCCAGTGGTTGAAATCAAAGTCTTCAGGGCCTTCATCTTCATCACAGTCTGAGTCGGAACCTTCATCAGAGCCTTCATCTTCGCATTCAACGCAGCCTTCGTTGTCTTCGTTGTCTTCGTTGTTGTCCTCATCGTCGTCTTCATCACAGTCCTCATCGTCATCTTCATCAGGGTCTTCATTTTCACCGCACTCACCACAGTCCTCGTCAAAGTCTTCATCCCAGTCCTCTGCACATTCCTCGTCACAGTCAGAGTCGAAATCGGAATCGGAGTCGGAGTCGCAGTCAGAGTCAAAATCGGAGTCGGAGCTAGAACCAAAATCTGAATCTGGACCATTTTCTTCATCATCCTCGTCATATCTTGAAGGGAAATGAGGTCTTCTTTGCATTTCTCTTCTCTTCGAAGGTCTTGATGGCCCTGCAGGTCCTCTCAAAGGTTCAAATCTATGATGTTGCTTCTTGTTGAATAGAGAAGGATGGATCTGCTTTCCACGATATGAGGAGTGATGATCCTTCCAATATCTGGCATTGCCAAACTTGAATTCTTCACCTTCGGAGCAATCACCAACCTCTTTTTCTTCTTCATCACTATCACTCTTCGTCACGACAGGGCGATTGTGACTTTTAGAACTTCTGTGATGCCTTTTAGAGTCTCCTTTTGTAAGCTTTGTTGGCTTGGTTTCTGGTTCAAGGACAGAAGAAAGAGAGTCGTAAACTTTTTTGAAAAGTCTATCATACAACGCCATATCGCTCTCCGGCTTTGCATCTTTCGATGGAACAATCGGAGCACCTTGGACCAATGTTACCAAGACACAAGTTGCTGCTAGATTTGTAAATCTCATTTTGTTGTCTACAGTCGTTTACTAAAGAAAGCAAAGCATGAAGGGTATAAGATTGGAGTAGTTGCTATGCAAGAAGGTTTTGCTTTGAAAGCGGGTATGTCACTTTTTATTAAGGAGAGAAAAAAACCGCTGCGCCTCCCTTATTTCAGGCTCCTGCAGAACCGAATAAAAATTCGTGAAAGGCGAAGCTTAGTTGTATGGTGAGCCGAAAGTGGATCTGTGATTTTAAGCCACTAAATTTGTTCATCTATTTTACTAAGGAGGCGGAAAAAAGGTTTTAGGCAGAGAAGCAGTTCGGAGCCTCGTGTTGCCCAATCAGCGAGTGATAAAGGTTACATTTTTCGGGTTTTTGCTTGCTGCTGCTGCTGTGATTTTTTCACAGAGGCGCTGTAGTAGATTCATAGATAAACGTAAACTCTAGTTAGAAATAGAATAAATAAACAATTAGATAAGTGAAATGCCCAAGAGAAAAGTGAAAAAGGAATGAATAATTAAGAAGTTAAAAAAAGTAGACCCAGTAAGTGAAAATTAGAATTCGTTCGAAACTCGATATGGTAGCATAACTTAAAGCAATGCTTCAGCATCTAACTCGTCGTCAGAGTCAGCTGGTGGAGTGTACTTCTTCTTGTATTGCTTGCCAACCTTCTTCCAGTGCTTTCTTTGCTCCTTGCCGTAGTGTTTCCAGTGCTCACCTGGGGTTTCGACTGGCTCACCAGCTTCCATTAACTCGACGTCTTCATCGTCAGAATCGGCTGGTGGAGTGTACTTCTTCTTCTGGTCCTTGCCAATCTTCTTCCAGTGCTTCTTCTGGTCCTTACCGATCTTCTTCCAGTGGTCACCTGGAGTCTCAACTGGCTCACCAGCTTCCATTAACTCGACGTCTTCATCGTCAGAGTCGGCTGGTGGAGTGTACTTCTTCTTGTACTGCTTACCGACGTTCTTCCAGTGCTTCTTCTGATCCTTACCGATCTTCTTCCAGTGGTCACCTGGAGTCTCAACTGGTTCTTCGGCGAGCATGAACACAACTTCCATCATTTCGGAGTCGTCTTCGTCATCGGATTCGGTTGGTGGGGTGTACTTCTTCTTGTATTGCTTGCCAACCTTCTTCCAGTGCTTTCTTTGCTCCTTGCCGTAGTGTTTCCAGTGCTCACCTGGGGTTTCGACTGGCTCGCCGACTTCCATGAGTTCAGCCTCCTCGTCGTCGGAGTCTGCTGGTGGAGTGTACTTCTTCTTCTGGTCCTTGCCGACGTTCTTCCAGTGCTTCTTCTGGTCCTTACCGATCTTCTTCCAGTGGTCACCAGGAGTTTCGACCGGCTCGCCGTCTTCAATTGCTTCGACCTCTTCTTCTTCGTCGTCAGAGCAGGCTGGTGGAGAGTACTTCTTCTTGTACTGCTTGCCGACATTCTTCCAGTGCTTTCTCTGCTCCTTACCGTAGTGTTTCCAGTGCTCGCCTGGGGTTTCGACTGGCTCGCCAACTTCCATTTCTTCGACTTCTTCGTCTTCGTCGTCGGAGTCAGCTGGAGGCGTGTACTTCTTCTTGTACTGCTTGCCGATCTTCTTCCAGTACTTCTTCTGCTGCTTGCCGTAGTGTTTCCAGTGCTCACCAGGGGTTTCTGGGTCAGCAGCGCCGGCTTCCTCGTTGGACTCCATCAACGAAGAGATTGAGTCGACTAAGGAGTCGAGGAATCCCTTAGAGTTGGACACGTCCTTGGTGGCGGCGTCGTCAACGTTGATTGGGGCAGCTTGTGCGACTGCAAGAGCAGTCGTGGTTGCGGCGGTCAATGTTGTGAATCTCATTGTAGTGCTAGTGTGTGTGTGTAAAGCGTTGTTCCTGTTAGTGTTTGGATACCGAAAGAGACCACACAGGAGAAACAATGACAGATGCAGAGAACAATCCCATCGACTTCAAAAGTGCTGAGCGCAGCCCGTTCTTAAATAGAAAAAAAAAATCGATAACAGCCGGCCACGATCGCTGTGCACGCTCAGCCTTGTGAAACGGTGTGCCGGCGGTGACGGGGCGGCGAGCGAAGCCACTGACGGTCTTCCGGACTGGAGAAAAGGCTTGTGCCGGCTACCCGGCGCGCCGGTCGTTATCGCAGAACCGGGGGACCGGCCGGCGGAAGCCGGGGGGAATAGAGGAGGAAGGGCGCTGTGATTACGTCAGCAAATGAAAAAACGAAAAATGCGATTTACGTCAGCAAAAGCGGTGGCGGTGTAGTGCCTCTGTGGCGAGTGGGACAAGTGTGGCGGTACCAAAGAGGGAGTCTATTCTAGACACAATCCGGGTTTTTCGATGATGGAAATAATAATGCGCTGTTGATGGTATGATATTATAGAGCGATGGCAGTAATATAGGAGTATATAAGTAAAAAAAAGCTTAGCAATCAACAGACCAGTAAGCAACCAGGTATCACGATTTTTAGTACTATGCGGTTGGTATTAAAAGGGGGAAACGATAACGATCGAATGGGAAACTGAGCTGCATAGCACAGCCTTCTCGAGCTCTTCGCTTATAACAAAGCGGCCAAACCAGCAAGAGCAACGACACCACCACCAATAACAGCCTTTGGAGCAGCGTTGGAGAATTGTGGGACGCCGGAGGAGGCAGTGGTGGAAGTGGAGGTCTCTGCTGGGGTGGTAGCAGTGGCGGTGGTTTGTTGGTTTTGGGTGGTTGGGGCTTGGATTTGACCGTCGCCGATTTGGGTCAAGACGGTGTCTGCAGCAGCAAGGGAAGCAAGAGCGAGGGAGGCGATGACAGAGAATTGCATTGTTAACGAGTGGATAGTTTCTTAGGAGATCTTTTGGATGCAGAAGGAGGAAGACAAGAAGGAGAAGAAGAACTCGAGCTCCTAAGGCGACCAGCAACCACCACAGAAAGTGTGGGAAGAGGACGCTTTAAATAAGCGTCCCACGTCGAGAGAAACTCGAAATTTCAGCGCCCGTCCATCCCGCCACTTCGAATGTTTACCATCAGTCAGCATCACCCTAACCACCGATCTTTGCTATGGCTCCCTCCAGCGTAGCCGTCCCGCCAAGACGGCCTTGCGCTCACCATCGGCGCCCGCGTGCGGTATGTAAACAGCAACAGATGCATCTCAGGTACAGCCGAGGTCGAGAACCTGTCAGCGCGCGTGCGTAGCTATTGTCTGCGGCACCCGCCGCTGTTGTGTAAACAAAGTGCCCCAGGCAACGTCATCGGACAGGGCGTCTGGACCGCCATGGGCCCGTGGCGGGTTCTGCGGCTAGCTCTGCGGCTGGCTTTTCCGGACATCGTGGCTCACGTGTTGCCGCCCGGCGTCAAAGAAACTGTGGGGTGTGGATAGACGTGTAGTAAACAGGGTGGACGGACGGCAAATTGGCCCGCAGGCCGCCCGGTCTCGACCCTCGATAAAGCAAGCGGGGCTATCCTATAATATCCCCATGTAGCGATCTTGTGCAGACAGTGTGTAAAACAGGTGCAAACGAGGTTGTTTGGCAAATTGCTTCGTCTATCTCGGGAAATCTCGAGGTTCTTCTCTCCCCAGGAACGGTTCCCGCAGCTTCCCAAATGGACGAGAGTTTTTTTCCACATTCCGGAAAAGTTCGAGACCAGCTTTGTGAATAACACTTTCCAGGGCCAGTTCTGAGGCCACATAGCCCACGTAGAAGTGCTGCTCATCATCGAGACACATACAGTGGTGTGTCACTGGGGATTCCCCGTCTTTGTGGCAGCTCTTTGGGTTTGTCAGCTCATTTCGCCATAGCACCACAATTCGAGTGTCGTGGGTCGAGTGGGTCGAGTGGGTCGAGTGGGCATCCTCGCGAGAGTTGCCTAATCCGGCCAGGAAAAAACCATGTACCCCGTAGCTACATGAATCCACAACTATTTTTCCAGTTACTTGAGTTGGCCATACCAGCCAACACAAAGGTAATGTTCTGACAGCTGCGGACACCCAGAAAACATGAGTAGCAAAGACAACAGCAAGGCTTTCCTCAAGTCCTTTATCAGAGCAGAACCTGTGCAGGTCTCGCTCCCCTACGAAGATGATCTTTACCCGCTTCTTCTCAACGAGTACGGCATCATCCACCTCCTCTACCACCGCAACCTGAACCAGCACCGAGTCAGCCGCTGGTGGTCCCATCTGGACATCTTGCACAGACACACCCGCAAGATCTTGCTCTTGCTCGAGGACGTCGACGAGATCAGGACCCTTCGCCGGTTGACGGCCATACAATGGAACTCAGCGAAAAAGACTTTTGTGAAGGTCAACGAGTTCCCGCAAATGGTGCAGAAACGAGTCCTGAAAAAAGCGTCGTTGTCTTCCGGCAGCAGGAAAGGGAAGAAGAAACGAGTTGAAAAGTTCATCATGTTGCATAGGAAGATGTCTGACGCCTCCGCGGTCAGTCTGATCGACAAGAAACTCTCGCTAATCTTGAAGGAAACTAAATACCTTTACAAACACATCATACCAGCGTCGTATTGGAACTTCATGGGCGTTATTGAGCTAGCGCAGTTCGCCAATATTGGATTCGCTCTCATCGGGTTTATTTCACGAACGTGGAGTTTATTAAGCAAAGTCGAGGGCTTTAATGCCAACGCCAAGTTCCAGCAGGCACTGGAAGAGGGGAAGAAGAAGGCCAGGGAGTTGGCCAGGGAGCTGGAAGAAGATTCGAAAGTAGCACAGGTGGCTGAAATTGACTTCGGCGAGGTGATTGATGTTTCGAGTCTGGAGGAGTCTGTGTCTAACAACGCTGCCCTTTCCCCGAGCCCTGCCAGCGTCATCCATCGTGCAGCCGAGGAGAAACAGTCTTCGGAGCAGGGAAAACCTGCAAAAGAACCATCCAAACGGAAGTCCAGCAACATAATGGACGATCTCTTTGGGCCATCGGACGGCACCAAAGCCAAGAAGCAGAAGAAGACAAAGAAAGAGAAGAAAAAGAAGGCTAAAAGCGCAATCGACGATATTTTCGGAATCTAGATTATCAAAGATACCAACGTTTACAGAGTTGTGTATATAGGGCTATGTTCAGCTGTTGTTGTCGAGTACCTGGGCCGCCCATGTCGGCAAGACGAAACTGGCAGAGTGAATTTCGCTGTTGTAGTATTTGAACAACTCACGTTCTTTCTCTGCAGGTAGCTTCCTAGAAGGCTTGGCCACGTCTATATCTGCATTTTTTCCGCAGCACATCAACGAGATCTGGCCCGAGGTGTACGTGGGCATGGTGCAGTAGCACGTCTTGACAACGGGGAAGACGGTGTGACACACGTCCTTCAACTTCTTCAAGTTGTTGATGTTCAACCATATGTTTTCAGACGCCATCGATATGACAATCCCGTCCTTGTTCAACGCATTGAACAACAACTTGAAGTACGCCTGCTGGAAGAACGCCTCAGCCGGCCCGTCAGGATCTGAAGAGTCAGTGATGATCACGTCGAACTTATCCTGGTCCAAGCGGGACTCGCAATCTTTCAAGAACTTGAACCCATCCTGTAGGAAAACCTGGACCTTTTCATGTGTGTACGACTTCGCCATGTTTGGTAAGTACTTTTTTGATAACTTGATCACCATGTCGTCTATCTCCACCAATGTTGCACTCTCAACGCATTCGTGCTTGACCACCTCCCGTAGAACTCCTCCATCTCCCCCTCCAATAACCAAAACTTTTTTCGGGTTAGGATGTCCAAATAACGGAACATGGGTGATCATTTCTTGGTACGCAAACTCATCCCGTTCGGTTACCTGAATAATCCCGTCCAATACCAACACGTTTCCGAAATCAGTCGATTGGAACACTAGGATGTCTTGAAACTGCGATTTTTCTGCATGAAGAATCTTTTCCACCTTGAGCATGAAAGCCTGTCCGGGGAAATACTCCTCGCTCACTTCCCGAAACCACCCATCCACAACAAGAGGGTGTGTTAATTCTTTGCTACTGTCACTCATCTTGCTCCAACGAACGCTTCCTCAATCCTGCCCAGCTTATCTCTCTTTTTCCTCTCGTTCTTATCTTCCATCGAAATTGGCTTCTGATCGATGCAGGGGAAATGGACGAATAGAGGAAAAACTGTATCTACGCCGATCGCCCCCCATCGAGAAAAAAAACTGATTTTCTTCATTTTTCGTTTTGATACTACATGGATCTGAAAAAAAAAATATTGACCGAAATTCTGGATAGATACATATTGAATTATTCCCGTTGAAAAAGAAGCTATTGTGACTGGCCAGAGATCAGGAAAACAAGATGAAACACCCATTCCAGCACGTACTCTTAGACAAGACCGGCAAGTATTTTTTTGCTGCGGCAATCAATTCGGTCTTCCTTTTCAAACTTTCCGGAAGTGAGAGTGGTGATGCCAAGCTACTTGGCTCCTGGACTGACGAGGTCGATCCATACTACACCATAAGAAAGCACCACCGGGAACTTCTTGAACAGTATGAACAACAACAAAAGGAAAAAAAGGAGGCCGAGGAGAAATTAAAGAAGGAGACCGAAGAGACAAACGATACCGTGAATGAAAATAAGAAGAGAAAATTGGATCTGGAAATTCCAGAGGAGCAGATACCTACTTCGACGAAACAAATCATGAACAAAAAGCCAAAACTCCCATTACCAGGACCAGGGGCACCGCCAACTTATACGTATATCAGAGACATGTGTTTGTCACGTAACAACAAATACTTGATTGTCACTACCGACAATGACAAGGCAGTGGTCGTGTTTGAGATTGACTACAGCAATACCGATGGGGATGTTTTCAAGATTATTAAGCGCCAGCCAATGTCCAAGCGCCCTTCTGCAGTATGCACATCCATGGATGATTCTGCAATCATAATTGCCGATAAATTTGGTGATGTTTATTCAATCCCAATGACTGACCCAACAGTTGTTGATGATAGCAAACTGAAACCAATTTTGGGCCATGTTTCCATGCTCACCTGTGTGCAGAATGCCGTTGATGAAAACAACAAGGAGGTTATTATGACTGCCGATAGAGATGAACATATACGTATTTCCTACTTCCCCAAATCATATGTCATCAAAAAGGTTTTGTTTGGTCACAGAGAGTTCATTTCGTGCTTTGTGCTCCCTAACTGGTGTGATGGAAAAGTGTTGGTCAGTGCTGGTGGTGACCCATACATCTGTACTTGGCTATGGCAAAGCACGGGCGAGCTAAAGGAGTTGAAGAGTAAGGTGTCTGTCGAATCTTTAGTTAAAGATAAATTGAACGAAAAGCACTTGGCCCCTGAAAAGTTCCAAAATGAAGCAGGAGATTTGGTAGAGTTCTGTATTTCAAAAATAATTCCTTTGAACAAAACTCAGCAGATTGCTGTCATTTTCGAAAAAATCCCATCTTTGTTTGTTTTCGACTTAACTAAAGAAGGTGATCTCACATTTGCCAAGGAATACAGTGTACATTCTGATATAATCACAGCTACAGCCTCGAATGATCAGTTGATATGCAGCTTTGACGCGATGGATCAGTGCCTAGAATTTTTTGACATAAAAGATGACAAGACGTTGCAAGTCTCTCCTTATACGGAAACTCTATTGAAGGCTATCGATGGTGCCAACGATGCTGTTATAGGTGACATAGACGAGATGATCCCTCTATTCAATATCTACTATATGAGAAAGAGGCGTGAGCATTGAGATGTTTTGAGACTGTAGATTAAGAGACTCATACACCTATTTCAGTACAACCTGTAGTTTGTATACTTAAATTAAAAAAAAAAATAATGTCGTTACATGCGGAAACTGCCCTTTCATTAAAGCATACCTCTACTTTGATTAAAGTGAGTGGTATCTAAAAAGCCTTCAAACTTTAAGCCATCCATCCAGATCTTTTTCCTTCCCTGAACACTTATTTTCCATTGAGATTTCAAAAGCTTGATCACGACAATTTTATTGTCTTCTCCGGGAATACTTGCTTTATCGTCTGTACCTTCGCCATTTACCTTGATCAAAGTATCTAGCCATCCGCTTTCCATGTCCAATCCATTCAACTTCCCAACGCTGTCCGACATTCTAATAAGGACATTTAGTTTCTGCACACCTCCTTCATTTTCATATATATAGTCGTCTGTGACTTTGGCAAGAAGGTTTTTTAGTGTCGTTGCAGTTTCACCTAAAATCAACAAGCTGGTAAAACGCAATGATACATTTACCATCAAGTCGACGTCTGCGGAATCGATTTGAATGATCAAATCTCTAAAGATATTTCCATCCACGAATGGTCGGGAATATTTAATAAAAGCAAATCCATTATCAGGACCTCCCACTAAACCATTAGTCTCATTGAGTAAGCCGGAACCCTTAACGGATTTGTAATTGATAACAATTTCTTCTCTTCTAGTGAATGGATTTTGGTAAATTTTACACTTTATAAGTCGTTGCTCAAGAGCAAAAAATTGATAATATCTGCATTCTTTCAAAAGATCCCTTCGGTGAGCCTCACTCCTAATCTCTATCTCATTCCCATATAATCCGTATAGTAGCTCTCCAAAAAGTAAAGAAGACCTATGAGATTCGTAAGGATTCAAAGGTGGGGGCCTTATAAAAAGGTCATTTGACACAAAAGGATCGATCAATAAGCTGTGATAAATAATACTAAAGTAGTTGGGATAATTTCCCTTTTGAGTGAGAATTTCTTTTGGTATCTTGAACTTTTTTCCTCCAACCGTTATGTGAAACGGTTCCATAAGTAGTCTTTCCTTTAATTTACGGAGACGAAAGTAGCTAGCATCCAGCAGCAAATATATGAATTCGTAATCATCTTCAATTTCGATGCTGTATCCTTGTAGATGTGTGCATATCTTTTCAAAAACTTTCGGGGAACGATCAAGCGTTAATGTTTTTGTTCCTTTATTCTCTAGGAAGAAATCAGTTAAATATGACGGTGAATCATAAGACAATGAAGCACCGCTCAATAAAAACCGGTTATCACCTACTTGGATTGTGTAAGTATTGTCATGTGGTAAAATGCAGGGTATCCGAGTATCATTCGAGATAAGTTGTGTTAATTTGTTCTCAGCCATTGGCGGTTGCAAGTGTAACCTAGTTCCACCCCAAAGTGTCTCGGGGTTCAATTGATCATCAGTCCCGTAAAGCAGTTATAGCCTTTCTGAAAAAAATGAATTTTGTTTTCTATGTAGAGTTACTTGCCTAATTGAGCGATTGCAGGCAGAAAAGAACAGGCACAATAATTACCGGTGGATCGTTGGCTTTGCTAGTTAAGCCATTACAGAACGAAACCTTTTGAGTTGCCCAAGTGTAACAAACATGTGAATAAGTGTCTGTACTGTTTTCATATCCTCACATGGTCATGCATTTGCTACTCTTAATTTACTGAAAGTTGGGCGCCACTGACTTTTGTCATGTATTGGGTAGCAGTAGATACCCATAAAGTTTTCATCAAAAGAAGTGTTGTATATAGGAGGTGGACAATGTATTCAGCTATACACTTCTTTATTGGTCTATTTGCTACTTCGGTCGGTGTCCATTTTGCTTCATGGGGCGATTTTTGGAGAACAGTCTGCGAAGGAAATAACGGTAGATGCCATGCCAATGGTGCTGTTCCTCTAGTTACAGGCTGGGTTAGTTTGTGTTAAACTTGACCAATCGCACGCCGACAACAAGACCCTAAATGAACATGCTCCACGACTCAAAGTAATGCCACTGGTAAAAGTTATTATTATTCTGACTTAACTAGTAAAATGTTCCTCAATGTGTCAGAGCAGTATAACAACGCGGCCCAATAGATACTTATTCGGCTCTGACAGTTGTTCAGTAATCACTAAACCTCTACTCCATTTTCCTAGTCCTAAACACTGAGGATATATTCAAATTTTTTTTCTTTAATTATATTATTATGTTACAAAATTATTTATATGATGTTAATACACGCAACAACGTGTGAAACTAGTGGAGAGAGAGAGCGTTAGCTAGTTGAAACCCGAAGTAAAAATAAAAACAAGAAGAAGAAGACATAAAAAGATTGATAAGATGAATAAAAAAATGTACAAAACCTGACCCATGAACAAACAATGTGCTGAAAAATTTTAAGAAACAATGCCGTGCTCTTATAATTGATTGATGTACAGTTTTATTCGGGAAAACTTGATGTTTTGTGTCATGTTTTTGAAATATCTTATTATTTATATTAGATTTTCTTTCAAAAGGATGATGTTGATGTAACGAAATTTGCTTAGTTGTGCCAATGAAAACTTCAGTACTTTATGAATTACTTTGATATATTTTCCTCAATACGATCGACTTCGTTTTTTCCTTATCGATAAAATTCTAAGCTTATTGTTGGAATGTAAATATGACGGTAAGATAACTTCTTGATCTAAAATTTCATGAGGTGAGGCTTGTCACCGGTTTTCAAAGAGAAAGAAGAAGCAAGGTATTGCTTCAATAATGGAGTTTTCTTAATTTCTGAGATTAATGCTTTGTCGACAACCTTTTGGTCTTCAATTCTTTCAGCTCTAATTTCCTTCTTTGGAGCACCTTCACCGAAAAAGTCCTTTTCGGACTTCTTGGAAGAAACTCTTTCTCTGGCAAAGTAGGCAACATTGTATTTGGATAAGTCTAAAGATTCTAATGAGAGCTGAGTGGAAGTAGCAATAACATATCTTGCGTTAACTCTTCTCAATGGGACACCGTTAACCTTGAATGGACCAGAGACCAAGAGAGTGTTGTCTTCTAATGATTTCAAGTAAACAACCCTTTTACCTCTGAATCTACCTGCCAATAGGATCAAAACAGTACCTGGGACCAATGACGATCTCAACTTTTGAGGTCTAGCAGTCTTTCTGGTTTGCTTTGCAACTGGTTGTTCTTGAACAGCAGACATGTTGTTGAAAAGAAGGGGTTTGTTTGGTTGTTGGTTTGACTAAAGTGTGGCAAAGAGAATAAAGGCAAATTCTCAGAAATTCTTCTTATCTTTTGCTTCACAATGTTCAAGTTTCCTCTATCTGAAATCCTCATCTTCTATTTACTATCTCTCACCCTTTTTGGAGCCCGCGCGAGTGTCAGTCATAGCGTGACTGCTAACTAGCAGAGGCTTAACCAAAAAATTGATATGAGGTGCGCGGGGTACATATATCACGTGAATGCAAAGAGGTTTTGTAATTGGTGTTAGCATGCCCTAATTATACTCAACAATAGCAATCTTGTCTCCGGAACCTGTTAACCTGTCAATGACTTGTATAACAGGGAACAATTCATAGGCGGAACAATCTTTCAATTGATGGGGCAGATTAGCCAGCTTCTTTGGATTAGCGTAGATTTCATAGAAGGCAGACTTATTAATGTCAAACTTGAAGTCAGAGAGTTCATCCACGAAGTAAACGCCTACTTTCTTTCTAATATCCTTGTCAGAACCGCCGTCTGAGTTTTCATCATCAGAATCCGAGTCATAGTTCATATACTGTCCTTGGTCTTTGTAAAATAATCCACCCCATTCAACATCAGCGCCACGTGGAAGTTCTGTCACTTGAACGATAATCAGATTGGAAGTGAACTTTTCTCTTTCATTGCTCGTAAGGATATACTCGTCAAATACACCAGAGGCTACATCTACCAATGACATGTTTTTGATAAAACAGATAGTTAGTAAATGAAATTTGTAGCCAGTTACTTCCTTAACATTATCATAATGCTGCAACGATAAAACAGCACTCAGTGCCTTATCATGACACGATAATTCCATATTCTTGGGAATTAAAGGAATTTGACCGCTGATTCTTATTATACTATCATTTGAATCGGCTATTCCTTGAGAATACGGTCCAATATTGCAGGGTGCCCAATAAGAGCGCCCCTGCACATGCAATCCACTTTTTGTTTTGATATCTTTCAGAATCACGACTGAAAGTTGAGCATGTATTGTATCGGGCAAATTGGTTTCAACACATATTCTTGCAGGAGGCAAAGGTTCATTGAAGTACTTCACGTACATCGAATTGATTTTGCCAAAATTAGCCATATCCTTCACTAACAGTTTGGAAGACTGTATGTTGCTAAACTTCAAATCGTGTTCAGACAGAATATTTTGTAATTTCTCAAAAATTTCAGCAATCTGCTCTTCAATACTTTCTTTCACCGAAAATAAGTTGGACACAAATACTTTATCATTCATTGCAAAAACATTTTCACTCCAAGAAGACACTTCGGCTTTGGGAAAAATATTTTCTGTAGTACATGGCTTGTTTTCTTGGAACGATACATTGTCATATATTTCTTGAAATTGTTCAGTGAGAAGAGGGGGTTCTACAATAAAGTCGGACCAATTTTCAATCTTTGGTAGATTTTTCGGCTTTTCGACGAATCCAACCTTTATTTTAAGGTACCACACATCATCGTTAGTATGTTTGACCACCTCCTTCTCCAATATTTCTATTCTTCCGAACTCGAAAAATGGTGCATCCAAGACGCTAGTTTCAAACTCACCTCCTTCACCACAGATATGCACACCAAATCTTCTATTCAACTGGATCAATGTGGGGTGAATTTGCTGTAACGTCATATCCAGATTAGCATCATCTAGCCCAATAGCTGCAACCTTGACAATTCTTGCGTCCATGCCGCTGTTACACATTTCCTCCATCAATTCTCCTTGATCTCTTTGCCATAGATAGGCCAATGATGTCAATCCTAATCGAAAACAGACGTCCTCAACCCGTGTACGCTGGTAGCTGGAAAGTATAGCCCCCACGCTGACAGCTTCGACATCCGGGTGGTGTTTTACCACAATGCTGAGTAGTCTGAATAAATCTTCAGTTTCATCGTTAGCTGTTTTGCTATACTCTAACTTTTGATTCGAGGCCAATCCTAGAATGGGCTCTCTGTACATTGGCTTCCCTGTACATTTTTCGTACAAGGTGAGTACATCATGACCAACTGTTTGGTACATGTAAGAGTCTAACTCGTCATTCTCTGAGGAAGGAGGGTATAGGTTGGCCAAACATATAAGCTCGTGGCCTTGTGCCAAGCAGTGCAAGATATTGAAACAAGAATCTTTACCTCCTGAAACAAGTGCAACAAACTTCATTTTTTAATAACTATCAAAAGGAGGAAATTAGCAGCCACCAACAACTGAAAACCAGTATTAAGGACTATAAGTATGCCTAATCTTTCCTGAAAAAAATTGAACATTTAGACATGAAACGGGTACTTTTTTCCCTATTTTGCAGCACAGCCGTCTTTTGGGCGAGATCATTTTCTCTTTACCGTTTAAGAGTTAGGGACAATACTGAAGAGAAAAATGGTCCTGTCAAAACCGAATGGTGGTTTGTCTTGAGCTTTTACGAAAGCATTGAAGAGAATATCAGCTGCGATAGTAAAATTCTCAATATAAAAATGAAAGGATCCATCGACAAGGAACTCTTAAAGCGGGGAATAGATGATGCCATTTTCATGACAGCTGCTGCTGACACCCGACAACTTGCTTTAGCTGCTGCACTAGAACGGGCGAGGAATGACCTTCTACTAGAGGAAAAGAAGGTCATAATAGAAGCTGTTGAGAATGAAGAAAATGAATCCTACCGGAGGTCCCGAATTCGGACCCTTGGTTTCATTGGGCCGCAAGAATTCTCCCCCGACGAAACTGCGGCTTTTGACAAAATACCCAAGACAATAAGATATGCCGAGTTCTTAATCAAAAAGAAACATTAACACATTCAAGATGTTTCTTGCTCTACGGATTAATTTAAAGGAATTGCTGTTGGTTCTGTGTTTGTACTCGAGGAACGAGTATCGGTTCTAGAAGGAAATACACCATGTTTGTATACAAAATTCCCACCGCAATAAGGCATGAGCCGACCGGAAACGAGTGCATATGCAAAGACTTGCATTGCATGCGACTGTTTCTGACCCAGTAGGAACGAAAAGTTCTACGTCATTTGGTTTACTCCAGATTTACCAGTCAGATATTTCTCTCTCTATAAGTTGTGCCCGAAGACCGACCGGGGCACTTCTCCCATTTGACGACAGCATTACTCCATCTGGTATCTGACTGGTTTCCCACTCCCCATCTGTCAGGCGTGGCCCGGTGCAAAGCCTCCCTCGGAAGGGGGAGAAAGGAGGAAAGGAAGCAGGGAAGTTGCCCTATTTTCTCTGCAGGACCCATGAAAGTTAATTTAAAGTGATCTATTCCCTTTTACAGTTTCTTCTCTGCTGGATGCCATTTTTTTCTTTTAGCTTTTGAGGTGGCTTGTTTAACACCCGACAATTTCTGTTGTCAAGGGTTTGTTTGCTTCTCTTAAATTTTCCGATGAAAAGTAAGTCATACTGAAATCACTTACACTATTCTCACTGTTATTCCGTTACTAACAATTGTATAATTTTCATGCAGAATCTGCTGTTCCTGCCCAGACTTCGGGAGACATTTTTACCGCTATCTCTACTGCTGAGCCTAGCACGTCATTGTACCCTCGTCTGGCAAGTACCGTTGCTGTTCCTTCCAACGCCACCAAATCTGGTGCTGTCCAGACTAATAATTTTTGGGGTAACATTTCATTAGGGGACCAGAACTCGGTCGTTTTCACTCATCCATATGTTCTTTGGAAATCCACTACATCTGATTTCAATGGCCTAGCTATTTCTCATCAGACCGATTCTCAAAAGGTCTGGGGTGACAAGAATGATCATGGCGCTTCATCGTACTTTTACAGTGCTGCTGGTGTGATGTCCTTGGTTCTCGGCTCAAAGGACTTTGACAATGGCTGCTCGATTTCGTTGCAAAATATGAAAAGAATGTCTATTGATGTTACCTTGTCCAGCCCCAATGCGGGCTCTTTGACTGCTTCAGTTTTGCAAGGAATGGGAATGGTAACCGCAGTTTACAATGATTTGATTCCAGAGATCCATTCCCAGGTTGGAATCAGCTCCGTTACAGGAGGTACAGCTCCTAAAACAGGAACTGACAAGTACAAAATTGTTTTGAAGGATAACTCAACTTGGTACATGTATGTTACTTTCACGGACAACCAAACGTGTAAGTTTGCATTGAAGGATTCAGGCCATATTATTGGGTCAAATTCTATCAATAATTGTTGGATCCAAGTGTGTTGCGGTGATTTCAGTGATTACGATAGAGCTGCAGGTTGTTATCCAACTGCATGCACTTTATCGGCATCAACCTCGGGTTCAACCGGAACTTATGCTTTGAACTACACTACTGCAGGCTCTGGAACTACACCACTGATGTACGCACTTCCTCACCATGTTGCTTCATTCACATCGAAAACCTCAAATACCAAATCTAACGCATCGTTGGATGATACAGTCCACGGTACTATGGTGGGATATTTGACCAATGTTTTCGAAATGTCTGAGAACTTACCAACTTCTCTTGGAATGGACCCATGGTCCAAAATTTCAGGTTTTTCGACGCCAAACTATTCCGATGATGAATTGAATGCAATCAGAGCAGCTGCATCGAGTGACATTCAAAATGATGTAGCAAACTTATCAAATCTTGATACAATGTACTATTCGGGTAAGATCCTTGACAAGTTTGCTTATGTTTTATATGTACTATACTATGTTTTGAAAGACACTGACTCAACAAAAGCTTTGTTGGACAAAATGAAGACAGCAATGAACAGATTTACAAATAACCAACAGATAAACCCTCTATGTTACGAGACCAACTGGGGTGGTATCTGTTCAACTGCTGGTATGGCAAAGGGTGATACCGGTGCTGATTTTGGTAACGCATTCTACAACGACCACCATTTCCATTATGGTTATCATATTCATGCTGCAGCAATCACCGCCAAGATTGATCAACTAGTTGGTGACGGAAGCTGGCTAACAAACAACAAAGACTGGGTTAACAATTTAGTCAGAGATGTGGCTAATCCAAACGAAAGTGATACCTATTTTCCTGTTTTTCGTAACTTTGATTTTTTTATCGGACACTCATTTGCACATGGAATTACCATCTATTCTGATGGTAAGGATGAAGAATCCAGTAGCGAGGATTACAATTTTGCGTATGCAATGAAGGTTTGGGCACAAGTTATTGGCGACTCCAACATGGAAACACGTGCTAACTTGATTCTAGCCATTGAAAGTAGAGCAATCGGAACCTACATGCTATATCAATCGAACAACAACGCCATGCCATCCAACTATACTGGAAACTACGTCAGTGGTATCATGTTTGAAAACAAGATTGACCACACTACCTATTTCGGAACCAATGAAGAATACATTCACGGTATTCACATGCTACCAATTACTCCAGTATCCTCGTTGATCCGCTCTCCTGCTTTTGTCAAGGAGGAATGGGAAAACTTTCTTTCGAGTAGAATCGACGGCATCAATTCCGGATGGAAAGGTGTTTTGATGATGAATGTCGCTTTGTACGACCCTGGCACCGCATACAAGTTTTTTAGCCAACCCAACTTCAACTACAACTACTTGGATGATGGTATGACATTGACGTGGTCCTTGGCTTACTGCTCGGGGGTGAACAACTGATCCCGACCGGGTTGAGAAGTTCGCTTGCCGTAGTGCCACAGGCGGACCTGGGGATCCGGAGGCGCTGAATTGTGAATCATGCATTTTGACAGGTCTCGGGATCACCTTTTTTGGTCACCGGCTTTTCTGTTTTACCGTTTATGCTCCCACCGCTGCTGTTTTATTGTACTCTTATTGTTTTCACAGCTTATCTTTACCTTTTTGTAACAAAACGAATGACACACTCCAGAAAAAAAGAGGAGACTCGGCGAGAGTTGCCGCTCGGGGTCTCGCTTTCCTCTCCGCTCGCTTACGGCTGCCGGACCCCGCGATAGGGCCGGATGGCCGTGTGCTCGCTTACAGTTGCAAGGCATTGGGAGAGGGGCTGCGATGATGGGACGGTATCTGTTGGTATGAGAAGGGCAGGACTTGTCTGGATATTGTAGATATATAAAAAGAGCTTAGGTGCTTGTTGGTGTTGGATGTAGAGCCCGAGTGTGTGTGGAAAAATTTCTCTGGTTGCTTTTGAGAAAGCTATAATTGTTTTGCCCCTTCTCTTTCTGCACTCGGCTTCATTCTTATCTTTTTCCCTAATAATCACAAAAAGTTTTATTACTACGGAAAAAAAGAAACGAATCCAAGGTAGAAAACGCTATGTACAGACGAATTCTATTACAGCAGAGCGTCGTGCGGAATGGGCTTTCCAAGTTTGTTCCGCTTGCACAGAAACAAGGAGCATCCGGAGCAGCAGCAGCAGCAGCAGCAACCATGCTCCAGCACAGAGGCATTTCCAACACAACTGAGAAGAAGATTTCGAGCGCAGGTCAACCAACTATTCCGCCAGCTAGTCTGGACGGTGTCAAGTCAGCTGAGAAAACGTATTTGGATACGTTGACATCAGGTGAATTATTTGGGTACTTGGTGATCGGTATGGCTACAATCAACCGTCCTATTCTCGATTTGGTGATCCGTCTTTTCCCATACACCCCTCTTTGGATCATCAGAGCGTTAGTCTACCAAAACTATTGCGGAGGCGACAACCTGCCACAGGTTTTGAAAACAGGTGAGCGTTTGGCAGAACGTGGCATTCGTAATATGATGGTTTCCTACACAGTCGAAGCTTGTGACGGCAAGCAGATGTCTGTCAGCATAGAAAAAATCATTGAAGAGACCCAACGCAGTGTTTCCGAAGCACTTTCCCCACACACTGCCGCCATGATTGAAGAGGTCGTGTCTCAAGCAGAGCCATCTCAAATAAGCAATGCTATCAATGAAGTGCCTCCGGGGTACGTTGCATTAAAGCCTACCGGATTGATTGATGGCGCTGCCGAAGTTTTATTGAATTACGAAAACCCTAAGTACGCAGATAGATTCAACGAATTGGTCAAGAATTGTGAAAGCGTGTGTGATATTGCAGTTGCTGAGAACCAGAAATTGAAGAAAAAGTATCCAGCCCGTGAAGCTCCTTTTGTGGTCATTGTCGTCGATGCCGAACGTAACGACTTACAACAAGGTGTCTACAAGTTACAACGTGACTTGATGGCCAAGTACAATCGTTCTTCTGTTCCAGGCGCCAGACCAACGTTGGGAGATGCATGTGTTGTCGGTACTGTCCAAATGTATTTGAAAGAATCCAGCTCTATTTTGAAGCTAGATGAAGAACTAGCAAAAAAGGGAAACTACATCCTTGGCTGGAAGCTCGTCCGTGGTGCATACATTCACTCCGAGCCAAACCGTGGTGTCATCCACGACACCAAGAAAGATACTGATGTGAACTACGATGCAGGTATTTCTCAAACTATTTCAAACATGAACAGCGAAAATCCAACTGTTGGTCACTTGGTTGTTGCAAGTCACAACGGTAGTACACAGTTAAAGGCTACCACTTTGCTTGAACAACTCAACGGTGAACAGGCACAAAAGGTCCGCTCCAACGTTGTCCTCGGACAATTATTGGGCATGGCTGACAATATCACCTACGACTTGATCAAGAACCACAACACCAAGAACATCATCAAATACGTTCCTTGGGGTCCACCTTTAGAAACGAAGGAGTACCTCCTAAGAAGACTAGAAGAAAATGGTGACGCAGTTCGTGCCGATTCTGGCTGGCCATTGGTCAAAGGTATTTTGGGTACCTTCATGAAGAGAGCTTTCTAGCCACATAGTTAATTAGTTTGTAGACTAATGGAATCATTATAGAGATAATACTGTAAACTAATCATATTGAAAAGTAATATAAACCGTTAATTGTGAAAATAAAAAAAAATACAGAAATGGTGCTATTATACAAATGCTACATATGTGTAGCGGCATTGATCACTGAATATAACGGTCAAGGAAATCCTTATGAAAGTCACTTTTTAAGGTATCGTTGGAGAACCTGTCTGTATGGCTCATGTTCGGTTTCTTTGACATTGTTTTCACACTTCTCCATGATTTTTTCTTCGGCTTCATGTCAGGAGCAACCCCTTCATTACTCCCCTCAACGGACAACAAAGGATTCGATGACATGGCTCGCTGTTCTATCTTCTCCTCCTCAGCCTTCCTTTTGGCTTCTTCTCTTTCTTTCCGAATGTTCTCTATCTCCTTTAATAAAGCCTCGTCCTCGTCTTCATCTTCGTCACTTCCAGTTTCACTACCACTCTGCGACTCATCTTCAGATTCTGCAGCACTTTCTTCTTCATCATGGTTTTCGCCAACTCTGGCACTTTCATATGTGACTTCATTCTCGGTGCCTTCACCCTTTCCATCGCTGCTTGTTGCGTCGCCGACTCTTTCATTAAGTGAATCAACTTCTTCTTTAGCTCTTGTTTCAATAGTTTGTACAGTTTTCTGAATATCTGATCGAAGGGGTTCTAGTAATTCCTGATTGACATTATAGCTAGACTCACCAGTTTCTTCCTTACTGTAATTGTAGAATTCCTTGTTATTGCGTGCCTTCTTACTTCGAAACTTCAATTTTGAGTGGGACGGAAGGGCTCTTTTATGGGAAATAGTAGAAGCCACCTTCTTCTCCTTCCCCCTAGCGTGATCAAACGTGGGTCTATGTGCTGATGACATTGTATTTTGCTCCTTCTAGTCCACCGTTGTCTATCTAGCCTACATAGTTTGAGATGCCCCTATTAAATAGCCGATAGAGAGATATAGAAAAAGGTTGACATACTCGGCTAGGGAAAATTCGAGACGAGTCGATTTCTGAACGTGTGCATGTCAGAGAGGTGAACGTGTTTTATTCTGTCGGATCGATCAGCATCAAAGTGGTGCTAGAGTCAATGTTTCGGCACTGAAAATCTGCAGACTGAGATACACTGAATAACACCTGCAGTGTGAATATGTCCTATTCGTATGCATCGCCTCATACAGAGAGGGAGATGGAAACGGAGAGAACAAATATGAAAACAGATCTTCCGAAAGAATCACAAGACATCATAGTGCAAGACGTGCCTGAAGATATTGATCCTTTTCCCAATGATGCAGGCTTAAACAACACAACTCAAATAACAGGAACAGACCTACACTTACGAGCTCCAATTGAAACTGCAAACATTAAAGAAAATTGTGCCCAAGATCAGATAGATCACGAGATAGGAAAGCTGCAGACAAATTCGACTCAGATATCTGAGGATAGGTTGGATTGCAGCACAATGTCTCAAGTAAATGTCAAAGACTTTGCTTATGCTTTGTCTGATCCAAAACACTTTGGAATATACCCAAGTGATGATGAAGACGAAGACGTAGACGAAGCCCCTGATGGCGATGACTACAGCCACGATGGCATTAATGAAAAAGATTTGAACTATAATGAAAATAGTGATTATCACACACAGGATGGGATAAATCACCTTCAAAACTCGATAGTTCCTCACAAATTTGCAAACTCCTATTCAAAAATACCGGACTCAAGTATCGATACAGATCTACAGACAAATGAAGTACGAAATACCTATGGAAAACCGACCATAGAAAACGGCACGAAAGTAGGAAGGCAGGAATCCGCCTATCCGACCGAAGATGAAAACAACGACATACTTCATGCTGTTGCGTTGTACGAGTTTACACCCGAGAACTCTAACGAGCTACCATTATCTCCAGATCAACTTTTGATTATAAACTACGAGTGTGGCGATGGATGGCTTGTAGCCCACGATCCCTTTACCGGACAAACAGGATTGGTACCAAGTGAATACATCCGTATACTAGAAATAGAAACGACTGAAGAAGACTGCGATGCTGAAGTATATAGCGAATTTGCAGAAGATGCAAAAGACGCACAACAATTCATGCCAGAAATTCTTGCAGATGACGGCTCCTATCCACCAGAACAAGGGATAACAGAAAATATAAACAAACTTTCCATATAGAATGCCACAATACCAAGCTTGGTCGACTTATATACAATGTATAGATGCAGTTCTGTACGACACCACATCAGTGGTTTTTGAAAGAAAGGATATTATTATGTTAAAAATATTAAGTAGCTATTTAATAGTACACAGCTTGCCACTTCAACTACAGAACTTTAATTACAGTTGTAATTAATCTTCATCCTCTCCAATTTCGTTCTCCCAGTTACTTTCGTTGATTCCTGAATTGTCTTCCTCCTTGGCCAAAAATCCACCGACTTTCTCTAACAAATCTCTGATTGTAACTTGTAGCTCTTGATCCACTTGTGCTGCCAGCTCCGTATCGTAGAGTGACTTGACGGCAGAACTCAATGCTAAACGAGAGTTGTTGATATATTCAAAGCTTGGATCTGTCTTCGGCACATCTTTCTTTAACTTGTATTTTTCAAATTCTCTACCAATTTTGGCTCCATCTGCCACTGTAACATCATTTTGTATCCGCAACGCTTCTAGATAGTTAGAAAACCCTTCAACATAAAGGGCCTCCACCCCATCTTCGTTGATATCTCTTGCAGAACTTGCAATATCAGCTGCAGTTTCAAACATTCCACATTCAGTTGCATATTTGGAAAGAGTGACCAATGGCTGGTACATTTCAATATACATCATTTCAATTTCATCAGGATCAATGTTCTCACTGGTGTTGGCAATATCTTCTAAGGTTTGCTTCTTTTTCTGAAACAAACTCCAGGAAAGTTCAATCTCTTTAGTAGCATCCTGCGGCCTCTCTTGTGAAATCCGTATACTAGCAATTATAGAATGAGTTTCAGGATTGTGGGAACACATATCCGTCAAGGTTGTGGTCCACTTCTCACATTCAGCCTCTGCTTGAGGTAACATACAAAGATCCGTCATCCAGATCTCAACGATGGCAGCTATCCCTTGAGTTAGTTTTGAGGTTATGTATTCACTTATTTTTTCTTCTTCCCCATAGGCTTGTAGTAAAATTTTGACGCCAGAATCTAGGGTACCATCAGCTTGAATTTCTCCTCTGCTTAAAGATTCTACAACTTGTGCTTGCTGAATCAACCTGGCAATTCCTATCTCGAGCAGTTGCACACCATTTTGACCGCCAATAATTTGACCTAGGTGGAAGAATTTCTCAATTCCTTCTTGTGCAGTAGGATCCAATTCACAAGCTTTAGATAAAACAGTATATGCTGATTCAACATCACTCGTTTCAAGATATGCCTCTCCAAGCGTTTGTAGATACAGAGGATTCTCCGCATATGTAGTCTTGAAACCCAGTAAATCTGCCAAAGCTTGTTCGGGGTTCGTAGGAAGAACTACTGAAGCACGGTGAATCAAATTCAGTAAGGCGTTCTCTGACATTTTTTCCGTTGTAGTTAGTTCTCAACTAAGAGCTATGTAAAGGTTCAATCAGTATAGTGAAAAGTCTACCAGCTGGTAGATCAAGGAAAAATGAAATATTTTTTTTCACCTTCGCATGCAGAAGGAATTGAAAGAATTCATGATGAGAGAAAATTGTGTACAGTTCTCAAACTACAAGAAAGTTTGCAACCTTGGTAATTCAACCCTGGACGTGAACCCTAATCAGTCAACAAATCAAAAAGATAAACAGTAATGGACCCTTTAGAAGAACAAGCACAGGAACTCGAGATTTTGCAGTCGATTTACCCAGACGAGCTCACGATCTTGACACCCATTAGATTTCAAATTAACATCTTGCTCGATACAGACTCAAAGCGTAGACATGCCGTGCTTTTGGATGTGACATACACTGAAAATTATCCAGAAACTGTTCCTATATTGAATATATTGGAAGGAGCGGTAGATTATGATGCACTTGAAAACGAAGAAGATGATGACGACGAGGAAGACGGGGAAGGAAACTACGATGATGACGACGATCAAACCATATCCAAGAGACTTTTGAATCTTGTTGAAACGATACAACTTGATAGAGACGATTATGCCGAGCTCCTGCGAAAAATAAGGGATGAAGCAGAAGACAATGTTGGTATGCCAAGTGCATTTTCACTAGCTTCATCATTGAAAGAGCACGCAGAAACCCAATTTACTGAAAAGCTAAAAAGTAAGGAAAAGGAGATAATGGATATTCGTGAAGCTCGGGAACGTGAGGAGCAGAAAAAATTCACGGGTACTAAAGTTACACCTGCCAGTTTTGAAAATTGGAGGCAAAAGTTTAGGAAAGAGATGGGAATTGATAGACGTTTGGACGAAAGGTACGCTGATGTGCACAAAGGGAGGCTTACAGGTAAACAAATTTTTGAGCAAGGCCTGGCTTCTGGTGAGGACCTGGAAGACACAACCGATGGTAAGGAAGTCGATATGTCTGAGTTGAAGAAGAAGTTAGAGGAAACCACTCTTTGAGTTCTTTCACTCGCTTTCCTTGTAATCATATTTCTATTAATACAACAGTATAAAACAGTAAGTGGCATTTCCCTGCCTAGTATGTAATCCACGCATGATAATAGCAATCAGTGTGGGTGAATAATCGCAAATACTTCTGCAAATTCTTTTGCAAATACCTGCTGAAAGCGTTTCTTATCCAAATTGTCAAACCAATTGAGTTAATGATTTGGTGAACAGAAAATGTTTCGCCGGCTGTATAATGAGCTACCTGAAATTTTCTCGGAAGAGTGGATTATCGTTGTAAGTGTATTTGAACTTTTCGCTCATCTGGTAAGAGATCTCTTTGTTCTCGATGGAATCACACAAATTGGTTTTGATATTTCTCATTAAATGATTTACGTTCTGCCTGACTTTGAGAGTGCCAAACATTGAAGGTGGACCACCGAATTCTGGTTTCCAACTTTTTGTTGAAATGTTTGCTCCTCCATAGTGTAACTGTGAAAATAAGTCAACGTAAATTTTGTTATTAAGCTCGTCATCATTTTCTTTAGAGACAAAATGCGTTAATAGCAAATGCTCATGTTTGAGACTATCTTGTAAGTCTTTGTGCTCTAGTTGCCTCTCCTCTTGGTCACATAATTTCTGTAGATACTCATGGCCTTTAGTTGTCATATCCAGGCCCGAGACATAATCATTTCTTTTGATCCCTTTGTCGTGAAGCTCTGTATCGGCATCCAAAATAACAAATTCATCATCATACCAATTGAACTCTTCCTGTGAGCTAGTGTTATCAGAACTTACGCTATTGTCTTCTTCATTGTCGCTGTCAAAATTCTTCATCAAATTTTGAAGCTCATCCTCTGACTGCAAGTCATCAATGTCTTGTGCATTTGAAAGCATTTCGGTGTACTTCAAATCTTCTTCTTCGCTAGACGAGTTTTCATATTCAGCTTTCTGA
Organism: Pichia membranifaciens NRRL Y-2026; assembly: GCF_001661235.1. Classification (NCBI taxonomy): domain Eukaryota; kingdom Fungi; phylum Ascomycota; class Pichiomycetes; order Pichiales; family Pichiaceae; genus Pichia; species Pichia membranifaciens. The sequence goes on along the minus strand of NW_017566983.1, from coordinate 1,800,745 downwards.
TTTTCAACATTAGCATCTTCCGGTTCTTGTTCACTTTCATCCATGCTCTCGTAATCACTTAAAGCATCGTGCATCTCATCTGACTGAGACTCCCCGGTAATCTTGTTTTTTTTCTGTGTGATATCCAACTTTCCTTTTAACTGCATCCAAAGTTGATTTGAGCAGTTATACTCACTTAGCAATTCTTCAGACACATTATATACCTCCTCTTTTGAAATTCCAATATTCCATATATCAATATCTTCAAGAATTTCTATTCCATTTGGATCCACTTTATTCATTAGATTATATTCTCTTCTTGTGAGTTCAGGATAAAAATCATTTTCGCTATCTATGTCACTTTCAGAATCGTTTTCATCAAAATAATCTATATCTTCTTTCACTGTTTTATTGAGATTTTTCACATTTAATATATTGACCATGGATTTCGGGTTAGGCGGGTTCTTTAGTGATTTGACTAAGTTTTTCCATTCGTACTGTTGGGGTATAGTCAGTTCGTTCATTTTTTTCTTGAACAACCGCAATAGCAACTCATGAATAAATTCCCGAACCAAGTTGTATATATCTAACAATGCAAATTCGACAATTGATTGTGTGCGGACCTCACCAAAATTGGCATTCAGTCCATTCAACAAAACCAGCAACTTCTCCATCTGTTTTGTATTGAATAAATCCTTACACTTGTCAGCTATTTCTTTATAGTATTTCCCCCGATATTCTCCATGCAAAGAGCCAAACTGGATTTCATCTAATCTTTCAATTGAGCTAGCAAGCTTTTCTTCTGTTTTGATGAAGAGTTCACTCATTTCGTAGGCAACTGGCATGTCATCAAACGAGACCAATTTTTTCCTCAGTTTCTTGTCTGACTTGTATTTAGATAGCTCATTTGACAATATCTTATAAAGGCTCATGATATCTGCGGCCGACTTATTTGGTAACAATGCTGCAATATCGTCAACTCGATTGATACCATAGCGTGCCAATGATTCATAAAAGATATCTTTCTCATCTGCAGTCCATTTCAATGCGTCTGTTTTCTCGAAACTATCCAGCTCATCTCCGGCTATGTATAGAGACTCCCGCTTAACAAATAAATCAAGAGTGTTGCCGTATCCAGACTGGAAACCAAAAAATTCCTTGAACTCTTTACTCAAAAGCTTGTAGTACTGTATATTTAGATTTTTAGTGTAGCTTCTGGAGCATTTGCTGATAAAGCAAAGCAGTTTATCAGATAGCTCCCAATTCATGGGAATTTTCCCTTTAGTGTATCCTATGTATATGCAGTTCATAAGCTCTACGAGAACCCTATGGTATGTGACAGCATTTGAAGCTACGCTAAGAATATCTATCTTGTTACCAATTTTCCTCCATATCTCCTTATCATGGGAAATGAATCTGTATTCTTTAATGAATTGTGCCCAAGTATTGAGAGTCAAGTACTTCAATCTATTTCGAAGTAACACCATCCCTGATTTCTTTGTGAAATATCGTAAAACAAGACCCAGTTTATCTCCTAAGTATTCGTAATAGAAATAACCTCGCACAGGATCATTTATGATGGCTTGCTGTAATTCATGATCTCCTGTCTCAGTCAACACTAACGGAGTATATGCTATTTCTGAGGGGTCAATCAATACCTCTTTTGATTTAGGTTCTAGTTTCGGTTTTTTATTGGGTTGATCCAAGCCTGTCACCGGTGGTCCTTCTGATTCAGATCTGGAAGGAAGAAAATCATCTTCGACCACTTTCACTATTGGGATCGATTTGCGTCGTTTCCCTCCACGAGGGTCACCCATTATTTTTCTTTATTCAATCACCCTGATTGCCAATCTCCAAAATGCCTAGCGCCGGCCTTTCTAGAGGCTCTCTGTGTTGCTGTTCATGTAACTAACTGACTTTACCGAGATTAGAAAGTTTCAAAATCTCATGCCCCTCCATCTTGTATAGCCGAAAGCGGGAAAATTTTTTCCGAAGAGGTATGAAAAATTCAGTGTCTTTTGGTATTCTAACATGAGTTTGAGGGATCAGACTTACTGGTCAATTTAGATCAGTGGAAGAGAAAGGTGCCAGGGAAACATAAATATGCTGGGAAGATATAAAACCATTTTGAAGCCCAGGATCGCCTTACCAGTGCCAATATATCCGACACTTAGGAACCCCGTTAGTAGGCGATGGAATTCGACTTCAAGGTCAGCGAGCTCTATAGTACAAGAATCGAACAATCACAACGATAATGAGAATAAAGGAGAAGAAGATCACAAACAGTACGAAAGTGAAACTGCAACTGAAACTGAACAGGTTCATTCGGGCGAAAAAATTGGAAGACACCAAAGTGTGGAGCCTGAGTTCATGAGTTTTCCGTGGGAGAACACCAGTAAGGAGAATCATGATATGGAGGAAGATTTACCATGGGCTTCGAAGAATGAAGCAGAAGCTGAACCAATTCTAGAAATTGACAACACGGACCCCTCGAAGAGTGAGTTGATTTTGGCTCCGCTAAGGAAAAAGTCCTCTCCGATTGAAAGACTTACACCGAGGAAAAGTGTATCTCACAGAGCAGATCGTTCATCGGGTGTCAACTTTCAGATTGAACGTGACTATAAGAATCTCATGCAATTCAAATACAATGTTTCTAGTGATGACTTTGTCAATATAATAGAAGAATTAAAGCCTTCCACTCCGGTTGTTACGGTAAAGCAATTGACAGAACTATCTTTAAACTTGGATAAATCATTTCGTGTTAAGCAAATCCGACAATATATCGAGAACTCATGTCCAGAGATTGTACTGAAAAAGTCGATGAGCAAAAAGAAACTTATAAACAAGATCATTTCTGAGCACTGGAACTTGAAAGTCACACTGGATCCCACCGGGGACCTTGTTTGCGAGACGAGAATTGACTTATCTAACAAGCGAGATTTGTTTCTTCTTTTGAGCAATCGAGGGTTCCTACCACAGCACTGGTCTTTAATCGGAGCACAGCTATCATTGGGTACTACAAGAAAAGAGCTTGTCGTTAGAGGATCGAAGAACATTGTCAACTTTGTACAAGCATCATGGAACGACTTGTTAAATAATATTTCCACGGATACTGTTAACCTTGGTCCAATGATGGACTTTTATGAAAGCTTGGGTAAAACACTAGATTTGAACACGTTACAGCATGAATGCGGTGTCCATTTTGATAAGGTCAGTCTGGACAAGAAAAGCTATGTTTTATCTGCGATCAAGAATGCCTCTATTTCTAACGCCAAGATTGAGATACTCAAAGCTACTGAATACAGACGCGGTTGCACCAACAGTATTATCACAGAACTCATCAAAGAGGCCGAAAAGGAGGACAAGGACATGTTGATGAAGATGGAGGTGAGTGACGAGAGTTTGCCGTGGTACATAAAGCCCGAGAACTACTTCAGATACTCGATCACGAAGGAGCGATTGAGAGAGAGTCTTCTCAGCGATGACAGCATGATTGTTGAGTCATTGAGCGACGAGGTACAAGATTTGAAGTTGGAGGTCGAGGAAGCCCGGGAGAAGTTTGAGTACAACTACGTGCAGACGGAGGACGAGTGGAACAAGAAGAAGCTTGAAAAGAGCAAGAGGTCCGACGAAAAGTTTTTCCACATCAAGGAGGGCAGCAGATCGTCGACGGAGGTGCTGGACAAGCTAGATGCTGCGAAGATCGAGGAGGGATTGGCGGACGGCGATTTTGGGGGCCGGGACGATCCGACGAAGTTGATGCTAGACAACGTTGTGAGCGTCAAGTTCGGCAAGCTTTTGTTTGAGAAGGAGAAGGTCCCGGAGAGCGTGGCGGAGACGCCGCGCAACACCTACTTCAGCGAGAACTTGTCCCAGGTTGTGCGGAACATCGGCCGGCTCGAGTTGATGGACAAGGACGCCCGGCTCTTTGGCGCCACCGGGGGCATCATGAACCGGTTCAACCGGCAGATCCACGTGAAGCTGATTCCGAACGGCTTCTGGGGCGGGCGGTTCGAGAACTTTGTCGAGTCCCCGAGCATCGAGATCCTCTTCGACCTCAAGGACGGCAAGTTGACTGTGAATGGCTTCTCTGCCTTCACGTGCGAGAGCGAGCGCAGCGTCGAGGTGGCTGTGCCGCACCTCGACGTCGACATGAAGTTCCAGAGCAGCTACAACTCCATGCTCGTCTACAACCGCGACCAGTGGCTCTTGAACGGCCGCCCCGAGCACGCGTTCCGCGGCCTCGAGGGCGCTGCCACCGACAACGACATCACCCTCAACAAGAGGCAGATCAACATGTTCATCTCCCAGATCGCCAAGCGCCAGCTCGACCTCCGCCGCCCGGGCGGCCTTCTGGCCATGCTCCACCAGTTCCGCCACAAGCCCTACGCCTTCCACTTTCCCCAAGGCCCCAACCGCACCAACCTTGTCAAGTACTCTGCCGTCAAGGTCGAGCTCGTGCGAAGCATCGAGCTCGACTACGCCGGCCTCCCCGTCTCCTTCGAGTTGCACGATGACGGCGAGCACCAGCGCGTCGAGGTCTCCATGTTGCGTGACGGTGTCGACGCCGCCCACTTCGTCCGCCACAGTGCCGGCCTTGCCGCCCTCCTGTCTCTGTGACGGGTCCCTTATAGACTTTCTGTACATAAAATATTGCCCCATTGGGACATCTCCCGCAAAATTCATGTTGCGGACGATCGCCCCGTTTTCTGTTTTTAGCTGGTGTGCGGGTGTTGTGCGGCGCGCCCAGGCGCTGGCCAGACAGGGCGAGGCGCGGCCGAGGGGGGCACCAGGCTGGCAGCGTTTGCCGTCAGAGCTTCCTTCTTTTCTGAGGTTAAGAGATGCTCAGCGGTGGCGACTGGGGGCCATTGCGGAGGCAAAAGAAAGAAGACAGAGGTAGAAAACAGATAGTAAGTAGCTTCCATCTAACCAAACATGTCCACCACCTTTTTCGACGTCTCAGCCAACGGCCAGCCATTAGGCAGAATCACTTTCAAGCTCTACTCGGACGTGCCAAAGACCGCTGAAAACTTCAGAGCCTTGTGCACAGGCGAAAAGGGCTTCGGCTACAAGGACTCGATCTTCCACAGAGTCATCCCAGACTTCATGTTGCAGGGTGGTGACTTCACCAACTTCAACGGTACCGGTGGTAAGTCGATCTACGGCGCCAAGTTTGCTGACGAAAACTTCGTCCACAAGCACACCAAGCCTGGTCTCTTGTCCATGGCTAACGCCGGCCCAAACACCAACGGTTCCCAGTTCTTTATCACCACCGTCGCCTGCCCATGGTTGGACGGCAAGCACGTTGTGTTCGGCGAGGTCGTCGACGGCTTGGACGTTGTCAGAAAGGTCGAGTCTCTTGGCTCCAACTCCGGCGCCACCAAGGCTGAGATCAAGATCACCAACTCCGGCGAGTTGTAAGTCTGCTCCGTTATAGCTCCGTTTTATAAGTATCTTTTAAAACCCAAGTATAATTGAAGGCTGCCCCGGCCACGCCCGACCCGACCGGCCGTTTTCTGCGCCGGCCAGCGTGTCCCACGTTTTGCCGCGACAGCGGCTGCGACGTGGTAAATTTTTCAGTGTCTGTGCTTGCGGCCTGACTCATGCAGGCCTCGAAGGAGAAGAAGGGTCCTCTCGGGGGTGACGGAGAGAGCAAAAGAGGAGCCAGCAAGAGCCAGCAGCAGTCAGCAGAAGCCAGCGACACCCCGAACCATGGACTTAGTGAACCACATGACAGACAAGCTGCTTTTTGCAGTTCCAAAGAAGGGCAGACTCTACGAGAAATGCACGCAGATGCTGAAAGGTGCCGACATACAGTTCCGCCGGTCCAACAGACTCGACATTGCGCTCTGCCTCAACCTTCCGATTGCCCTCATCTTCTTGCCCGCCGCCGACATCCCCACGTTCGTCGGTGAGGGCCGGTGCGACGTCGGGATCACCGGCTACGACCAGGTGATGGAGTCCGAGGTCGACGTCGACATGGGCCTGGACCTCCTTTTCGGCAAGTGCAAGCTCCAGATCCAGGTGCCCGAAAAGGGCCCCTACAAGCAGCCGGAGCAGCTCATCGGAAAGACAATCGTGTCTTCGTTCTCCCACTTGACGAGAAGGTACTTTGAGAAGCTCGAGGGCGTGGCAGAGGGCGCCCCGCTCAAGACCAAGATCAAGTACGTCGGCGGCTCTGTCGAGGCGTCCTGCGCCCTCGGCGTCGGAGACGCTATCGTCGACTTGGTGGAATCTGGCGAGACGATGAAGGCCGCAGGCTTGCACCCGATCGAAACCATCCTCGACACCTCGGCCCACTTGATCTACTCCAAGCAGCCCTCCCACCCGGAGTTGCTCGAACTCATCCAGTCCCGGTTCGAGGGCCTCCTGGCCGCCCAGAAGTACGTCTTGTGCAACTACAACGCCCCAAGAGCAGAGCTTCCACAGTTGTTGAAGATCACCCCGGGCAGAAGAGCCGCCACCGTCTCCCCGCTCGAGGACGACGGCTGGGTCGCCGTCAGCAGCATGGTCGAGAGAAAAGACATCGCCACCAAGATGGACGAGTTGAAGTCCTTGGGCGCCTCCGACATCCTCACCTTCGAAATCACAAACTGCAGAGTGTGAGTCTCCATCGCCTTTCGTTACTCGTTCCTCAACACCCCGTTCCTGTATACTTTTGCGTCAGACAACCGGCGTCGCCGCCATCACCTTTCCTTCTATCCCTATAACCTCTTAATTAGTCAGCTAGAGTAGACTCCACCTCCCCCGGAACCGCCATGTAGGCCTCGGGCAGGACCGTTGTGCCCCTGCACCACCCCCTGCTCCTTCACAAAACATAGCGCGTGGCCCCTTCCGTGCAACGATACCCTCTGTTTTGCACCCGTCTCTGTGGGCTCGGAGAGTGCTGTGTAGAAGACACACACAGCTGGCCGGTACATATCCTCTGGTTCAATATTCTCTGCCTTTTGCCCCTTGCCCTGCCTCGACGACGACACCGACTTCGGCATCCGCAGAAACCCGGAGCAAAGCACGTCTGAAAGCTGGAACACCGCCCCATACAGTACCACTTTTCCATTAATGTCCCAGTCATCAGGATCCCAGAAAGGCAATTCCAAAGCATCAAAGAGTGAGTATATCGATTACAACCAGTCTGTACCGTCCGAGGGCCCCAACAGATCTCGAGAACAAAGCTTGAATCAGTACAACCTCGATCGTGACTTTGAAGACAACCTAGACATAGCATTGGGGAACATAGATCAGGGGAACTTCAAAAGAAACCCGTTCAACTCCAACAACAACAGCAGCAACAACGTCAACAAGTCGGCAGACAATCTGGACTCCTACTCGTTGAAAAGCCTGCACAGACCGTCAAACGTCTCCGACAACTCCAACTCGAACATGCTCAACAAGCTGTCAAATTCTGGCAACTTCAACTTCAATTCAAACGTAGCAGAAGATGATCTCTCCGCCTCTACCAACTCAATATGGTCCAAAAGTGTCTCTTCTGTTTATAACACCACAAAGCGTCTGATCTTACAGAACAAGAAAAAGATACACTTGCCCGACGATTACGATAATGCCAACGGCGGCACGAGTCCTTCTGCGCTAGACTACCAATCCAGAACAATCATTCCTCATATGGATTCAGTATATTCTTCCAATGCCGTCTCAAATGCAAAATATAACGCTTTTTCCTTCTTCCCAATCATCTTATACGAACAATTCAAATTCTTCTTCAATCTTTATTTTCTTTTGGTGGCCTTGTCACAAGCAATACCTGTCTTGAGAATTGGATACTTATCCTCTTATGTCGTCCCCTTGGTGTTTGTGCTCTCAGTGACAATGTCCAAAGAAGCAATTGACGATCTTTTACGTCGTCATAGAGATCGAGAACAGAACAATCAGCTATACGAAGTTTTAGGATCTTCAAAACTGGTGATGGCCAAAGACTTGAAGTGCGGGGATATGGTCAAGCTACATAAAGATATCAGAATACCCGCAGATATGATTCTACTTCAGTCCAGTGAGAAAATAGGAGAGTCATTTATAAAGACAGATCAATTAGATGGTGAAACAGATTGGAAATTGCGTATAGCATGCTCTTTGACCCAATCTTTGGCAGAATCAGAACTAGAAATGATCAAAATTCAGGCACAATCTCCAACAAAAGATATCCACAAGTTCGTCGGCAACCTCACATATGGGGATAACACTGTAGGGTTGACCGTAGATCAAACACTTTGGGCAAACACAGTTCTAGCGTCCGGTACGTGCATTGGGTGCATTATTTATACAGGTAAAGATACAAAGCAGGCAATGAACACCTCCAACCCAACAGTTAAGGTTGGCCTACTAGAGATGGAAATCAATCAAATATCCAAGGTCCTCTGTATTTCTGTTTTTTTACTCTCAGTTGGTTTAGTCGTTTGTCAGGGCTTTAGTGAAGATTGGTACGTTGATATAATGAGATTTCTCATTTTATTCTCAACTATTATTCCTGTTTCTTTACGTGTGAATTTGGATTTGGGGAAATCTGTTTACTCTTATCAAATTCAGCATGACAATAACATTCCTTCGACAATCGTGCGTACCTCAACCATACCTGAAGATTTAGGCCGAATTGAGTATCTGCTTACTGATAAGACTGGAACATTGACCCAGAACGAAATGGAAATGAAAAAGATTCATTTAGGCACCGTATCTTATTCAGGTGATACTATGGACCTGGTTAAGGAGTACATCAACCATTATGGCGAGAATTCGATGAAATCAACTAGTAGACGTGATCTAGGTGTACGAGTTCGTGATTTGATTGTTACTTTGGCAATTTGTCACAATGTTACGCCTACCATGGAAGACAACGTTCTCGAATATCAAGCTGCTTCCCCAGACGAGATTGCAATTGTGAAGTTCACGCAATCGATAGGTTTATCTCTAATCAAGCGTGATCGCACTGGTCTCACCTTATTACATTCTTCAACAGGTAGAATCTACGATTTTGATATTTTGCAAGTATTCCCTTTTAATTCAGACACAAAGAGGATGGGCATCGTTGTATATGATAAATCAAAAGATGAATATTGGTTTTTGGAAAAGGGTGCAGATACAGTCATGAGTAAAATTGTTGTGCAAAATGATTGGCTTGAAGAAGAAACTAACAACATGGCTCGTGAAGGTTTGAGAACCCTAGTTATTGGGAGAAAAAAACTCACTCAAAATGTTTGGAATGAGTTCAAATCTTCTTATGAGAATGCGAGTTCGGCAATGTCCAACAGAGAAACTCAAATGCAGAAAATTGTCACCCAGTACTTGGAATATGATCTGGAATTATTAGGACTAACTGGTGTTGAGGATAAATTGCAAGTCGATGTGAGACCTTCAATCGAATGTTTGAGAAATGCAGGTATCAAGATATGGATGTTAACTGGTGACAAGGTCGAAACAGCCCGCTGCATAGGTATCAGTACCAAACTGATTTCAAGAGGACAATACGTACACACCATAGAAAAATTGAAAAGCCCTGAAATTGCATTGCAGCAAATAGAAAACCTAAGGTCTAATCCCAATTCCTGCTTATTGATTGACGGTGAATCACTATCTGTTTATTTACATTTCTTTCCCAACGAATTTTTTGACATCGTTCAAAATTTGCCAGCTGTTATTGCATGTAGATGCACCCCTCAACAAAAAGCCGACGTTGCCTTATTGATAAAAGAGTTGACTGGTAAGAGAGTTTGTTGTATTGGTGATGGTGGTAATGATGTGAGTATGATTCAATCTGCCAACGTCGGTGTTGGTATTGTCGGCAAAGAGGGTAAACAGGCATCAATTGCAGCAGATTTCTCTATTACTCAATTTTGCCATGTTACAAAACTCTTACTCTGGCATGGTAGAAACTCTTATAAGAGGAGTGCAAAGTTGGCCCAATTTGTCATTCATCGTGGCTTGATCATTTCTATATGTCAGGTTGTCTATTCCGTTTCGTCAAAATTTGAGCCCTTGGCTCTCTTCCAAGGTTGGTTGATGGTCGGTTATGCTACATGTTACACAATGGCTCCTGTCTTTTCACTTGTCTTGGATTATGATGTCAGTGAAAATTTGGTCACCTTGTACCCAGAGCTATACAAAGAGTTGACGGCAGGGAAATCGTTGTCATTTAAAACTTTTTTTGTTTGGCTGTTTGTTTCCCTTTACCAGGGATGCATTATTCAGGGTATTTCCCAAGGCTTGCTTGGACTTGAGATTACATCATTTACATCATTAGTGGCTCTTTCATTTACTGCCCTAATTTTAAATGAGCTTGCGATGGTTGCTCTTGAAATCAACACCTGGAATCAATCTATGCTTTACTCGGAACTGGTGACTTTGGCCATCTACATTGGAAGTGTTCCGTTTTTATCTGATTATTTCAACTTAGGATATGTGGCGAGCTTCTCATTCTACTGGCAATGCATTTTAATTTTGTCAGTCAGTTTACTACCTATCTGGGCAGCAAAGGCAATCAATCGTAAGCTACGTCCTCCAACTTACGCAAAGGTTCAACAGGTGTAGATTTTTTTTTCTACTTGTTCTTTCATTATTGTGGACTTAACCTGGTCCAGGGTAGTACAAAGAAACCGAGAACCAAGGAATAAGTTGGCGATGATGTTTAAATAATCTATAGGAATTCATATATAATTTAGGTAATGTATTATAAAATACGCAGTTTTCCATGATAACTGTTTCATGTTAGGCTATGTGTTTTCAGGATGGGAAAAAAGTAGTAGATAAAATAACCCAGTATCTAATTACTGATGACGCTACCATTACTGCAGGCATCTCTATCTTCATCATCAGTAAAAACATTCTCACCGTTCGAATCAGCAGCCATATCCAGCTCCTCATCCAGATCGTAAGAGGCACCAGGATTGGGATCAGAAACATTGTTAGTTGACCTTTTTTGCGTTGCGTTGGTGTTACGTTGTTGAAATTCTTTTGTATGAGCACGTGAAATAATTCTTGAGAGTTGCTGCCAGCCTGATTGCTTGACAGTTGCAGCAGTATGCTGCGTGACCGCACTGTAGATGCTTAAAACATCACCATCGTGCTGGAGAATATCATTTTCATCAAGTGGAGGGGCCTCCAAATCTGGCAATGCGTTGATATTAGGAGAGCTCATAGCAGTGGTTAATGAGCGGTTCATAGAGTCTTCAATATCTTCAACGGTTTCAATATCTAGTACTGGAATACTAATGCTTTGCTTGAATAGAGTTTGAAGGTTCAATTTTAAATTTTTCTTCACAAGTTGTGTTAAACTCTTGGAACTGATAATAGAGTTGTTTGTATAGTAGTAAGGAAGTGGACACACACGAGAAACACGGAAAAGATTCACGTTTGTTGCATGTTCGTTTTCCATTCTGAAGAACATCCAAACAAATCTTCTAATGAGCTCAGCAACGGCAACTAGAAATGCGGTTAGTGCACTATGTGATATTTTATACGGAGTGAACACATAAACTATCCACTGAAATCTCATAAGGATGTCAAATGCAATCGCTGCATAGTAAATAGGTTTCCTCTTGTAAATGAGTACATCACGAAGGAGGTAATTGTCAGAAGATAATTGCATCAACGACCAATCCATACAGACATCCCAAAATGAGCTGTAGGCAGAATTGACAGTTGACACTGTGATGAAAAGGGCAGTTATACCTAGCTCTGAGGTTTTAGAAGAGTTCGTGCTCATATCCCGGTAAGTACTGATACGGTATATGGATAATGTGTAAAAATATAACGTTGTTATCAAATACTTGGCCAAATTTGCAAAATGAGGAAACCACTCTCCCGTATCCAAGAAACGTCGTAGGCATTGCATGGATCTCCAGAGAGGAGGAATACAAGCACATATTCCTAATATATGAGATTTCATTGGTCCACATGAAAGACAATTGTTCCAGTCAATCTGTTTGAGACAGAAGAGCATATATATGTTTGCTATTGGGTAAGTCAGTGAGCATGTTAGAACACCCATGAAGAAATCTCTAAACTCAACAGGATAGAAACCACTCAGGAAGAGCCTGAACAAAGAAACTATGAACCAGATCCGAGCCTTGAGATAGAATATGTTGAACGGGCAAAATAGAACGAACAAGAGGAAGTAAAAGTAGATGTAGGGATAGTAATTGGAATCCAGCAGGTTAAATACCGAATCCCTTGAGCTGGAGAATGCAAGCACACTCCCCACAAATAATAACACTGAGGGTATGATCATGTACTGCTTATAATCGAGAGCATCATTAGGGTTGAGTTCAAAAACCAATTTATAATTGATTTTATATTTATCCCATACCACACAGTTTAAAACAAACAACAGCCCTGCAAAAACGAATAAGAACCAGGATCCCCATAACTGAAGAACGTATTTTTCATCGGGATATGAGCCAGATTTAGTTTTGGTATACATATCAAAGAGGAAAAAGAAAATGAATGGACAAGAGACGCCGATCAGGTAACCACTCAAGAAGTTGGAGCGGTAGTGGGATTTGGTCATTGCAAAGGATCGCAATTTGGCGATTGCAGTTTTCCTGTGGCCTTCTTCAAAAGAAGCAGTGAAAATGTCTTCCACATTTTCGGTTAGTTTGGTCAAAACTTCGGAGGAGTTAAAGTACATTGAGTCTACTTTTTTCATATAGGCAGGAAGTTTTGAGTCATGAGACCGCTTATCATATTTTTTCATCAACTTTCTGAATGCCGTTCTATTGGCAACCCGGAAAGAGTTAAGCAGCTCCATTGTGTGGTAAAGCTCACATATGGCCTTTTTGATCATAATTCTTGATATAAATGGTGGTGGTGGTGGCGCTACGTCTGTGGGGTCCTGGTCTCTAGGATAAGATGAGTTGGAATTTTGCCTTGACCTGGTTGATCTTTTCCAATAGTAACTGGGGAAGGTGGGCATTTCAAAGTAATTGAATATGAAATGGACTCGTTCTAAAATGGACACGAAACTGAAAACACTGCCAACCTTTGGAGTCAGGAGACATTTCCGGGAGTTATTAGGGGCTCTGACATCGTTATGGCGGCCGCATACCGGTTGATGGCTTAGCTGCTCTGCGGAATTTTGAACGTGGTTTCTGCCCGTCTCTTTGAACACGGCTTCGTGTTGCTCGAGCTGGTTTAGCTGGTCGACGAGGATCACAAACCGTGTGGTGCACTCGAGCTCCTTGCTCTTGTAGAACGAGTTCACCTTGAAGAGCTCGATGTCAACCCAGTCGATGAAACGCTGCTTGGCGAGATCGATGAGGTCTTTGTGTTCCTCAGTCAGCGAAGCCCTTTGGTCACGAATGTAAAGTATGCTGGTGGAGTGGGAACGGTGGTGGCCCACAGGATGGTTGCCGTCCAGCTTGGTGTAGGAGTGGTGAGAAGTGACTGCTCCAAGAAGCGGAGTGACCTCACCGCTTTTCCTATGAGCGTTGTAGTCCAGCTTGTTGATAAGCGGCACAACCTTGAGGTCGTCGTCATCGTTCTCCTCGTCCTCTTCTTCCCCATCTCCATCATCGCTGGTGTCAAGCCTGGCATTGCTGTCAGTGTCGCCAAAAACATCACCGTGAGCCTGGTAGTCTGATTTGTCCTTGTTTGGCAGGCCGGGGTGGTTCTTAGCAAGCAAGCTTTGAAAATCGTTATCGTAGAGATTTGTATCCGCCAGTGGCGGAGACCGGGTTGCGCCGATCACAGGGGCATCCGTGCTGCACTGGCACTCTAGCGAAGTGTTCAAGAACTTTTCGAGCTTCTGTAACTTGGCTTTCCCCTTGAAGTAGTCTAGGTACTGCGACCGCCACTCGGGCACGAGATGGTTCTCGATAAAGTCACCAAATTTCATATATCAAGCGTGCGTCTGTGTATTTAGCGTTATATCGAAGGGCTTATTGCAGGAGTCTATGTAGGGCCTGGTCTGTGTTATGCAACGATTATGAATACGTAGCCCAAAGCGTTGTTGAAGACTGTGGTGGTACCTTTCAGGAACACACCCCCTTCTCTAATTTCATTTACAAGACAACAACAGCAAACCCCACAGCCAGTTTCCAAACAGCAGAAATTTTTTGCTCTATCTCTTTCTTCTTCGAGTCTTGTGCTACTTCTGTCGGGGCTGCACCGCCGCCAACCTCTACGGAGCCGTTTTCAACACCTGCTATGTTATGCCGCCCCCAACTCCGAACCATTGCACTCCGCCAGCCTACTCCGGTCCTACAGCACCCCCTATTCTTTTTATTCTTCGGAGAGCCCCAACAACGGCCTCTCAGCCCCCCAATGCCCCTCTTTGGACTCGACCGGGGCCCCAAGTGCTGCCCGGTCAGTGATGTCACCCGCACAGCCCGCTTCCGCCGTCCAGCTCCGCACAGCCTGGAATTTCGTAGAGCCATTTCCAGGGTTGATGAAAATCTGGGGAATTGCGTCTTCGGTTCGGCGTCTTACAATTAGCTTCTGCGTCTGTGCCGACGCCTGCCATCGTCATCGTCACCGTCATCGTCATCCTCGTCTGCGGCCTCTTCCTCCTCGGCAGCCTCCTCCTCCTGCATCATCCGCTTCTTGTTCACCTTGCGGCGCTGGAAGTCCTTGATGTGGGCATTTCGCATGACCTGCGAAAGCTGTTGCACATAGCGGGAGACAGAAGAAACCACGCCGCTGGTGTATCCATTGCTGCCGTTGCTGCTGCGATCGGTGACCTTGCTCTGGCCATCCTCTGTGGCAGAGAGATCGGTCTTCGAGCCAGGCGTCTGGAACGTTTCGGGTAGCATTGTGGACCTGACACCGTTGTGGCTGCCTGCAAAACGGACCCCGCTAGAGTTTGCAAATGCCAGTTTCGGCGTCTGCACATGCACTCCGGTTGCGCCGGTGGTGGTGTTCGTCCCGCCTGCACCGTCCCCTCTTTCCAGGTCGTGGACGACGTAGCCTCCCCTTCTACGGATATCCTGTTCGGTGATGTCCTTGCTGTCGTCATCCATCCCATGCTTGGATTTCAGAGCGTTGCGCTTGCGCTTGATGACTGAATATGGTAACGGAGACTCGCGTGATGCACGGAATAGATGAACGTTGGTGGCATGTTCGTTCTCCATACGGAAAAAGATCCAAACAAATCGTCTCAATATCTCCGCTATTGCAATACAGAAAGAGGTAATTGCACTTTGCTGAATTTGTGTCGGAAACAGTACGTAGAAAATCCACTGAAACCTCAAAATGACATCTGTAACCATTGCCAAATAGTAGGCACTTGGATACTTGAAAGTGATTTCATCACGCAAGAGGAAATGCTTGGAGTCAAACTGAAACAAAGACCAGTCCATCACTATATCCCATATACTGGAATAAACGGAGTTAGTGGCCGCCCAGAAAATTAGTAGAACTTTGTATTTTTTGATTGTCTCGATCCGGTAAAGCGACAAGGACATATAGTACAACATGGAAACCGTGTACTTGCCCATGTTTGCCAGATGGGGGAACCAATCTCCAGTGTCTGCGTAACGCCTAAAACATTGCAAAAATCTCCAAATTGAAGGTAAACATTGTAAAAATCCCAGAACCCTGGATTTAGCCGATCCACAACTAACACAGTTGTTCCAGTGCTTGGAGTAGATACAGAAAAACATCGAGACATTGGAAATTGAGTACGTCAAAGAACAGAAAATATCACCGAGAAAGAAATCCCTGAACTCAACCGGATAAAATCCACTCAGCAGCAATCTTGTAAACGTGGATAGTAGCCAGAGCCTTGCATTCAAGAAAAACATATCAAAGGGACAAAATAAGATCAAAACCGTGACCGCCAAGAATACCCAGGGGAAATCATATCCACTGAATTCATGAGGCCAAAAGTCTTCAAAACTTAACCAAGCAATAATACCCCCTAAAAAAAGAAATAGACTTGGTAACACCATATACTGCTTAAAGTCTAACGTGTCATGTTGGTTAAACTCAAAAATAAACTTATAATTCACCTTGAATTTTGTCCACACCAGGCAATTGATTGAAAACAACCAACTCATTACAATCATAAGCATGAATCCTCCCCAAATTTGTAGCAAGTATTTGCCATTGACCAACTCTCCGCTTATAGTTTTGTGAAGCCCGAGGTATATTGAGTAAATCACAAACGGTAAAGCCACTCCAATAAAGAGACCTCCTATGTAATCAGCAACATAGTACGTTCTTTCTACCGCACTGGTCCTCAATTTAGCAATTGACACCTTTCTATTACCGTTCTCAAAGTATCTTGTATACAGTTCCTCAATAGTGGTCATGAGATTATCCAACACATCAGACTTCGAAAAATATGTCTCATCAACTTTCTTCATGTATGACCCCATCAGAGAATCCCCGGTGGATTTATCATATTTTTTCATCAGCTTCCTAAACGCAATCCTGTTCATCAATCTGTAAGATTTCAAAAGTTCCATCGAGCGGTATAGCTCGTAGACTGCTTTCTTTATCATCCTACGTGCAACAAAATATGGAACGCTATTTTTTGCCAACTCTTCGCCAGCACTTTTTCTTCTTCGCCTTTGAAAATCTCTGATGTGTGCTGTTGATGAAGTTATGCGATCATTGGTATGTGCATCAGAGCCACCGTTTCCCTCATCATCATCGTCTGAATAGTATCCATCTTCGTAATATTGTTTTTCAACTTTACCATCTTGTTTGAGCCATTCAAAAGTCGGTAAAGAAGGCATGTCAAACTTGTTTATGATTCTTAACTTTCTTCTAGTCCAAAAAGATAGAAGTTTGAAATTTCTTTGTGCAACATTGAATACACCATAGTTGATATTGTTGTAACCTGTAAAGACCCCGGAATGCATATATTCATCATATCCATTTTCATCGTCGTCGTCCTCTTCCTCATCTTCATCATCAAAGTCGTCTTCAATATCACCATCTCCAACTATATTGTTAGCAGAAATAGAGTTAGGGGTGACTTGAAGTGCCTTCTTCGTTTGTAACCATCTTTTCTTTGAAAGTTGTTTCTGGTTCTCCAGTTGTATTATTTGATCTTGTAAGACGAGAACTCTATCCACACATGCATTTTCTCTTTCAGTATAGAAGGAGTTTACCTTTTCCAACTCGGAATCTACCCAAGCTATAAACTGCTGTCTTGCATATAATGCCAAATCGTCTAGCTCTGTACTTGATGATCGTCCGACTGTCAGTGAAGGGCTTCTTTTAAATGATTCTAAAAGCGCACTTATCGATGATTTCCTTCGTTGGGGTACAAAATCTTTGTTTCTCTCCGAGAGAGAAGGTGATGGCTTTGGTGTCGTAGCAAAAGAAACGCTCGACGGTTGCTGCCTGCTATTTTGTACCAGCAAAGGAGTTCGATCGTGGGTGCCACTTTTTGCTGCTTTGACTCTGTTTGCTGGAAGGGGAGAAGTTGAACCGTACATCTCATTATCAACGCTTAAGGCTGCAGCAGGCAATGCGAAAGATGAACCCCCACTTTCCAATGTAATCTGATCCTCCATAAAATGGTTTCCCTTTGGTGTGGAGATTTCCTCAGCATTATCTGCGTTTGTGCTTGGTCCTTCTTCGACCTCCCTAACTGACAATAATGGAGTAGTTATATGAGTTTCCTTTGGCGAAGGTCGAGTTTTGGGCTGAAGTGGATAGCTGTGTCCCCCATTATTTTTGTTCAAACTCTCACCTATATTAGGGCTCTTTCCACCGAGAAGAGGAGTGCTTTTGATGCTGTCTAAGACACTAGGCTTCTTGACTAGTTTTTTCAGTTTCTTCTTCCCCGTTTTGTAATCCAGATATTGGGCACGCCATTCCGGGACCAAGTGGTCCTCTAAAGACTGTGCAAATTTCATAGGTAGTACTTGTGTTACCTATACTGTTGCTAATATGCTTCAATGACCACTGGAGCCTACCCTTCTTCCTAGTATAATGTTTTGATCATATCCTAAGCGTCTCATGAAACTGTCACATTGTAGATGTAATCTTGTTCCTGCCACACGTGTTTAGCGAAATCGTCATCAAATAAATTGTTTTAGGCAAATTCATGTTTCGAATTTCCCCAGGTTTAATTTTCAGATTACAATTAGTTATATATCGTACTGATCTATACGTACTTTTAAACTAATTAACGTTCTACAACATTTTGCTGTAGCAAGTCCTGCAACTGTCTTATTTCTTCCGCTTGCATAGTGTTCTGCATCACTCCTGCAGATATTTGGTTGTCATCGACATAGTTGTAGATGGTCGTTCCAATTTGTGGAGGCAACACGTCGAACTCGTAAACATCGTTGTCGGACCAGAAAGATTCAGGTATTTTTGCCATGACGGAAGACTCGTTGGATAAAACCGCATTCCGGATAAGGTTGTCAGGAATCTTTTCTAGGTTGTTCGTATAGTATGCGCCTAGGTTTGGTTTCCCTGTTTTTTCAATAATCGCAGCCAGCTCTTTAGTCAAGAAGTTTTTGAGCTCTGGGGTTTCAACTAAAGTGTTGAGTCTAACCGTGTACATCGCAGTTCCAATCTTCACTGCGTCATTGACATCCTGCAAGAGCCATGGGTGTGCTATATCGCCTAATTTTTCAAGGATTTGATGGCCTGTGTAGGGGTGTCTTAGGTATGCATCTTTTAGCGCTTGCTTTGCTTCCTCCGCTTTACCAAGCTTGAAGTAACAGAGAGAAACTGTGTACATCAAAGGTGCAGTCAGCCATTCCTCATAACAGCGGCACAATGGAGAATTTACAAAGTCAATCAAGTATTGGAACTCATCAGAGAGGAACGCATAATAATCGATGAGGTATCTGACGCCATATGGATCATCCATCGGATCAAACGATAGCAAAAGTTTGCAGTATGTCAACGCTGTGAAAAAAATGGATTTTTGGGTCAGAACGGAGATGTACCTGAATATGGTCAAGTAAATCTGTCTATTGAGAAAGTACTCAAAAGGCAATCTGGTTTTTCCGTTCCCAAGCTCGAACGAGTTTGGTAGACTCCAATCAAAAACAAACAACGCCCTTTCGATTAAGCCGTTAGTATTGGAGTTGTCACCTTGTCGCTGTAATATACAGGCGACCTGGAGTATGGTTTCAATGCTATAAGGACATTTCTGCAACAAATGAATAAGAGACTCATGGTCCGGCTGTACTACAACAGACATAAAGAACTCCGTTGTCGCAGCAATGGAGAAGGCCGGTCCTGGCTCAACGTTGTAGTACTTTATGCCATATTTGTATTCTTTTGCAATATCTCCCTGCAATATTTCTTTCCAGTCGTTCTTGAATTTAGTTGTATACAAGTTGAGCAAGTTTTCACTTGTAACTTCATCCATGGACAAGGGCTTTTTTGGAATTGGTAACCAATCGTCCTTGATTTTGGTTAGTCTTAATTTTCTTGTGGTACCCGGAATCGAGCGATGGTCTCTACCTGACCAGCCACGGATGCGTTTGGCAAGCTTTTTGATCTGGGCTAGCACTTCTGGGCTGATTGCGCTTGAGGATGTCGAGTCTGCATCGTCGATAGCTGCAGACGAAAGTTTGCCAAACAAATTCTCGTACTCCCTGTCCGAGTTTAAGTCTCTAGGGTCCACTTGTAGTAGCCCCGAACACCTGTGAAACTTCTTTGGTGTCAAAAGTTTTCCACCTGACGTGTAAACAGGCCACGGAGGTAGGGTCTCTTCGTTTTCTAGGTCTTGCTCTATACTATCAACGACACTGCTCGCGTCAGAAAGAATGTCTTCCACAATTTCTGAATTGGATTTCTTCAACGTCTTGTCTTCAAGTTTCACCTGAGCTAGGATGTTGTCCAACTCGTCCTCATCAAGATCGTCCACAGTTTTCGCACCCTTGTTATATTTGCCTTTGCCTTTACCCTTTAAGTCGTTCTTTCCAGTCTTTTTATCTGCGCTGGAAAACGCTACGTGTTTTGTGGATTTGGCGACTTCTTCCTTCTCATCCTCCGATTCTTCACTTTCTTCACTATCCTCACCTTCTTCCTCGCTTCCTTGCAAAAATGCAAAGGCATTGGCTGCATTCATCTTCCCCGGACCATGGTTGTAACCTTCGTCATTTGATTCGTCCTCGTCACTCTCTGCTTTCTTCTGATACTTCGCTAGCTCGTCCTCCAAAGAGGCTTTGCCCAGCCTTTTCAATGCTCTCGAGCTCATGTTCTTCTCCAAATGCTATTCCTTGAACTGCTAGCGCCTATTTTAGAACTCCTTTAACACTCATCCCATCTGAATGGTATTCATCTTCTCTACCAATCCTGATTCCGTCAGAGTTTCCACCCTCGCCTACACACATAACGCTTTTCTCTATTTTTTTCTGCTTTTGTGTTTACCTATTTTTACAGTAGCGTTATCAGAGCAGAATATTATGATTAGAAGGGCGTTTGTACAAACATAAAAGCAGATATATAGCTATTGTATGGAATAGGGTGCAATGACTCAAAAAGCAGGAAAATGGGAAAGGGGGAGTACGCCAAGAATCTTTTAGCGATGACCGACTGGGCTACTCGTCATAGTTGCCTGCCCACACTGTCGTGCATAAGATTTTTGAAGTGGTAAGCCTCCGTCTTGGTGCAATCGTCGTGTGGGTTGTTGATCTCACCGTTCGGGCCGTAGAGCCAGTCAGCAGTCTCCTTGATGCACTTTCCGCCCTTGCAGCCACACTGGAAAGTCACACTGGCATCGCTTATCTTGTCGTTGAGAATGAGAGACGGGTGACGAGCCGGAATCGCAGGTCTCTCAGGCTGTACCTGTGGAGGTATGTATATGTTCTCCTTGATGTATTCGATCCGTGTTGACTCCATTGCTTTTGGTTTGCTGCACAGGAAGATTAATAGCAGGGGAAAACAATGTCAGACCAAGACAGCAGAGAAAAAGACCGTCTTTTACAGATTTTTTTCTCTTCCGTGTAACAGGACAGGGCTTTACCTGTTAATAACGTGCATACACACATTTCCGTGTCTCGGATAGCACTTCAGTGGTCCGGTTGAGGACTCTTGCCTGATTTGGAAAAGCCGCCGCTAACCGCGCTTTCCTTGACTAACTTCGCGAGCAGGTTCTGCATTCCAGCGCATTGCAGCTTCCCGGCACTGTAATCTCTATCGCAATCTCACACCACGGCAACCCTTTCCCGCCAAGCATGCTGTTGGCCGGATCTGCGACTGCCGCTATAAAAAATTCCTTATCCTCGTCTGCATAACTGTCATCCATGCCGACGTCCTCAACGTCGGCTGCCTCAATAGCGGCTTTGCAGCGTAAAATCGTCTCAATGCCCTTGTTCCAACACACACCGGCCAGCCACTCGATCTCGTAATCTTTGAGTCTATCAGCGCCGTCGGTTGGCGTTTCGGCTAGAATGTCTCGGAACATCCGAATGTAGCAAAGCTGCTGATCTTCAAAGGCAACGTTTTCCGTCATCTTGGTCAACATGAGATGAAGCCACCTGAAGAGCATTCGTGTTCTGACGGCAAACTCATTTTTGAACCCCCTTTCGGCAAAAATGGTTTCGATAACTCTTATCATTCCACCCCTTTGTTCTGCATCCCCATCCGGAATCCAGTTAAATATATTTTCTACCATAGCATCTATCTGCTGGTTATCTTCCGTATGATTTTTACCGTATTCGTTCATATCTTTGATCCTCTTGATTAGGCTAGTCCATTCATTGCAATTTATCAAGCTCTCGTTAATAAGATATAGGCCTTGAAGCATGATGTCTTTGTAATCGTTATCTTTGTGGATAAGGCTAATCTGCTCAACTACCTGCTGGTTCATAACTCTGATTGCATTCCACTTTTGTTTCACATTATTGCCGCCTTGTCTTATCTGCTCACGTTCACAAAAGCTCAAAAAAATGATAGATTTGCATTTCCACTTGAGAAACCTATCGTTGTTCTTATCATCTGACTCATTGAACAACTCTATCAACCTGATTGTAGCTTCGAATAATTTTACACCTCTAGTGTCAAAAATGTTGTTTTCCAGCAGTAGTAATCCGCAGTTGAAACATGTGCTAGAAAACCATTCAATGTCATTGTTTATATCTTTAATATGGCTTCCTTCTCTATTTACCTTTGCATAGCAGAGAAACTGATCGACTGACTTTTCAATCATTTCAACATTTTCCAATGACATTTTTTCTGTTTCGTCCTTTTTAAGCCCATTCTCAAGGCGTTTTCCAAAAATATAGACAGAAGCTCTCATTGCCACGAGAACCAAATACTCGGAGTTTTTTGTGTCAATATTGTTACATTTGTTTAGCAATTTGCTAACTGCGTGTTTCAACGGTTCATCAAGAAATGGTTTGTCTCTATCATGGCAGTTGCTATCAAGATAATTTTTACTTTCAACGACACAAAGAGCTAGCATATTTATTGTTTTTAAATCATTGCATCGTGATAATGCTGTCAAAATTTCATGTGCAGTATCATCATCAATTTCTGTACCGTGATTCTCTAGCATATTTACAAATCGGTAATACAATGTAATCGGATTTTTTCTGCTCAAATCATTCATATCTCTCAATGTGTTTTCAAAAGTACCAGTATCATGCATTTTCAAGCAGCAATGTAGAATGCTTCGTTGAATTTTTCCAATAGTATCCTGCTGACTTTCTTTTGACCTATTTAAGAGACTCACAAAGCAACACTCAAACCAACTCATAGCTTCCTGGTAGTTTTCTTCTTTCATATTTTTTCTACCCATGCTCCACAACATTATTACTAAACAATTAGCAGAGTCAATAGAAAGCTCAAATCTTAGTTTTCTATTCCCAACCTCAAGTATAGTTTTTACAGCATTCAATTTCTCCGACGAGTTTTCTGTTTTTAGCTGTGATGTGATAATCCAGATTAGGGATATGAGGTAGGATTCAATAACTTCCCGAAATTTTGGATTTTCAAAATCGATTTTATTAGTGAAAACATAAAATAAGCAATTCTTAGCAGTCGTTGGACACTTGCTTGAATAAGCATTGAGCACTACCATGACTTGCTTTAGAATTTCGGTTTTTGAACAGATTTTAATAACAGTTTTCATAATCAAGTCTTCTGCATCATTATTTGCTAACTTTTGATAATCGATTAACTCGATTTGCAATTGCAATGTCTCAATCTTCTCATTTTCATTTAGCTGCAAAAGCTTCAGTAGTTTGCTGGCTTCAGTAAACGATTCTTTACTGTTCATTTTCATACAGCATTTCGACAACATGATTAAAGTTGACACTTTTATCTCGCTCTCAACACTTGGGTCTTTGAACGTATCCATCTTTTCCAAAATTAGGTAGCATTTTTGGAGAAAATAATGGGAGTCATGGTACTGTTCTTCCTTGTAAAGTCTCAGTCCTTCATTGTACAACGTGCGACAGATGCTGAAAACATTTCCAGGTTTCATTGCAGAACACCTATCAAGAATGTTCGCTTTATGTTCATAAAATTTGGCCATTGAGATGTTTTTTGAGAGTAAAGATGATTGCATGTCCATTATAAGAAATTCAACTTTCAAAGTTTCATACTTATTTTTTTCTTCTTTGCCTAACTTGTTATTATCATAATATGCGCATAGGCTTTCAACATATTTCTTCACTTGTTTTCCCGTTTCTAAATTATGGGCAGCAATGCAATCGTAGTATGTGCGTAATAAACATTCATACTACGGATTTTAACTTTGTCATTCAAAAAATTCAACAATGCAAATAAAGACAATAACAAAGAGACGAAATATTTCAGGCTCATCATCTTCTTGAATTCAAGTTTCCAGGTTTTGACTGTTGAGCCATCCTCTTCTGGTTCTTCGCTCTCCTTTTGTTTGATATTCAAAGCATTCCAAAAGTTAAGTGACACTTCTTCAAGTGACGGTAAAATTTTTTTGATGCTGGGACTCAATTTTTCCTTTGACTTACTTAGCAGTGGTAAATATTCCATCCGAATAACTTTTTCTGTGGATTCAAGCATCGGGATGAGTGAATTGAGCCGATTTTGGATACACGCAAGATCAAAGGTGGCGTCATCGCTCTCTGAAATTCCAGAAAGGATCTTGATGTTAGTTTCACATGAAGCTGAAACAAAGACCAATATAAAGCGATTTGTTAGTTCGAGTGCTCAGCGATTTTTCTACATAGTTTGAGTACTGTTAGAGAGGGTAAATTTTACGAACCTATCAGCTCTGTCAGTGTGGAAACTACTTTGAGGCTAATTTCAGGTGCTTGCATTGTGGAATAACAAGGATTTTTAGTTGACCAATGATATCTGGGACAGTCAAAGCAAAAAGCAAAACCACCTGGGTGAAAGAATGACCTATTGAGGAAATTTAAAGATGCGCAATTCATTAGTGGCAAAAAAAAAGAAGTAAGTCTGGTAAAATTTTAGATTTATGATATTTTTTACATAATGTTAGAGATGATAAGAGATTTTAGATGTTCTTATTGTGAGGTTGCCTTTACCATACCAATTAATCTATTCACACCTACCATCCAGTCTCCGCATTCATTTGAATGTGCATCAAGGATCTCATCACGTAGAGCTGCAGCTTTGGCATACTGGCCTTCATTTAAAGCAGTCGACAAACTAACCAACTTTTCAACGGTAGGAGGTGTGATCAAATCGCCCTTTTTCAAATGATCAAAAAGAATGTTGAGCCTTTTCTCCGCATCAACTAAATGCTTGCTGAATTTTGCAGGGATGTTTGGTCTGACCTTTTCTAGTTCTGCCGAGAGAATAGAGACGATTGGTTGTGCTTCAGGCGGTAATTGGGCACTTGGGGTAGCTGAAGTAGCTGGAGTTGCAGCAGGCAGTGGTGCATTACCTGGTGAGTTGAGCTTTTTTGGTGGTGGTGGAGGTGGGGTTGCTACGGTTGTTGAGACTGGTTTCGCATATGCTGGTGGAGGTGGCATGGTCTTTGCATTGAAATTGGTGTTTGGAAGTTGCTGATTTTGGAATGATTGTTGTAGCGGTGGTTGTGGTGAGTATGCATTTTCCGGAACATATGCATTGTTGACAGATGGCTTTGGTGCATACGGGTTCTTCGATTGATTTGCCACAGGGGCAGAAGAGGCCCCTAAAACAGGTGGCTGCTGTGGGGCGAACGGTGATTTAGGGTACATTGGAGAAATAACCGGTTCTGCGACACTAGGCTTTGGAGCATATGGGTTCTTGGAGAACGAAGACATTCTTGATGAAACAAGATTTGCTGCTGGAGGAGAGTCCACCGGACCAGATGATTGCCTTGCAGGAGGTGGGGGAATTGCAGGAGCCTGGGACACAGATCTTGAAACGGCAGGTCTATAAGCGTTTGCGTTTGGAGGTGTAGCAGTGGGCTTTATAACTGGAGCCAGATGTGTTGGCAAGTCATTCCAACCACCAACATCTTTTCTCAACGAAGGAGGAACAACATTTTCCTTTTTAAATGGTGGGGGGGTGGCATAATCGGGAACATTGTTGTTAGATGTTGCAAAAGATTGTGGGTTCTTCAAAGAATCTAGAGCTGTTGATGGAGCATAAGGATTAGCTCTAGCAGTGTTGTTAGAAATGCCATTCATTGGAACTGTAGATACACCATTGCCTGGTTGATAAGGAGCAGCCAGATTGACATTTTGGTCCAATGGTGTGGAACTTGGAGGAACTCCCGAATAAATATTGTTAGGCTGGTATGGGTTACTTGACTGGACTGGTGCACTTATAGCTTCAGGAAGAACGTAAGGATTTTTAGCTCTCTTTGGTCTGGCCGCAGAGTCATTTGGAGTAAAAGATGTAATTGATTCTGGCTGTTGTAGTGGTTGTTGTTGTTGCTGTTGTTGTTGCTGTTTAGTCACTGGAACAGAATACTTGGAGGCAGATCTTGTGGTTGCAGTACTCGTGGTGACGTTGCTGATGAAAGCCTTTGAAATTCTGTCCTTTTCGAATCTGATTTCAGGGATGGAATCGGACACTAAGCTTAACAACTTGTAAGCTAACTCATAATGACCGAAGTTGACCAAAGAGTCTGCATATTCAACAAAAGCTTTTCCTAGCTCTGACAAATCGCCCGAAAGGGAAGATGAGGCTTTTGATTGAAAAACAACAATTTTCTCAATGACCTCACCCAAGGCTTTGAATCTTGCCTCAAAAGCAGTGTTCTTGGAACCATCATCATTTTTGGTGGCCAAAAAGAAGTTCTCGTAATCCCTCAGTTCAGAAAACCAGACTTTAGAGACTTTATCAAGGGCCCCTGCAGCAATGTAGCAAGATAGGGCTGAGTCACGGGAGTTTTCAAGGTTGGAATCTAACAATCTATCACCTAACAATTTCATCTCAACGTTGAAGGAGGCCTTTCCCTTAGAGAATGTGATAATCGACTTGGCAATCTGTGTCCAAGAGGAAATGTTTGCGTTTTTCACAATATCACCAATGGAGTTTTCACTTGAGCTGTACAATAGTCTTGCGAAAGAGGAGTCCTTGGCGTATTTTTTGAAGTAAGCGCTTTTGGCTTTGTCCTTTGATTCTTCAGAGCCATTCAGAGCAATGATTAGAGCCTCTAGTATATGATCCTTTTCTATACACAGATCAAGAAGCTCGTCCGTCTTGTTTGACAAAAGGAGGGAAACGGCGTCTTTTTCAAACTGGTCAGAAGACTCTGAAAATAGATCAAACTTACCTTCGGGAGTGTAGGAAGCAGCAGCAGCGGAAGAGTCAGATTTCTTCTTCGAGTCGCCAATTTGGGCGAAAAAGTCGTCGTCGTCGATCAGCTCAGTGGAGTCCGATCTAGAAGTTTCGGTTGGGCTCGATGGCTCAATTTTCAATAAGGATTCTAAAGATTCATCCGTCAAGACGTGTTTCAACAGGGACCAATCGGAGCTTTCTTTCAAGTTAAGATTGGCGCCGGAGCTGATTTTTGAGTCACATAAATTGCTAAAGTCCTTGGTTGAGATTGCAGTGATCATTTCTTTTGCCGACTGGTCGATAGAACCATTGTTGGAGACTGTGACGATCTTCACTTCCTTCTTGTTGGAAATGACTAGCTTACCACCGTAACCGAAGGTTGCGCTGATGGGTCTTTTCAACCAGATTGGAGCCTGCTGGACCTTAAACAAAGGTTGCTGGGTCTCCGTGGTGGAGATCTCGTTCCAGAAATCGTTTTCGTCCTTGGACTGCACCTTTGCGGAGATAGGCTCGGACGTGTCCTGCAAGCTCTGGATGCAAATCTTCTTTGCCAACGACGCACTTGCAAACACTTCTGGGATTTTTGGAGCAAATTTCGTCTCGTGGACCCAGTTGGACAAGGAGGGATATGTGGCCAACTGAACACCTTCGATTGGGTTCCATAACAGGGTCGAGTCGTCCTTGCCCGAGGAGAGGAGCAAGTTAGGGTCGCTCAG
Source organism: Pichia membranifaciens NRRL Y-2026 (assembly GCF_001661235.1). NCBI lineage: Eukaryota > Fungi > Ascomycota > Pichiomycetes > Pichiales > Pichiaceae > Pichia > Pichia membranifaciens. The sequence goes on along the minus strand of NW_017566983.1, from coordinate 1,773,455 downwards.
ACACCAGTCGAGGGACAAGATGCCCTTCTTGTGGCCCTTGAGAACCTTCTCTGGGACGCTGGAGTTTCTCAAGTCCCAGGTGAGGATGACCGGCTCGCCGTCCGAGTCCGAGGCGGTGACCAACTTGGTGCTCTGGCTAGGGTGCCACTTTATCACAGACAAGTTGATGTTCGAGTAGTTCAACTGCAACACCTCTCTTTTCGCTTTCAAGTCCCAGATCGACGTGTAGCCGTTGTCGCCCGCAGTACCGAAGATGTGTGCCATGTTGTTGTTCCATGCAAGCGAGGAGACCTTGCTCATCGGCGAGATCGCCTGGCCTGGGTTGAACGAGGTGCCCTTCTTGACGTCCCAGATGAAGATCTCTCCCTTGGACCCCGAGGACGCCAAGATGTGCGACTGGAGCGGGTTGAACTTCACCTGCAGAACCGGCGTCGTGTGTTTCGTGTACTCGGCGATCCTGGCGTCAACCAGGTTGGCGGGCTTCTGCGAGAGGATCGTGGCCGGGTCGTAGAGCTGGATCGAGGAGTTCTCCAAACCGCACGCCAGCACGCCTCGAACGTGGCCCTCCGCAGCCTTGCTCCAGTCAATGGACGCAAACTTCCCTGGCGCAGCCGCAGTGTACACAGCGGAGGCCTGTTTTGTTCCTGACGTGGCAAACGGGTCGTAGATGGACAGGCTGGAGTCGGAGGAGAAGGTGTCGTCCATCACGCCGGACAACGTGCCCGTGGCAATCAGCGGCAGGGCGTCATTGGACCATGCGAAGATGGCTGTCTCGTCGATCTCGTGTAGTTTCACCATGGTCGGCGCTGTGTCTGTCGGGGGGTGCCGTCGTGGTGAGCCAGAAGCCTTGTGTTGCGAACAAAACCTGCGGAAGATGTTTACGTGTTGTGTTGAGCTGAGCAAAGTCCAATTCAGCCAGCGGCCTCTCGTTTTCCTTTTCCTCGCTGTCTCCCGCTTGCTCGCCTTTTTTGCCTGGCGGTCCTCTGCCCTGAGCCGGAGGCCAGCTGAGCTTTCGGGAGCAGCAGACAAGGGAGGACCACACCAGACAGGACACGAAAGGACGGGCGACATGAGTACGCAGCAGCAGAGACCTACGGCGGACGCAGACTTGATCGACGACGACCAGCCGGACGAATGGGACAGCCGGATCATCAGCACGGGCTGCGCCGAGGAAAACCTGCGGCTCCAGCTCTGCCACTACGACACGAACGACTGGCGCCAGTGCACGAAGGAGATGGAGGCGTTTCGCCGGTGCTGGGCGGACCACAGCAACAACGAGCGGACACGCACCGTCGACAACGACGACCCGGCTCTGTAGCTGGACCTGTATATATCTCACCACCTCTGTACGAGGTGTAACGCTTGAATATTTGCTGTGGAAACGCGGTGTGCTGGGTTTTCCCAAAAGAGAGACCAGACAAGACGGACTGGACAAGAACGGCGGCTGTCTTCAGGGCGCCAGCTGGCGCAGACAGTGGGCAAGAGACATCGGCGGGTGCTATGGAGTACACAGATCTCGACCGGCGCAGGCAGACGTCGTTGCACAAGGTGAGGGATGCGTGGAAGTGCATCATCAAGAAGTACTCTGCGCTGTCGGAGAACGAGCAGGGAGACGTGGTGGACATCGCCACGGGCGAGATCATCAAGGACACAGGCCATCTCCGGTCGCTGCGTCAGGACGACGACAACCTGTGGGCAGAGACGGAGCCGCCGCCGAGGGCGCATGGGGCCGGAGACGGCCACGGCGACGAAGGCGGCGACCCTGGACGCAAGCGGGCCAAGAGCAGCAGCAAGACGGCGATAGAGATCGTGGACCTCGGGTCGGCATCGCCGCCGCCGTCCCAGCGAAGGCGGAGCCAGCCGCCCCACTCACAGCCTGGTGACACCAGCTACGTCGTGAGCTCCTCGCAACACATGACGCGGTCCAAGGTAGTCGGCGACGACAACCTGATCGTCCGACGGCCGAAGACCCACAGCGGCCGCCACCCGAGCGACCGACACCACCACCCGAGGTCGAAACGCTCCGGTGCCCTGGACAGCACCGCAAACGACCCCTTGAACATGCTCAGCTCGTCCGTCGACCTCGGCACGCCGTCCAAGGTCAGGCGCTTGCGTAGAGCCCTGGACCACTCCTTTCAGGTGAAACGCAGCTCTGGACGCCGGCACCTGCACAAGCTGATCTTGCACGAGAAGCTGGGCTCCAAGTGAGCACGGCCCGCAGCACGGTGTGTTTAGGAACACCCCGTACAGCCTCGCAGGGCGTCAACCAGTCGTGCTGTCCCAGCAGACGACAGCACAGGAACGTGTCCTGCTGCCAAACACCCATCCTATTTTCTAAGCTTTATAAAAACACCCTTCTCATGGAGGAACATGTCCATCTACCTACGTACAGACCAGATCACGTGACCTTTTTGTTGCCTCGACTCTTCCTTTTCAGGCATTTCGTGCCTGTTTACATGGTTCCTCCTCTGGAGCTGGACAGACAGATTCCGACACTGCATGTTCTGCGAACACCACTGCAGCCACATGACGGACTCGCCTCAGCTGGAAGAATACGTGAAGCAGCGTGACCTGCTTCTCCGTCGGCGAGACGAGCTGCGCAGGAGGCGGCAGACGTCGCCTGCACATGTCCAGCGACACAAACGCCAGAAGATAGAGACGGTTGCACGGACCCTGGACACGTACGAGTCCTCAAAGACGCTCATCTCCAAGTACTCCCGGCTGCCGGAGATGGACATGGGTCTCCGACTGCAGTACGCCCGCATGACGTGTCCCTGGATGTCGGTGGTGGCAGTAAAGAAGGATCGGCTGGCGCCAGACACGGGCAACACCACGATCCGCTGCGAAACAACACTGCGGTTCGACTCGTACGGCGACTTTGTTGTAACGCTGGAGATTGACGCCGAAGGCGAGGACGTGCGGCGCCTCAGCATAACCCCGTCTCCAGATGCGGAGGAGGTCGACGAGCAGAAGGCGATCTCCGTCCTGGTGGCGGAGTCCACGCAGACGCTGGACGTGTCGAGGCTCGTCTACGGCATGAACACGCTGCTGCGGATGCGACACAAGCGCAAGCGGGCGTGGATGGCGATCGTGGACGAGCTGGAGTTGGGCAAGGTCCGTGCGATCAACGGCTTCGCCGTGGGGGCCACTCCCAGCCAACAGAGAGACTCGCTTGGCAGGCTCCTTTTCGACCACTCTCCTTCCTCCGTGGAGTTTGAGCTCGAGTCCGGGAAGAGCCTGCGGGTCGTCTGGCACATCTTCTTCCGACCGGGGACACGCCACTGCGTGTCCGACTTCACAGCCAGCGTGGTCGCCGCCGCTGCCGACACGCCGCAGGACGCCGAAGGCGGCAGCAGCCGGCCCGTCGAGAACATCACCCGACTGCTGAAAAGCCTTATACGAGCAAACGATATTAAACTAGCCACACTACAGGTGCTAAACATTCTATAGCGTCGCCTAAAACCCAGAGGAAAACTACAGACCCTGTTTCCCTCGACTTAACGATATTCCATTTCTATCCCTCTTTCGGCAAGGCCGCATTTCTTGTAAAACCCAACGTTCTCCACGTCACAATCCAAAATGACCTTGTAGCAGCCAAGCGACATCGCCAGGTTACACAGGTACCTGACAAGGTACCTGCCGAGGTTCGACCCCCGCTCCTGACTGTCCACCGCAACGTCCTCGATGTGTCCCACTTTCGAAAACCCGTGTATCAACTTCGTTTCCACCAAAAGCGTCGCAATACCAACAACCCGGTGCTCTCTGTTCCGGATCACCATCGTGTTGTACTCGGTGGCCGTCTGCAGCCGTAAGAACTTCTCAAAGTCCTCTCTCGCAACGTCTCCGACTGTAGTCAACTGCGCAAGCACGTCTAGGGCACCATTATCGTAATCTTCGATTTCCAACGAAGACAGAACGTAACCGGCAGGAAGTGCCGGTAACTCGAACTTTCCTTCCTTTGTCATTTCTTGTCGAAGTCCAGATTGTTTTCCGACTAACAGCAAAGCCTGTGCTTCTCTTGTTTTCTTCTTCACCCCCTTTCCGTGTTCCCTCCAGAAAGAACCGTGTTCCTCTCCCCCAGACTCCTGTCACTGGAACCGGGCTCTTCACCACCTTCCCGAAGGAGCAAAATGTCGCGTTTGGCGATTATCAAGCCCTAATTCCACTTAGCCGCTGCCTTTTTCTCTACGTCTGTTTTTAGCTTCTAAGTTTATTTACAAATGTTCTTTACGTATACCGCTACGGGATATCACAATAGACTACACTATTTAGGCTCGACGTTGTAGCGCATGGAGATACCCATGGCGGCGAGCTCACTATCCAAGTACTTCAAAACGAAAGGAACGGCCACCGTGGTGGTGTTACCACCACCAATAAACCTCTTGCCTGTACCGTCTTCCCATACATCTCCGTCCTCGACCATGTCGGACCGGTGGCCCCGGCCCTCGACCCGTACGGAACAACGACGGCAACGCATACTCTCGCCTCCGCCGATACGTGCAACACTCACCTGGGTGGTCAACAAGCCGCCACAGTCTCTGCAGATGCTGGTGTGCGTGTAGTCCGAACAATTCAATAGACGGTCTTGTAGCAAGAACGACGTACCATGTCCAATGAGGGCATCTCTCTCCATCTCACCGACACGGATACCACCGTGTCTCTTACGACCTTTGACAGGTTGCATTGTCAAGCTGTTCACAGGACCAGTCGACCGCACCTGGAACTTGTCGTTCACCATGTGTCTCAAACGTTGGTAGTAGACAACACCAATGTAAATGTCGGCACGCAACTCTTCACCGGTGGCACCGGAGTAGAGAGGCTCGTTACCGTGGTAGTTGTAGCCTGCAGCCTTCAACTGCTCACCGAAGAAGTCAGCAGGTATATCGTCCTCACTGAATTTCCAAGGAGTAGCATCTTGGGCAATACCATGGAGAGCACCGGCCTTACCGGCTAGAGACTCCACAAACATACCTATAGTCATACGGGATGGGAAAGCGTGCGGGTTGATGATGACATCCGGCTGGATACCGGTTTCGGAGAAGGGCATGTCGATTTGAGGCCATTTACGGGAACAAACACCTTTTTGACCGTGACGAGAGGAGAACTTGTCACCAATCAATGGAGATCTGGTAACACGGTATTTGATTGTGATCGACTGGCATTCTTGGTTACCGTTATCATCCGATATCAGCTTGACTTCTTCGATATATGCAGGTTCGCTTGAATGGTATGTCTTGATTTTCGTTTTCCCTAGAACTTCATCATAGTAGCAGCAGATAGGGTCACCTTCTTCGACGTGAACCCCTATGTATGGCAATCCGTCTTCGTCTAGTTTGTTTCTCCATTCGGTTGGGGAATCATCTGGTCCAAAACCAAAATGTTGAGTGATTGGATCATTTCTACGACGCTGTTGGCTCAAGTCGACCTTCTCGACCTTGTAAACCACACCGTAGGCAAACCCACGCTCGTCTGCAGACTTGTTGATAATCATCGCATCATCCATATCGTAACCTGTGTAAGAGATGACAGCGACAACGGCGTTGGTACCGTTAGGGAAGTTGTCCATTCCGTAGTCGTCGTACAAGTTGGCCTTCACAATAGGAGTTTGGCCGGCCTGTAGTTTGTACAATTTGTTGTCTGATCTGTGTGTCAACGCAACACCAGGGGTACCCATGGTCTGCTTACCCATCTGACACTGGTACATATTTCTGGGAGATTGGTTGAAGTCGGAGAAAGGGGTCAAGTTGGCCAAGATGGACAATATGTTCGTTGGGGCAAATTCCACGTGGGAATGAACATTGCTTTCAATTTCTGCAGGCACAACGGCAATATCCATAAACACCTGTTCGAAGGGACCGACGATATCTTTCTTATCCAGTGGCAAATATCTCACTGGTCTGATCAGACGAGAGTGGCCACCAAAGAGGTAAAGACCAGGGTATTGACCATGGTTTGTGAGGGGAACATAACCTATTTCCAAAGATAGAGGGATGCCATATTTCTTCTCATCTTCGACCTTCCAATATCTCAAAGTATCAGCAATGATTCTACCTTGTTCATGGGAACAGTAACCAACAATCCGACCGTCTAATTGGACACAGCAAGTTCCCGGTCCGGCAGCAGAGATGGCTGAGGCAGGAGGCTTGACGCCCAACTTGAAAAGAGCTGCAGGGATTCTTGAGGTGTCGACCTTCTCAGTTGTGATCTCACACTTGTGAGACAAATGGTTGAGCAACCCACATGGAGAACCATCGGGGGTATGCACCGGACAAAGGAATCCCCAAGATTCAGGAAGCAACTTACGCACTGTAGTTGTTTTCAATTCGGCGAAGAAAGAACCTCTGTGGACCATTCTGAAATGAGAGATGAATCTGTGGAAGTTAATCTTTTCAGCAACCACAGTATAACCACTGACTTGTTGCAAATCAAGACCAGACTGGGAAACCAAGTTACCTGTGGAAAGGAAGTATTGAAGCTTTTGGCCAATGTTTTCATTTATTCTGCTGAACACTCTAGTCATGTATTTTCTGTCGTTAAAATTGACGGCGACACCCCTGGTGATATCGGATTGGATCTGCAACTTGATGCTCTGCAAGTATTCGTCGATCTTCTCCTTCAAGATCATACCGTAGAGGAACCCTCCAAGCAAGATTTCTTGGTGTTGAGTGGAATCTGGATTGTCGGGAGAGCATTCCCCTGCGACTAGGGAGTACAACTTTCTGATCATGAAGCAGAGCATTCTGAACTTGTCGTGGTTGTCGTCCAAGTGGACCAAAACGATTCTGTGCAAGACCTCTTTACCGACATCGATGTCGGACATGTCTGGGGTGGCGCCAAAGACAACTCTGAACTTCGTACCCAAGTACGCCACGGACTGTTTGTTTGTGTTCAAATTGTACTTTTTGAACGTCCTCAACAACAACTCCAAACGATCGGTAAGGAAGGAGTTGTCGGTGTCGGAGCCGACGATACCGTCGAAGATCTCCTTGTCGGACGTCTCGATCAAGGCCTTCAAGATCAAGGTGGCCGGGACCAAGTACTCGTTTTTCCGCCACGAGAACCTGAAGGTGACGTTACCGTCGGACAAGTAATGTAGGGCGTTCGTCTGAGAGGACTGGTCTGGTCTGGCGGACCTCAATTGGACGCCGTACGGGGTGTAGGAGGCACCTCTGTTGGCGAAGGATGGTCTGATGATCGCCATCGGGTGGTTTCTACGCTGCACAATGAGCATCCGCACCAACTTCTCGATACCGTTGACGATGAAGTAGCCGCCAAGCTCGTCGCTCTCCTCTCTCAGGGCAACCAATTGGCTCGGCGGCAGGCCATTGAGGTGGCACCTGTTGGAGGAGACCATGACCGGCAGCTGGCCGGCGTCTCTGATCTCGGTGACTTCCTCTTCCGCGCCGTCGTTGACGGACCACGCAAGCTTCAGCAGTAGACGACCCTTGTAACTGGTGTGTCTCTCACGACACTCGCTCGGGTACGTGTTTCTGTTCACGGACAACTTGTCCGTGATGGGCACTGCCGGCTTGGCGATCTGCACCGAGTCCACTCTGATGCAGAGCTTGTTTGGGCCGACCCGCTCCTGGTCCTTCGAGTCGAAGATCGTCTTGGCGCCTATGTCTTTCACTGCGACGTTGAGGAGACCGCCGTCGGGGCCCTCGGTGAGGGCGTTGAAAGACCCAATATGTGGTTTCACGGCGTTGTAGAGCAGAGGGAAGTCTGACCCCGTTTTCGACGGGTTTTGGAACCGTTTCTCCCGCTCGAGCGTTCTGAACTGTGCCTTTGTGGACGCCATTGTCGATGCGCTGACTGTGGGGGGCTAAATCGTGACTGTACGAACGGTGTGGCTGGCAGCAGGACGGGCCAGACGGGGTACAGACCCTGCAGAAGGAGCTGTTGCAGTGGATAAAGGCCTTCAAAAAAATTTTCAGACCGATTGCAGGGAAGACGAGGAGGGAGAAAAGGGGAGAAAATGAAAAAAAAAAAAAAACTTGAAAAATTTCTCTCCTGCTTACGTCAGCGCTTACGTAACTAATTTTTGGCTGACGTAATTGCTGACGTAAGCATTTATTTGTTGTTTACGTAAGCGCTGACATAAGCGCTTATGTCAGCAACCCCCCCCCTCTTTCTCCGGTAAAGGACTTTCCGCCTAGCTCAGCTGCGCTGTCGTTCCCTATGGGTGATTCATAGCCCGCTCTGGGGATTTTTCAGGCCTTTTTTTCACATGCCGGAACGAAACCGTCTTCGGGTGGCAGTATCTGGCAGACGCTGGCGGGAGTCTTGGGTCTGGGTGGTCGTGTCTGGTTAAGAAAAGGGCATTTTTGTTGCTGGTGCTGCAACTACCACCTGTGTGTTTCTGTCTGCCTGCACTACTGCCACTGACAGCAACCCTGGATCGCCACTGTCTGCGCAATGAAAATCACCGACAAACTGGCCCAGGCCCACAAAGACGACAAGGCGGCTGCGTCGTTCTCGTTCGAGTTCTTCACGCCGAAGACGTCGCAGGGCGTGCAGAACCTCTACGACAGAATGGACCGGATGTACCACTTGAACCCGCTGTTCATCGACATCACGTGGAACGCCGGCGGAAGACTGTCGACGCTGACGTCGGAAATGGTGCACACGACGTCGACGGTGTTGGGGCTGGAGACGTGCATGCACTTGACGTGCACCAACATGCCGCTGCAGCTCATCGACGACGCGTTGCAGAAGGCGTACCTGTCCGGCTGCCAGAACATCCTTGCGTTGCGGGGAGACCCGCCGCTCGACGGCTCCGAGTCGACCGGCGACTTCAAGTACGCCAAGGACTTGATCCGCCACATCAGAGCCAAGTTCGGCAACCACTTCTGCATCGGCGTCGCCGGATATCCGGAGGGCCACCCGGAGGAGCCCGACCACGCCAAGACGTTGTCGTATTTGAAGCAGAAGCAGGACGAGGGCGCCGACTTTGTCGTCACACAGCTCTTCTACGACGTGGACAACTTCATCGACTGGTGCGCCCGGTGCCGCGGAGCCGGCATCACGCTGCCCATCATCCCGGGCATCATGCCCATCTCCAACTACAATGCCTTCCTCAGAAGAGCCAAGTGGAACAACGTCGCCGTTCCGCAGTCATTCATCGACCGCTTGGCGCCAATCAAGGAGGATGACTCCCGCGTGAGGGAGGAGGGCTGTCTCTTGATGGCCGAGTTATGCCAGACCTTGCTCGACTCCAAGCATGTCAACCACCTCCACTTCTACACCATGAACTTGGAGAAGTCCACCACCATGCTCTTGGACAGCCTCCACCTCGTCTCCAACCAAACGAAGCAGGACTACGAGTGCGAGAACTCCAAGCCGTGGAGAAAGTCCTTGAACCCGTCAAGAGAGCTTGAGAACGTCCGCCCAATATTCTGGAAAAACAGAAAGTTCTCCTACATCCAGCGGACAAACAACTGGGACGAGTTCCCGAACGGCCGATGGGGCGACTCCCGCTCCCCGGCCTTTGGCAGCTTGGACATGTTTGAACACAACATCATCCGCCACTCGCCGACAAAGATTCTCCAGTTGTGGGACAGACCAACCAACTCGCACGAATTAGGCGAGTTGATTGTCAGGTACTTGAACAATGAGATTCACTGCTTGCCCTGGTCTGACACCCAGGCCACCGAGGAGATCGACACCATCAAGCCGGACCTCGTCCAGCTGAACATGAACGGCGTCATCACCATCAACTCTCAGCCTAAAATCAACGGCGTCAAATCCACCGACCACGTCTTTGGCTGGGGCCCTACAAACGGTTACGTCTACCAGAAACAGTACCTAGAATTTCTCCTTCCAAAGACCAAGCTCGCCAAGTTGGTCTCCCAGATTACCGCCGTCAACGAGGAAAACGGTTACGACACCTTGAACTACTTTGTCACCGACGCAGAATCGAACAAGCTCTCCGAAACAAACGTTACCGACCTGTCCGACGTCAACGCCGTCACCTGGGGCTGCTTCCCAGGCAGAGAAATCGCCCAACCGACTATTGTTGAAAAAGTCTCTTTCCTTGCCTGGAAAGATGAACTTTATCTCATCTTAAAAAAATGGTCCAACGTCCTCCTGGCCTCCTCTAGTGACGAAGAAGGCGAACCAGACGAGGCCAACAGATTGAGAGACCTTAAAAGCTCCAATTTCATCCAGTCCTTGATCAAAGACTATGTACTCGTCAATATCGTCGACAACGATTACATCCAACCTTCAGACACCATTTTCCACATCTTGAAAAACCTTTGATCACTTTTTTTATCCCTACCCTGCACGTTTGACATCAACTGTCACTTCATGCATATATTACCTACCATACAAATGCCAACTTCAAACTAATTACATCTTGACAATAATAATGATTCGGATCGTCCTTTGCCACAGTGCACAATAAACATCGGCACCTACCTTCTGTTTCAATAGCATTTTTATCTTCTTTCCCCCATTCCACTTCTATTCTCATCACTATTTCATGATCAACACCCTTCTTGTGATACTCATTAGACACATCTATTTATTTTTATTCTTCATTTTTCCCCTCCTCCCCCTCTCCACTCCAACTCCTTCTCGGCTCAATTTTTTGCTCTAGACAATACAAAATTTGTCACAACAATCATGCCCTGTATAACATAGTCTTATTTATATAGAATAGTCCTTTTCTACGTCCTCAACGGATACTTTGGTTAATACAATATAGTATACAAATTTTATCAAAACTTACGTAATCGCACATATTCCTGGTGCTTTTTTCTCAATTCTTCTGCTTCCTTCGTTATTCTCTTATGATTTAAGCTACTTCAACAACATTCTCAAGATTCATGTTGGCTTCCGTAAATCAAGAACTCACAGGCAATTACATTCGTTTTCTTCTAATCGCACAAAAACATTGTTGATTTTTTAATCATGCTTATTTGCTCACTGTCAAACGTGCCCACGGCAAATCCTGCGCTTTCTTTGAAGTCACATTATATTTTCGACGCCAAAGCATTAAACACATATGTGAAGACGAACGGCAAAGATCCCATATCAAACGAGCCAATGGACGAATCGGATATAGTTTCGATTTCACCTAACACGGCGAAAATACCCAACTCCGAGGAAATAGCCTCTCCAACCTATTCTTCGATTCCAACTATGTTATCTGCGTTTCAATCAGCCTGGGATTCCTTGAGCTTGGAACTTTTCCAGCTACGTACAGAATTAGACAAGACCCGGAAAGAGTTGTCTCTGGCACTATATAGGCAAGACGCTGCAGTGAAGGTTGCTGTTGGTGCATGCAAAGAACGTGATGAGGCAAGGCAGGCACTTGCCAAGTTGATTGATGGCGCCGATAATGCTGCCATTCAATCAGAAAAGGCAGTAGATGTTGGTGAAGAGGCTCCTTCCAAAGATATAGAAATGGATCAGAGTGAAGACTGGACGGACTTTGCCAACACGTTGCGCTCTGAACAAGAAGCCCTTTTGGTGAAACACAAGAAGGAAAATAAGGATAGAAAGGGTAAATCACCAATCCTCTCGATAACCGATCCTGCAAACTTGAGTGTAACATTAGATAAGAAGGAAAGCATAGGAACTAAGAAGAGCGGCAAAGTAATTGGAGTGGAACCAAGCAAGGCGGGGGATGAATGCGTTGTTGCATTTGCTTCGGGATTGTTTGAATTGGTGGACGTATCGAAAACTGCCAAGAAGATGAAGGTTGTCTCCAAGATTAACCTCAAGGTCACACAAGGCGAAGCTTTGCCGTTTTTGTGCTTCTGGAAGATGAATGAGCCGTTTGTGGTATCGAAGACTCCCGCACAGAGGGGACGGAAGAGCAAGACAACCGAGCACCACGCATACCAGATGACAAACTTGGCAACTAAAGAATCGAAGCCGCTAGCTTCCGAATTGCCTGACATCTCTATTGCAGTGGCACATCCGACACTTCCTGCCTTCATCGTTGCCAACACGACAGAATTCGAGGTCTTCTACAATGACACCATAATGTACAGCCAGCAATTAAGTCACGAATTGGCACATATCAGGTTTCATCCGGACGGTCTTCTTGTGGCACTCTCATACAAGGGTGAGGCCGGCGTCGACATATACGATCTTGTCGAGCGCAGCATCAAGCTCAACATACCGTTCGGCGAGCACAATGATGTCCAGTTTGCAGCCAACGGCTACTACTTGTTCGTTGGCGGTGTTGACGCACTTGCGCTGTTTGACTTGCGTAAGAACGTTTTTGTGCAGCAATCCGAGGTTGCCGGCGGAGACAGGATCCTTGTCGACGTGTACACGTCGATCGTGGTGTATGGGAACACATGCGCTGTGTTTGACAAGAAGGGCAAGACGTGGAGCAGCGTGAGCGAGCTGCAAGGGTTGGCGGACCACGATGGCGGCTCCCGTGTGGTTGCCGTCCTCGCCGGCGGAGCTGACGATAAGCACACAGTCCTCGTGGCTACAGAGAACGCCGGCGACGGCGTAGACTTGTACAAAGTGGACGGCTTCAGGTCTGCTGCGGAGTGATCGGCTCTGCGTCACTCCACCTATATGTATAATGAATAGTTGTATATGAAAATTAATTTGTTTCTAGAACTATATGACGCCCGTAACACTGCTGCTACTTCTTGACGTCAGGGAAAGTGATGGTTTGGTTGAGGTCGAGCTCGCCAAAGATCAACGGCCCGATGTGGGGCTGCACGTTGTACCCAAGCTTGAAGCGGCCTGTGCGGCCGTGCAAGTCGGGCGCATAGTCCCACACCGAGTACTTCGACTTCACGTTTTTCGTGTTGATGTACATGCTGCTCCGGTCTGTAAGAATCTTGTCCCACACGACCAGCTTGCTTTCCTCCTCCTTGGCCGACGGCTCGTCCAGCTCGACAAACACGTAGGCAAACACCTGCTTGGTGTTCCAGTCCACCACGCCCGAGAAGTCCGCCACCAGGTCAAACTTGAACCGGGCGTTCTCCTTCGGCTTCGTCTTCGTGCCACCGTAGTTCCGCGTGTTCTTAAGCGACACCTGCGCCTGCACGTTCCGAACCCGCAACGACTGCACGCCGTCTGTGCTGCTGCCGACCCACGTGAGCACGGACATCAGCACCGCCACCGTGAATAACGCCGTCGTGAGCGTCGAACTCCATGTGCTCACTCTCTGCGCCAATGAATGCATCATTTTGCGTTCTGATGCTTCCTCTCCACCACGCTGGTCTATCTGCCACGTCTACACCCCGTCATCACTACCTGTCAGATTTATCTTCAACTTCAACACGTACCCTTTTCCCTCGCTGGGCCCTCTTTCGCTCCCACCTTCTGCTGACGTAATCACTCTTCGTTGATGCAGCCGAGGGACGTTGTCCCTCTGTAGAGAGACGATGAGGACCGTGTTGGAAGGGACGCAGGGGCGTGCACGGTGTGGGCCCGGCGGACGTCTCTGGTGGGCGGCGGCGGCGACAAAGAAGAAGCCGGTGCCGGGGTGGGTACGGACAGGGTGGTGGCGGACGAGTCGAAGCTGTGCCGGGACGCCGGCAGATGAATCTCCTGGCGAATGCTCTCGTACTGCGCTCGGCGGGTCTGCCAGTGGTCGTAGTCGGCACACACCCAGCGCAACTCGGCGACGTGGTCCCGGATGCGCTGTAAGACGGGGTCGCCGCCGGTCAACGTCCCGTCGAGCACGCGTAGCTTCCACACACCCTCTCCGACGTCGCCGTGGGCGTCTCCGTTGACAAAAAGGTAGTAAAACTCCGGCGCTCCGCAGACGAAGACGTAATCGAGCAGCGTGAGCAGCCTCAAAAGCTCGGTTTGGCGTCCGGCGTCGCCGCAGAGCGTGAGCTGCTTGAGAACAAGCCTCTTTAGCTTCAGACACTCGGCCTCCCCCCGCCACGAGTACTTGGCAACGGCGTGCAGCTGCTGGGCTGTCGGACCCGGCCTGCTCGGATCGACCGCCAGGGACAGAATCGTCGAGACCGACAGCCGCCGACTCTCGCTGTCAACGAGCCCCGTTTTAGACGCCAAACTCGACGTGCTCTGCTTCACCTTCAGCTTGATCGATTGCAGCCGCTTCATCGTGGTCCCTCGTGCTGCGCTGGCTGCTGTTCGGAATACGGGTCTGCCCAGTGCCCACCAAAAAGACGTGTTTCGTCTGTTTTTCTTTCCAGGGCAGGAAAAAAACGGTTTTGTGCAGTACGCGGGGAAGCTTTGTCTCCTACAGGACCTTGTAGGGGTCTTCTCCGGGTCCTTTCGGGGTCCTCTACGGGTCCCCTAGGGGCCCTTCCTTCGGCGTTTGTCGTATATTCATACACGGTCGTTTCTTTATACATGTACCTATTCCAGACACAGCCGGGACTTAGAGCTGGTTGAGGTCGAGCCGGCCCACCTTGAAAGACCGGCCCCGGCGCCCGGCAGCGTCCTTCTCTATAATCTCTTTGAGCTGCCTATTCTTCTCTCTGCGGAGCTCGTTCATGCGGCCCCTGACAACGTGCTTTTCTCGCTGCAACTCAAGCACCTCCTTGCTGGCCTGTCTGATCCGTCGGGTGTGCTTGTCGTCGCCGTCCCCGCTCGTGAGCTCATGCGTCTTCCAGATGATGTAATCCATCTCCTTTTTCAATGTCTGCATCCGCCCCTTGTAGTCCATGCTGTCCTTCAAGCGCCACATATTCATGTTCTTCTTCTTCCGTTTGGTCTCTGCCTTCATGCGGCTCCGGATACCTCTATAGAAAACGGTCCGGAGCTTCTTTGTCTGTAAGTAACTCGAACGAATGTGGCGGCGCTCCTTGAGTATCTGCTCCATGTTCTTGAGAATATACTTATTTGGCGAGTTGGAAATGCTGTTCAGGAGCTCTGCCCGCTGCTCAGGCGTCAAACGATGGTTCAGCGTGTCTGAGAGATTCTTCATCACCTCGAAATAGATCTCGCGGTCAAAACTGTACGTCGACTTCTTCCGGATCCCTGGGAGCTCGTCCGTGGTGTATCTGAGTCTCATCAGCTTGAACTGTCTCTCCTTGATGTGGTGTGGGAGAATGAACCTGTCTATGAAAGACGCAGCCTCCTCCAAGACTTCTGGTCTCTGGCTCAAAAACAACGCCGTCTCGTTCAAATTCTTGTTATCAAAGACCAACCCCTTCGCAATCAGGCTCTTCATGATCTCGTTGACTTCGCCCAACCTTTCGGCAACTTCCAACTGCTTCAATCTGTATATCCAAAGATCGGAATGCGCCTTCTTAATCCAATTGGGAATCTTTGCGTTGGTACCCTTGTAATTTCGGATCTTATATTCGTCATAGCGACTTCGGAGATAAACGTCTCGATGCACATCCAATCTGCTGAACTCATCGTTGTCAAATCTTTTGTTCAATTCCTTATCCCGGAATCTCGCCTTCTCAATCAACTTGAACAACAGCGTCATGTATCTATCATAACAGCCATCGAACTCCACCCAACGCTCCTCCTCACCCAAAAGCATCAACTCAATATTTAGAATATGAAGGTTGTCAAGAAGATTATCCCTCGATGACTCCACATATATCTCAAACAACCTTCGAGCCTCATACACGTCCTGGTATTTGATAACAGCTTTCAATACTAGCTTTAAAGACATCGGGTTGATGTCATCATTCAGCTTACCAAACTTATCCTCCTTTCTGTTGACCAAAAATTCCTCGAGAATAGTCACAGTCTCATCTATACTATTTCTCGCCACCCATGGCATGCATACGTTACTTTGTAAAATTAGAGAATAGGTTTTGGGTGACGGCACCACATTGTGCATTAAGGCTATTCTAACAACCTTCTTCGTTAACCATGGCCTGTGCGTTCTTAAACATGAAAAAATCATCTGGTTGAACAATATTGTGGGAAAGGTCTGGCAATTGAGTTGTAGCTTTATCTCGTTCAACTTCATTTCAATACCAAACGCACCATACTTTCTAACCCAATATGCCATATAATGAATGTAGGCTTTGATATCCAAGTCACCTCTGAGATTGTGAATCGCATAAGCTTTCGTCCACACTTGTTCGAATGTTTTGACATCACTGTATTTTATCGCACTCTCTAAGGCCATCAAACTGTCTTTGTATAAAATTTCGTGTTCCCCCATACCCATATAATCTTTTATAATTAAAGTGAATCGATTAGCATGGTAATGACTTTTCATGATCCATCTTGTATCATCTCTCTCGACAGAGAGATTGAACTGAGGATAATAGGTGGCCAAAATGGTCTCAATACTCTTATAGTCACCCATCTCTGCAAGCTGCACAAACACCGGAGAGAAAATGTTTTTCGGTAATCGGACACTTTTCTTGGTTAATTCATCCAAAACTCGGAAAATAGATTCTGTGTTTTTCATTCCGGCAAGTGCATAAAGCATCAACCCATACGACTTTGATGTCAAATCAACATTGTAATGAGAGTATGCAGTAAACCATTGTAAGGACTCTTCATAAGATTTGTTATTTATGAAACAAAGAATTATGGATGAGAGAATTTGATCATTCGGTTCAAACCCTCTCTTCAAATAGTTTTCCCAAAGTTCCATGATTATTTTGTTGGTTCCCGGTCTGATAGACAATGCAATAAAAAGAGTAATGTACTGATCTTTCGAGATGACTTCATTATGTTCATATCTATCATTGTAGATACTTTCTAATTGGCTCCAATCTTTATTCTTGGCCAAAACAATGAGTATCGGGTTCAAAGTTTCATCAGTTTCAAACTCAGGGTTTTCCTTCAAACATTGTTGCAAAAAGTTGAATGCCTTGGAATATTTTTTACAACTCGTCAAAGATCTTAAATATCCGATCTTGTCAGCTCCACTGATAGGTAAAAGAAGCTTCTTTTTCAATTGATAAAACGTTTGTCCCAAACTCGATCCAGGCTCGTATTTACTGTGTGTATATATGAGTATCGAAAAGACAGTGTTCAATTTAACTGTGTCGAAGCCCAAAACTTTCTCGAAATATCGTGGAACAAAATGCAGTTTGTTGTTTCGCAAATAAATGATTGGTCGTATATCTCGATCATATCTCAATTTCTCATCATTATAGCAGTAGTCAAACCAGAGTTTAAATTTTAAGATCGGCGAGGAGTCCTTAGGCAAGGATGATATTAGTTTGTACTGGTATGAGTTCTCATTGATATCATCAGGGTTATAGTGCATTTTCATGAAACTTTCCAAAAAAAGATATTGTGAATCAAGGTCATGTTTTGCATCAGAAGAATAGGTGGCAACTAATTGAGATATTAGTGAAGGAGGAAAGAATTTTTTCAATGGTTCACTCAAGTGTAGTAAATAATCATAAAGTTGATTTTTTGAGTTGGAATCAAACTTTTTGTAGAGCGATGAGCATACACGGAAAGTAAAATATTTAAGACCGTTGGGTGATGCATCCTGCAAAAGGTTATCCAACAGCAGTTTAGCTTCCTCAAAAAGTCTAACATCTGAAAGCTTTATCAATTGAGTGACAGATTCATCATTGCCTAACCTATCGACTTTTCTCCAAATGTTGGGTATTTTATCATATTTGAAAACCTCGCAAAATTGAAACAAATCATCCGGTTTCCCGAATTTGTCAAAAACTTCAATCATTTTGCTATACTGATTGAATTTAAAGAAAATATCATAATTGGGGCATATTTTATGGAGTAGGTTGTTTGCAATGCTGAATTGTTTGTTGGAATATAGCCAATCAAAAAGTTTGGATACTTTCATTATAATGTCAGGTGTGAAAGCTTCTGGATAATTGTTGTCGAAAAATTTCAATTCTGAGCAGATGTCTTCATACTTCTGTTGTGCGTCTTCTCGAACTTGACTATCACTTGTATCACCATCAATCAATATATCAAAGTTGTTATCGAAAAAACGGGTAGTGGTGGAAGTAAAATCTCGTTTTATAAGCCTCAAGTGTTTTCTTATTGATACCATAGTTCTCAATTGCGGATTTATTATAGTCTTTAGTACCAATGGTATTGCTATCCCTTGTTTCCGGATTTCAGAAGTTGGCATTGTATCTCTGAATAATTTATTCGAAGCAATTGACGTATCAGGTCCTAGCACACATGACGGAAGCTCCAAGCACCATTTAAGCATTGACTCCCGTCGCTGTATTTTGACAAAATCCATATACCTTTCAAAGGCAAGTTTAACATTTGGCATGCTCTTGTACTTGGTATGTAATGGCCACTTCGTTTAGTTAAATGCACAATCTTTTCAATGTTGTTGAAAGCCAGTGCTAACAGCAAGCGTTTGATCCAGTAATGAGAGATGAAAAGCGGTATGAGAGTGCCAAATGCAGATATGTACAGGAGTAAGGCCTTTGGATAGCTGGTGCCCGCTATATTCTTGCCTTCACACATCTACCTTTCCGTCTAGAAGCCGTTGTTACATCAAACGCCGACAGTCAGACCAGAAAGACGAGAAAAAATAAGGAATTGGAGGTGAAAAATTTTAGGCGCTTTCTTCACTGATTGTGAGTTGAGGTAGACACAATTCTTGACATAAGGATACTGTTCTTATCGAGTGACTGAAGTCTTTCGGAAGTCAAGAGCAAGGAAAATATGTCTGGTTCTATACAAAGAGGTGGAAGGAGTAACAGAGGGAGAAAGGATACGAGAAAATATTTACAGGGAAAGCAGGGAAAGACTGATGAGATTCGTAGAGCGTTAACACACAGAGCTCGACTTAGAAAGAATTATTTTAAGCTTTTGGAAAGGGAGGGACTTGATGTCCCACAGAGAGGAACAACAGGGAACGAATCATATGATAACGGAAAGAAAGATGTCAGTTCCGGTGAAGAAAGTGTTAATGAATATGAAAAAACCGAGGATGGTAGTGGGAAGCCACGAAAACCACTATCGGAGATCGATATCATTAAAGACAAAGTGAAGAAACACGAATCGTTGACATTCCAAGAAAGGATTCTGTTGAAGAAGGACAGGCGAGAGAAAGATCGAGAAAGAAAGATGAATAAAACTAAAGAGAAGGTTGAGTCCATGAAGCTGAGCGATCTCAAGCGTCAACGCCAAACTGAACGTATTCAAAATACCAAAACCAGGAAGGGACAACCATTGATGGGCCCTAGAATTAATAATTTGCTAGATAAGATCAGACAAGACAAGAACAAATAAAAATGAGTTGAAGAAAACTATGAAGGGATGTTTTACTACCGTTATAGATTTATATATTTTCTAACATGTTCTCAAGGAAAGATAAACTCTTCACTTTAAACTAGGATATTACTCATAAATACATCATCTTTTATATCAGAGGCATTTTCGAATGTTCTTGTGTCTACAAGAGAGAATTGCGACAACGATTGGTCGGTATAGGTAGATAAAAGCTGTGGTTGTTCCTGATTATCGCTGCTCTCTTTCAGATCGAAATATATCGAGTTGTTTTCATTTGCAAATCTAATTAAATCAATCTGGCCGTTGAGTCCAATTGTCAAAAAATTTTGTTCTTCGTAATTACATCTATCCTTGATGGATACCCACGGTGGAAAAGAGTTGATAAAAGTTAGCCTAGGGATATATCCTATGTGGTGTGTGCTCCGATCTATCGCCAGTTCATTGTGTATTGAAGAAATAATAATTGATTCTTTGTTGAAATTACTAGTGATTAGGGTGTCGTCACCACTGATGAGCCCATCGGAGCAAAACTCCGTAAAAGTTTTTTCTTCCTTTATCACCGGATCACACAAAATTTCATCTAGCTCCGCATAGGCTGATTTGTTATTCGTAGTCACTGCAAGCAAAAGGAAACTTTTGATTACACAGTTTTTGTTTTCAGCTCTCTTTAAAGTAAACTTCTTTATTGGATCTTGTAACTCAATAACGATTTTCCTCTCAACTAGTCTAGTATCATCTGCTGAATATAGCCATCTTATGATCTTTTTACCTGTTGAGTAAAGTAAGCACCGATTTTGGCCTAAAGAATCTATGTGGAATACTGGTTCATCTTCCTTATAGGAGAAGACAAGTTTAGCATAAGCTTTTGTATCATCTTTATTCAACCTTAAAACTTTCACCACCCCTTTGCCTTTATCCGTCTGGCAGCCAACAACTAAGTTAGTATACGTGCCGCTAGTTTCGTGAACTTTCCAAGTGTGAAGACAAAGTGGTATCTCATCTTTTTTGAAGATCTCCGTAAAATCTGTTCCTGTCTCTAAAACTCTCATAGTTCTTGACTCCACAAAAACCAACTTTCCATTTTTTTCGTCTTCTACATCTGGCACAGGTAGAAGAACAAATAAGTCAAGGTTTGAAAAATAGTTCATCTTCATACATTGAGTTTCTAGCCTCTTGCTTCTTGTCAAAACAGAGAAAGATGATGGAATACTTAAAATTGTTAACGTATGCCCCCTCAAAACCAATAGCTTGTCGTTTTGACCTGGTTTTAATGTAGGCAAAACAGTGCAGGCCACAATTGCATGTTCTTTCAACCCGTCAATCACAATTTTCTCAGGAAACAGAGAGTTTCTGCAATCTATTTTCCATAAGCTTGCACACAAAAGATATGCAACATGTGGGTCGTCTGTAGGTAGTATTTCTACTTCACCCGTATCTCCTAATTTCACTGAATGTAAGTTTTGCATTTCATAGTTACCGGAAGAGATATGAAACTTAACAATGGAATAGTCTCCATTTCTCGAACTGAGAATAAAGTTATTTGCCGAACCTAGCTGGTGGAGTTTGTAAGGTACAAATATGTATTCAGGGGACCAAATTTGCTCCTGGGAACTTTCGTAAGAAGACATTCTGATCTTCTCCTTATAAACGAACTGAAAACCATCAACTCCAGATTCCTCAAAAAGAAAACAAAACCCATTAAAATCGCCAATTATCAAATAACATTTATTTCCAATATCAACAAACTGCATCATGGACACCAACTTAGGATCGAATTCCAAATTTTCCATTTTTAAGGGTCTAAACTCAGTATTACCAATTATCTTTAGCAACACAAATTTGATTGAATCATCTTTTTCGTCTTTGTGGAGTAGGGCAACGATGTTATTGGATGCTGAAGCAAGAATACATTCGCTTGGTAACTTCAAATGCATGCTCAGTTTGTGGAGAGTGGTGTCAAAAAGAAAAATATTTGTTGGAGTGACTATTAGCTGTTCTATTTGATTTGTCCGGTCAATGCAAAGAAACGGTTCGTTTACTAGGTTTTCTCCAATAAAGGAAACAAACTTACCATTGTTGTCAAAACTGTTATCCAATTGCAAAAGACCTGATCTCATTTCCCCTGAAGCCCATACATAGATGAGGTCTGTGTGATTCACCTGAAACGAATAAATTTGATCTATATCATACAATTTCTGAGCTGATTGAGTTTTATCAGCTATCAAACCGAACTTGAAATTCATTAAAGAGTGGTTAAGTCCGCATCCTGTGATTGCCCACAAATCATTCGAAGGATTTTCTATCGTGTTTCTCACTCCTGATGAAGCAATAAGCTCATAATCAAACATAGGGTAAGGATTGACTTGAGACCATATGTCTTCTACCTTTTTCAAGAGGGGCGTTTCATTTTCGGTCACAATAGACACCAGCTTTGACTCAGTTATGCCCATTTCATTAGCAAAAGTAAAACGAAAAGTTGAATCATCAACTGGCTCAAAAACAAAAAGAGATATGACATGCTTGTACTTGAACAAACGATGTATCGTGGAGGTAAAATGGTGACGCTTTTTATCGTAATAAACGTCTAGCAAGTAAACTGATTTATTACGAGTAGTAGAAATGAGGACTTGGTCATGCTTGTAGTTTTCTTCAGAAAACCCATCTGATGAAAATGACGTGATGATCTTTCTAGTTGGTATATAGAATGAGTTTACTTTGAAGTTTCCTCCAGATGTTTCTGGATAGTTGAATGGGTAATTTCCAGACTCATCTCCGGTAAAACAAAAGCTTAACGAAACTATAGTGTACTGGTTTTCCTGCAAGAGCAGCACCCCACCAGTTTCTGCTAGTCCAACAGCGTATAACGGGGTTGGGAAAGTATTTTTCAGCATTATCTCATGGTTCGTTGGCATCGTAAGGTTACAAATGGATGTCAAGCACAATATACCCCCTTGCATTGAAATTGTAATTATTGCATCATCAGATTCAGTAATTGGGACTATACATTGATCAAGAATTGAGTATTGAAATGAGTAATTAAAATCATGATGCAAACTCGGTACTCCATTTGAATCATAGTTGATGGTGTGTAAAAAAAAATCACGAACAAAGAATGATAATATTAAAAGGGTCTTCTGTGAGTTAACGCAGATCTTAGACCCTCCCAAGTTACTGATAGACTGACTCGAATAGACGACAAATGGCACAAACTGGTCATTTTTTCCGAAAGCAAATCGTATAAGTATCAAGCTGTTTCGAAGGTGGAGAATTAGAGTATCTTCTTGTGATTTCTCATTCTCTCTCAAAACACCAGCCGATATGATTTGAGACGGTAAAGCAATGCATGGGCCATTATCGATGGAGAAAGAGCTATGATAAGTCATTATCGTAACAAATTTAGATTCCTGATCCAAGAATGGCTTGAATGTGTCGTCGTAGGTTTCGTTGGTCATTTTGACGTCACTATCCAGATCATCAAGCTCATCTTTTGATTTAATTTGTGTTTCGGACAACGGAAGCTTCGCAGCTTGTTGCTCTAGTACTTTTTCCCCTAGTAAGGACTTCCAATCCTCACTTGCAACACGGAACTCTAGTGTTCGAGAGGAACTCTTTTGAAGCTTTGTATACCTATTGTTGTTTACGCTACCATCTTCATTCCTCAAAATATTAATCTTAAAATTGTTGATAATATGTGTTGGCAGCCGAGAATGCAGCAATGTTTGTATATAGCATGCGTTACTTTCAGACTGTTGGTTTAAACTCATCGTCACTCGCCATATTCTTCTCCCTGTCCTGATGTAAACTAATTTCTTCATTTCGGTTACAAGGCGCCAAACCTCTGCATGAATTCGTTGCTACTTAAAAGTTCAACATCTTGCCGCGCTGAGATAATTGAAAGGTCTTACGCCGTCATGAATGTTTTCATAGCTTCTGGGAACTTCAACTTCAGCTTTATGAGTAATTACTCGATTGAAGGAGTTACACTAACGAGAAGCAACAGCAGACAAATATCTTAATATTATGATACAAAAAATGGGGCTTTTCTACGAGCAGAAAATATGAAGGGTGAAAATCTATTTTTGTAGATGAAAAATATCATCTGCCGTTTTATTCACAGCTTTGGTTTCCAACTTAAAATTTTCTTGAAGCTTTTTCTTCAGATCACGAAAGAGCTTTGAACGTTTGTCAATATGCTCTGCCGTATCTAAAAAATCTCTGATAAAATCTATCTGAGTGCGTTGCACCTGTTTACCAGTATTTTGGGTGATAACATTGATTATCCTATTATCAATCTCATCCGAAAGTTCTGTTTGTGCTGAAGAAGCATCAATATTCATCTCGCTAGCTGAACCATCACTTTGCTCCATGACTTTTTCCTTTTCTTCGCTTTCTCCCTTTTCTTTTCCTATAGGTTTTTCAGCTAAAGTTGTTTGTAGTTTTCGGCTATCTCCTTCCATAACTTCTTTAGCAGAAATTTCTTCGGTGTCAGGTGCAGATTCAATTGTGTTCGTATGATCTTCTGATAATTTCTCTTTGGCCTCCTCCTCTATGTCCAGCTTATCCTTTGCCTCCTCATTCATCTTTATCTTCTCTCTGTACTGTGCATAATTGGCGTGTTTTGTATAGTAATTGAAGTTCAAATCTATCTTATTGTTGGCATCCTTCACGTTAGAAACAAAGTTGTCTAAAAAGCGTTTCCTATTTTGAGGGATGACTTTACTTACATATGAATGATGCTTGTGCACAAGCTGAAAATTCATATAGTTTTTCAAACGTGCATCTTCTTTCTTCTTGTACTGTCCCAATTTAATATAATAGTTCTTTTCCAAAGCCGACTTTTCTTTACTTTGTAGCATACTTTCGAATTCGATGTCTGACATACCCTGCTTGGTGATATGATTTGGATATTCCTCTCTATTAAAAGCCCTTCCATCTGCAGAAAAGCCTGCAATAGCAGTGGTATTTTCATTTTGCAACTCTCCCATTTGTCTCTGAGCTTCAAGCTTATCCTTTAACATCCTTTCATTTTGTTTATTTTCGAGATCGGTCAACACATGTAGCCGAAAATCAATAATATTTTGCTTAACAACATCCACCATGTCAGCAGGCACATCGGATAGATCCTTTGGGTCAACCCGGTAAGTTTCTGAAAGTCGTTTGAACTTGGTCAAATAGTCATCGACAGGTGTGTCTTTTTCTTTTGCTTTGATGCCCATCTTTTTCATCTCCACTACATGTTTTCTTGTATCATCTATTACCCTTTGCAATCTTTCAAGGTCAACTTCAAAAAAATCGTCCAGCTTTGGAAATATTTTTTCGTCCAACTCTTTACTACTTACAACATGTAATTTCTTTTCATGATCTCCCAAATCCAATGATTCCATGCTTTTTGCAAACAAATAAGCCATCATCGCGTCATCCGGGATTACATACACTGTTTGTGTTTCCAAGTTTGTTGTTTTAACACCCATATAAGACCACTGATAACCTGGGGCTATCCTTATTTCTTCCCCGTTATCTTTTCTTCTGCAAACTGGTACATGATCGAATATGAGCTTGATGACTTTGTCGAGCACATTTTCCACCAAGGCAGGATATTTGAGAATATCACTTGGTAAATTCATTAAGCCCAGAGTTAGTGGGCTTTTAAGTTCACTCAAATTCTTCAAGGTTATATTTCTGTGTAATTGTTCATTGGAAAGTGAGAGTGCAACTGACTCTTCTTCGTCAGCCTTATTCGCATCTTCCATATCAGCATCCACATCCAACTTATTGTTAGCACCTTCCGGTCTTTTTAGAATACCATTATTAGAATTGCTATACAGTTTCTTCAATTCTACCTCATTTTTTTGTAATAAATCGTATAAGCTACATGTATCTTTGAATCTCAAACTTTGCAAAGTCTTTGAAGAGTTGTATATGGAATCTAATGTTTTCTCGATTTTTTCATATGTATCTGTCTTATTCTTAACAGATCCAATGGCATTCTCATTATCATTTGCTTGGCTGTATGATCGTCTATAGTATTGTGGTATAAAAGTCATAGCTTGCTAAACGTCCCAGTCTTGCAAGCAATAATAACATATGCAGGATAACTGTGGGTAAAAAGGCTCTATTCTGCTCTTTCTGCGACATGAATTTGCCCAAGATGAAAAAACATGGTGCGACCTTTTGATAAAATGGAATTCCAGTCGCTGGTTTTTTAATATACTTACAGTCTACAGTTTTTATAATTGTGATAAGCTTTATTTATTATAAAACTTCGAATCTGAATCAAACTAAATGAAAAACGAAAGAAAACAAAACGTGGGAAAAGCAACTTCAAACAAGAGCAACAAAACTGAAATAAAATAGAAACGAGTGCAAAAACTAAATAGATAATCAACCAAAACTCAACCAAAATTATGCAAACTCTATAGATTTGTTACTTGGCAGTTAGCACTGCCAAAGCAAACAGTCAAAATTCTTGAAGCAAAACATCCAATAACCAAAAACAAAAAACCCTACAAAAACATACCAAAAACAATATGCGATACAATTCCTTTGATGGGATACCTAAAATGAAAGGTGCAAACACCATGACAAAGATCTTTAACAAATTCAGCTCTCTTGCATATTGTTAACATTCTCATTATTTCTATATATTGGTTGATCCATAGCCTCATTAGGGTGTTCCATCATAGGTAACGAGTTATAGTATAGATAAACGGGTGGGTACATTGCTGGCATTTGGGCGTTCGGAGTGCCCGGTGGATAACCTGCATATGTGTAATAATAAGCAGGATTTGAAGAAGGTGGCGGATTAGGACCATTAATATTAGGATCGTTAGGAATCATCGGATGCATTTGAGAATTCATGTAAGGCATCTTCTTTGTTGGGTAGTAATAATAGTATGGATATTGGTATTGAGAGTGATTTGCCATTGATGCCATATTCATATTTGAGCCTTCCATTTCACCATTATCAACTGAACTATAAGAATAGCCTGTTCTCACACCAGCACTTGAATAGGTATTATTACTCCTCGTTGTTGACATGTCATTGTCTAAATTGTGTTCATGGGCAGAAGTACTCTCTAAATCTGTAACTTCCTTGCTATCCTTATTGACTAAGTTTTCTTTATCTGCATCTTCGAACTCATTTGCAAAACTACTATTTTTTACATCGCTCATGCTTGCATTTCCAGCTTCACTTTTATTATCTTCTTGGTCATCGATCAATGACTTACTTTCATCAATTTCAACCCCGTTGGATTGTGGAAAATAAGCTGTTTCGAAATGAGCATGAGGGTGTTCGTTCGCATTGATTGAGAACTTCTTGAGTGGAGTAACATGTTGGGCCTTGATAAATTTGTTCCCACCATAGTTGAAATTGAACCTACCTCTGGAAGGATATGAGTGCTTCAATTTCATTGCTTGCGCAAAGGTTTCTGGAACTTGGTTGTTAGGGATGATATTCATATGTCCATCTTCTTCTTCTTCATTCTCGTTTTTATTGCCACTATCAAAATCTTCAAAATATGAATTGTTTTTAGTCCGATAGTAGTGGTGATTTGGTTGATTATGGCGATTCATCTGTCTATTTGAATGGAAGAAGTTACGTCTTTTGAAGTTAACAGGTGGAGGTGCCAAGTTCAATTTTAATCCATTGTCGTTCGAAAACTTTCTTCTATAGTTGTTATACAGCTCACGATACTGAACATGGATTGTCTTAAACTTGAACATTGAATGATTTTCACACTCTACTGCAGATGCTGCGGCTTCCTTTGTTTTGAATTTGATGAAGGCAAAGTTACTCAATGGTCTGTTGACTAAGATTGCTTCTTTGATTTTTCCATGTTTTTCAAACCTTTCAAGCATTTCTTCCTTGCTGATTCTAGGGTCTAGATGGCCAACAAAAACTGAGTACCTGTCGATTGTGACTTCAGGAACGTTTTTATATTCATCCTCCAAATTTTGAGCCCATTCTATATTCCAATTAGCCTTGGTTTTGAGGTTTGCAAATGCACTTATTGCATCTTGACGATAAACGTATTTACAGAACCAATTTTTATTTGGGGTTTTGGTCGAATTAGCCACGTTGAAGTTTTCATTGACTGCAACAAGTCTCTCAATTTCACCAAACCTTGATAATAATTTTTTCATTGTTTTTTCACAAATGCCAGCATTAGCAAGTTGGAGGTAAAGGGTACGATTGACCCTGGCCTTTTCACATCTCACCGTCCTGCCATTCAAAATTGAATGTTGACCCTCACTTATTGCCTTGTCAGCATCCTCATCCTTTGCGTATTGAACAAAGGCATAAGGGCGATTAGCAGGATCTCTCAAGACTTTGACGAGAGTCATTTCTCCCCACTGCTTAAAATGGTTTGTAACAGATTGGCACAAAACATCATCACTCATATTGGAGGATAGACTGGCAACGAAAACACAGGCGGAAGGACGGCCTCTGACTTCTTTGGACTCTTTGTCATAACTACTATAGCTGTTATCGTTGTCATGAGTATCATTGCCGATAAAATTGTTACCAGCACCGCCGTTTTCCCCCTTTGTGGAGTCGATATCAAGAAGATCGTCAATGAATTTTTCATCATCTGAATCTTTGGAAATGACAGAAGTTGAATTCATATCTTCATTTTCACCTAAGCTTTCCTTAGACAAGTTATGGATATAGTTTGTGTCGATGGTATTTGTATCCAAAGTGGAGACTTCCCTATTGACCGCAGAAACATATGAGTCACAGTTAGAAACGACAGAGCCTTCCGACAGGGAGGCGGAGTCGTCGATATCCTTTGATTCTGGTATATCGAAACCACCGCTAGCATTCAGGACGAGATCATTTGGGAACGCTGTCGAATCTTTAGGATCAGCATCAGACAAATGGATCTGGTTGTTGACAATGTTGGTGACTTTGTATTCCGACATTTTGGTGCTGAAGTTGATATACGTATATTAAGCACTATGAGTCTTTCAAATTGGCAGCTCTGACTCAATTTTCTAATAGAGGGCCATTTCGGCAATGTTAGTATTTGTCTTTTATGCAGAAGAGGTAAGCCACAGCTAACTTGGTGTTGCGCTTGTCATTACATACTGGAAATAATTGGAAACAGGTTTAGAAAATTATAGGAATGGTATTTTTTCAAAGACAAAGATAGACTGAACGTGGTTCAATATTAATGGCGAAAAGTGAGACTCTTATATATCTATATTATGGAGAAAATAATTGTTTTTCTCTGTTCTAAGAGAGGAAAAGGCAGGAAGGAAGGTTGGTTGGTTGGAAAGCAAATTTGCTATGCTGCTTAGTACTGATGCGATGGATGATAGAGAGGTGCTGGTGTGTTCTGGGTATCTTCCGCTGACGAACAGACCTTTCTGCTTTTTTCAGAAACAAACAGAACTCAACTACAAGAAGAAGGAGCAACAGGAAGACGGCCAGGTGGCAAAAGCAAGAGGGAGACATTGCGAGAGACCAGACAGCGGAGCATTTTTGAGATGGGTAACAAAACGGGGCAACAAATCGGAACCTTCCCTTCTGAGCCCCCATACTAATTGCCCAGTATGCTATGTTTGCTGTGCATCCCACTGGTAAGGAAAGATCCATCGATCTGCCCTGCTCTGGCTCCCGAGTCCGTAGTGTACGGAGGAAGACTAAGATTGGATCACACAGTACTGACCCTGTACAAATACAGTTAGTCTGTTGCCGCATTAGGCAATTCCTCAAATCATCCTTTTTTGCCTCTCCCCTTTTGTCGACTGGGGTATTTCTCTCCTCTCATTCTATTCCGGTTTTTTTTCTTTTTTCTCCTTTTTCGCTTTTTTTTCTTTTTTTTTTTTGTCACTATCTCCAATGGAGCCAAATGGAGTAGTAGATGTAGTTTTGAAATACTTTCCTTCTCTTATGATTGATGGATAGCTTTATAAGGTCCATTGGTACACACCATTTTCGAAGTCCTACTTTGTTTAGAACACATTTTTCAGCTAAGAAGATGCTTGACTACCGTGCGAAGTTTGTTCTGGCTCCGATGGTCAGGATCGGAGAGCTTCCAACCAGACTTCTAGCTTTGAAATTCGGGGCTGACTTGGTGTGGGGCCCCGAGATCATCGATAAGAAACTGCTAACGTGCGAACGTAAGTACAACGACCAGTTGAAGACCGTCGACTTTTTGTCGAAGACAGGGAACAAGAAGGTTCCCGGAATGACAGACTTGGTATTCAGGACATTCCCCGAGATGGAGAAGGACAAGGTGGTGTTTCAGATGGGCACGGCGAACGCGCAGTTGGCAGTCGACGCTGCCAAGATAGTCATCGAGGATGTCGGTGCCATCGACATCAACGCTGGATGCCCAAAACACTTCTCCATCCATTCAGGCATGGGAGCTGCGTTGCTGAGCACTCCGGACCTCCTGTGCGAAATCCTGACTCGCTTAGTGAACGAGGTGGGAAAGCCGAACGAAAAGCCCATCAGTGTGAAGATCCGCTTGCTACCGAAGAAGGAAGATACCCTGGCGTTGGTTGGCAGATTGGTAAAGACGGGAATATCCAACCTCACGTTGCACTGTCGAACAAGAGAGATGAGAAACAGAGAAGACCCGATCAGAGACTACGTTGACGAAATACACCAGATTTGCAAGGACAACAACGTCACCTTCATTATCAATGGCAAGGTGGAAAGCTACCAAGACTACGCTGGCTTGCAGGAACAGTACGGAGAAGATGTTGGGGCCATGGTTGCCTCTGCGGCCGAAAAGAATCCTACTTGTTTCAACAAAGATGGCCCGTTGCCATGGTACACCGCGGCCAAGGAATTTGTCCGCTTCGCCCAGCAATTTACCCATCATCCTGCAAACACAAAGTACTGCCTTGCAAGAATGGTGCCGAACGACCACAACAAAAACAAGATCTATCACTTGATCACTAAGGCCAGCACTGGAGAGCAGTTCATAGATATTATCCTGACAAAGATGAGTGACACTGGGGAATATATCGGCGATAGCAATGCTAACCCTGTCGAAAAGGAGGTCAAGCGGAAAAGTGCGGAAGATAACGAAGCCTCCACCAAAAGAATAAAGGTGTGACGGAAATCACAGCAAAGCGAGCACCCGAATTCATGCATGTACATTTAGCTCAAACAATCTGTAACTTTTCGTTTAAACGTTACTTATATATATATATATACACGGTGAGCCAGCATCCAGTTGACACGGAGCTGTTTACTCGATGTCGCCTCCGAATCCTGGCGGTTTTATCTCCTTGTACTGAGAGTCGAAGTAGGCGAGGACTTTATAGACCTTGCCCATATCCCTGATGTCTTTTCCGGTAAGCCTCTTGTATGCCGCAGTGAGGTTCTTCTTCATGGCGTCGTCGTCAACGTGCTTGGACATCAACTGGTCGATACGGTACCCGAGGCCCATCGAGTTGAGGAAATCACCCTGGTCGGCAATGAAGGTTTCAAACTTCGACTCCTTGAGGATTTCGGACAAGCTGCTGAAGTCCACGTCAATCGAAAGATCGACGTTACCCACGTCACTAAGCGGATTCACAAACTTGTGGTCTTTAATCCCTCTGAGCGAGTTGATTGGGATGGTTGTGGTCCCGTAGTCGATCACCAGTCCTGCGCCGATGTCTGACGACTTGACGATGTTACCCATCTCATACATGTAAGTGTGGGACTCTGGGGACACCTCAATTTCGGACGTGACGGGCAAAGAGTCGTATCTCGGCGTCGTTTTTGGGATGGCTGCGCTGGGCGTCGCATACGGAGCCCGGATGATGACAAAGTCGGAGTCGTGTTTCTTCTCCAAGTCGGACTGCGTGGTGGTGGTCACGTTCGGCAGAAGACTGTCCTTCTTCGCATCAGGCCGAATGTCGACCAAGTACTCTCTCCACCCCTTCTCGGTCTTGACGAACCTGTTCATCGGGATGGCGTCGAAGAACTCGTGCGCCATGACGAAGTTCATGTAGCTCTTGTCGTCAGGAAGGTCCGGTTTGTCGTCCTTCAACCATACGATCTCGTTGCCCCAACGCGACACAGACCTGAACGTGAACTCGTCCTTGCGCTCGAGCTTCGCCTGCGTCGTGTCGCACAGGGTCTTGTACTGCTCGTTGATCAACACCTCCGACTTCTCGATAAACACAATCTCGATGGGGTTGCTGTCCTTCACAAACCTCTTTAGCGTCCTCACCATGTCGAACATAAGCGTACCTTTACCCGGCCCAAACTCTATCAGACGGAACTTCTTTTCTTTGATTCTGAAGTTCTCTCTGTTGTGCGTCGCCTGGTGTCTCAACTGTGTCAAGAACGCACTGAAAAACCATAGCCCGCAGATCTCGCCGAAGGTGGAGCTGATCTCGGGAGACGTGATGAAGTCGCCCGCCTTCGCATCCAACGGATTACGCGTGGTGTAGTACCCGTAATCCGGGTTGATCAAGCACTGCTTCATGAAGTTGGCGATCGAGATCGGACCAGTTGTTTTGATCATGTTTTTGAGGAGGATCGTCAAGTTCTCAGACTTCGTCAATGTCTGCTTCACTTCGCCGCCATCCTTTCCCAGCGTAAACGACCTAGGACCCGGACTGGAGATTGGCTTTCCGTCCAGCCCGAGGACCTTGTGTTCAGGACCTCCAGAACCTCCAGAACCAGAGGATATCGGCTTTCCATCCGGCCCTAGCACTATCGATCTCGAGAACACACAGCTCTTTGCAGCCCCTCTAGACAGCCCTACCTGTTTTCTTAGCGTTGTTCTAAGCATTTCCTCACGGCTATATCGCTTCTGACTCCTGGCTCTGCCTAAAAGCTCTTTTGTAATCCGGCAAAGGACAAGAAAACCCATCTGATTTTTCGTCAACTTGGTTTCCATTTCCAGAACCGTTTCATGCCATCTTCCCAATCTTATGCCACACGTGACTCTCCCCCGCTTCGTTCATATCGGAGAAGCGCGCCAAACACGCAGAGCTCGCGCAGAAAAAAAGATACACCCCGGCGAGGAGCGCATCTGCCGCCGGGGGCAGTGTTTGTTTCCTCTGGCTCTGCTGTCTACCGTACCACCAGTGTGGTCCGTGTGTCAGCAGTTTATTGACGTGCAGTGTTTGACCCCCACACGATTGGTCTGTGTACTTTGTTAGCAGTTGCACATCATCTATTTTGTTCCTGCGGTTGTTCTCTGCTTGCACACACTCTTCTTCGAGAACACAGATACACAGAGACGTTCTATTTTCCCCACACGACGAAACTCAGTCAAGGTGGTCAGGCAAGATGCATAACAGCAGCATAGGGCGAAGTCCCAGAAACATATACCTCGACGAAGGTTCACCCGCTGCCTTTTCAACACCAACCCCAGACTCCCCCAGCGTGGAGAGCTTTTACCGCGGAAACGATACAAGCATAGGGGAGTTGGCGTTGACGTCGTCCTCGGCAGTGGCCAGGACATTGAGCTACATAAGCAGGTCGGTAGCGGTGCTCAGGAAGTTCGTGAAGTACATCGGGCCCGGGTTGATGGTCAGCGTCGCATACATGGACCCGGGGAACTTCAGCAGTAGCATTGCGTCGGCACAATTCCAGTACAAGTTGTTGTTTTCGTTGGTGGTGTCAAACATAATGGCCGGGTTTCTGCAGGTTCTAGCAAGCAAGCTCGGAATATGCACAGGCCAGGATTTGGCGTCGAACTGCAGGAAACATCTCCCGCCAAGAGTCAATTACACGATTTACGTGTTCGCAGAAATATCGGTCATTGCAACAGATGTTGCCGAAATCATAGGAACAGCCATAGCATTTAACATCATCTTCAATATACCGCTTTTCGTAGGCGTGTTGTTGTCGATTCTCGATATGTTGTTTGTCGTCATGGCGTACAGGCCTGACGGTCCAATGATCTTGCTACGACTCTTTGAGGGCTTTGTCAGCTTGTTAGTGTTCGGCACCGTCATTTGCTTTGCTATAGAGTTGGGGAAGGTATCGCCAACCACAAACTGGGGCGATGTCGCCTTGGGTTTCCTACCGTCCAAGGTCATGTTTTCAGATACCAAGGGCTTGTACTTATCTGCAGCCTTATTGGGAAGTAATTTGATGCCCCATTCGCTCTACCTAGGCTCCGGAGTTGTCCAGGCAAGGATGAAAGCTTTCGACATCCAATTGGGTCACTATGTTCCCCCAGCAAAGAAGAGAACAGGAGGAATCTTCACTCTCGCTGCTGTTACCAATGCAGATGATGAGACTGAGGACCAGCCAGAGTCGGCAGCAGAAACATACAAGCCTTCCATCCACGCAATCAATGAAACCATGAGCTATACCGTCGCAGAACTAGTGGTTTCCTTGATTACCGTCGCACTGTTTGTGAACGCTGCGATATTGATAGTGGCTGGATCCGCCTTGTCCACCCCAACCGATGATGATGGCGACGGTGCGTTGGAAGATGCCGACTTGTTCACCTTACATCATTTATTGACCAGCCATTTATCAAAGGCAGCAGGCTCTGTTTTTGCTTTTGCATTACTATGTTCTGGCTTATGTGGAGGTACCGTGGTCACCATTGCGGGACAGATGATCATGGAGGGTCACGCTAAGGTCAGTATGCCACCCGGCATAAAAAGAATAATCACCCGTGGTCTTGCACTCATACCATGCATCATTGTGGTCCTCACCGGTGGTAGAGAAGGGCTGAGTACCGTTTTGAACGCCTCCCAGGTCGTCTTGTCCTTCATGCTTCCGTTTATTAGCGCCCCACTAATTTATTTCACTTCAAACCGAGAAATCATGAAGGTAGAATTATACGCCAATTCAAATCATCCAGGTGCACCATACTCTCGCAATGCAGACTACATCGAACTAGACACAGTTTCTGATGCGAAGATAGATACAAAGTCAATAAATAGAACTACATCTCCCGGCAATGAGCAGCTCATTGCAGGAGACGAATCACGAGAAATGGAAGTCGGGTCTTTTGAGATCGAAGAAGAAGCAGCAGAAAACAGGGAAGCTAAGCAGTACAAAAATATGAGTAACGGAAAGTTCACAACTATCGCTGCTGTGTTGGTTTGGGCACTAATTTCATTCCTGAACTTTTGGTTACTTTTCAGCATGGCACTCGGGAAAGATGTGTCATTGTAGATACCCAGTATTACTAATATATCCGCATATACGTGCATGTGAAAGAAATAAACATGTATCAGTGTATAATTAAATTAATAAAAGTAACTTGTCCTAAGCATTGATTAGTTCTTTGGTACTATTCACTAACCCTTCATTCACATGGATCCTGTAGCGGCCAGTGACAGTAGCTAATTGAGACCTACATGTTTTTTCTAGGGTTGGTTTTAATTCTAACTGAATGGAACCTCAAGTTACTTGAGTCTTGTACAGGAGTTAAACCGAGTTTCTAAAGGAAGCAAACTTTGACCTTCCCAAATTGTGGCTACTTTCTTTTATCCTCAAGTGTATGATAAAACTTGGAGAAAAAACAAATTGACTGCAGAAAATCGTTTAACAGAAGAGATCACCAAAAATAATGTAACATGAAAGATATAGCAGGCAATTTTTCTTCCCAATCTTATTATATCCTGGCTAGTGAAACAAACACGTCAAGCCAAAAACCTGCCGAGCTTGACTAAGTTTCTCCCGGGCATACCCGTCCGTTTAGGTTAATATCGCTCAAATGTCAGCTTATGTTGATAAGATGCAAAACTTAACTGGTCAAAAGTTCAAATTGGCTCTGGCTTTGGGAAAGCCTTTGTGCTTTTGATCATAGCTTCAATGATTTATAAGCTGCTGACCTCCAAATTTAGTTATCGGGTGAACAGTCAGTCAGTAAATCAAATAGATCTCTTGGTTGTGCTTTTTATGTTTTTTATCTTTTTCTCAATGCTACCGAATTTTGCTACTGAATTCTTTGCTCTCATATATATAAACGCAATTTTGCTAAATTTAGGTGGGATAGTGTCGCCAATTGTACAAAATCCAATTGTGAAAGTCAGCTATAAAACCGAAGCTAGAGAACTGTTTAGAGCTCCTGTGATTGTTGGGCATGTACAAATCTGGTCATACTTGGCATCTCTATTCCGCAACAGTGGACTCTTTTCCTAAGCTATTCTTAGTGTTACAATTACTCGGCTCTGGCTTCTGCTGCGCTTTCGGATATTTTGGTCTAGCCACTCACGATAAAATAAAAAACTTAAATATAGAGCAAAAAATTGGAAGAAGTAGAGGATTTTCTTGTTCCAATAATGACCAAGCTGCACTATTCTTTGCAATTGATATTTTGAAAAACGCACAACTATATCCAGGTTAAATTATCATTATCTCAAAAAATCAATCATGACGAAAGTAAATTGCTTTTTTTACATATAATAATTTAGCTTAACCACTGAAAAATCATACTACATCACTTAATATGGAACATATTTAGGTCCATTTTTATATCTAACTGGTCATTCATAAATTATCTCTTTAAATTCCCACAATCGCATATTATCCATTTGGTGTTGGTTTACGTGAAAGAATTTTACTACGCCGAAGCGAGTTCGCTACATTAATTTTCAGCATGATTCATGTCTGCTGGAGTATGTAAGGGCAATGCTTTTCTTGTGGGAGCAAAAAGCTTATATGTCTTTTATCAGCTATCATGGATAGAGCCAACGTAATAGAGCATTTTCTTTTATCTCGCTGTTCACGGTTTAATGACAGCGGACAAATTTTACAATTTTTAGAGCAGAGATACTCTTACACGGGACCGCAAAAAAATTATCTTGTTTTGGAGCCAACCGATGGTAGTCAATATCAAGAAGAGACCAAACAACAGGAGAAAAAAGACGCTGAAGAAGGGAACAAATTTCTTTTAGATAAAAATTCTTTGGCTTCTGCCACCAGAAAAGACAACAAATACAGCTCTATCAAAACAAAAAATGAGTTTAAGAACTTTACTCGAAATTCCTTGAGATTGCAAGAGAAAATTGCAAAGAAGCTTCATAAGTTGAGCAAGAAGAATCCTGGATTATTAACGAAAGATGTGATTGATCTGAAAATATGCCAGGGAATCTTAAGATTTGAAGATTTTATAGAAATGCACGCTCTATGGAACAATTACATTAAAGAATTACTACAAAACTGTAAGACTGTTGATGTGATCACCGCTAAGTTATCAAGTGCAGAGTTTGTTGGTGCATACTTCAAGGTCACGCATTGCACTTGTCCTGACAATATTGGGCTGGAAGGCATTGTCTTATGGGAGTCGCAGACTTATATACTTATGATTATTCCGCGAAGAAACAATTGGAAAGATAACATCATCAAACAAAATATACAGATTCCTTACTCTGCCAAAGAATGTATTGGAGGATTGAGAATGATATCAAAGAAAAAAACACGCTTTACCTTCAATATAGAGGTAGATGAAGACTCTGTTATTGACTTCGAGTTTCTTGGTGACAGGATGTCCATTAGAAGTTTGGATAGAGCTAACAAGAAATTCAAAAGTCATAATGTAAAAGACATTCAGTTGTAAAAAAGTTTAAGACATTCAGGTCTATTAACAAATTTCTTTTCTATATAAAAAAATTAGAGTTTTGATAAATTTTCAAAGCATTTCATATTTACAAACGGTTATTTACATGTATTATAATGTTCCAATCAGCACAAACAGGTGCTTGCACTTCTCGGGAATGGAATGACATCTCTAATGTTCTCTGTGCAACTCAGATACTGCAGTAATCTTTCAAACCCCATCCCAAAACCTCCATGGGGAACAGATCCATTCTCTCTAAGCTTCAAGTACCAATCCAATGGCGTGGTATCCATTCCTCTTCTTTCAATTTCAGTTTTAAGCGTTTGCAAGTCGTGTTCTCTCATCGAACCCCCAATCAACTCCCCAATATCAGGAACAAGTAAATCAAAACAAGCCACGGTAGTTCCAGCTTCCTCGGTAGTTCTATCGTTTATTTTCATGTAAAACGCTTTTTCCTCAAGAGGATAATCGGTGACAAAAACAGGGTTCTTAAAATATTCTCCTGCTAACCACTTTTCGTGCTCAGATTTCAAAGAATCACCCCAAATTGGTCTAGTTTCAAATTTTACCGACTTTGAGTCAACTGCGTTTTGTATGATTTTAATTGCCTCAGTGTAAGTTATTGAATCCCAATCTTTAGACAATAACATTTCCCATCGGTCTGTCATGATTTGAGTTGTCGATTTATCTACAGTATTAATAAGGTTTGAGCCCATCCCATTATAATCAGCAACTAAATTTGTCACAACAGACTTGATCATCTTTTCGGAGAACTTTGTTAACTGGGAGACATTGTCAACAAATGCAATTTCTGCTTCAAGCATCCAAAATTCACTCAAATGTCTATTAGTATCGCTTTCTTCTGCTCTAAAACAAGGAGTTAGTGTCCAAACACGACTTAACGCAGCACAAAGAACCTCTAGATGTAATTGGGTCGAAACTGTTAAGTATGCGTCTTTTCCGAAAAATTGCTCGTCGTTCTTCAGCTTGGAACTTGATTCAATCTTGAAGAGCTCACCAGCACCTTCGCAATCTGAAGCTGTAACAAGTGGTGGATGTGTCTTTATGAACATTTGAGAATCAAAAAAATTTACCAATGTCGTTTCCACTTGTGACCGGAACCTTAGGATCGCTGCTAAGCTTTGATCTCTCCATCTATACTCAGGAATTGTCCTGAGATATTGTGCCGAATGGTTTGATTTGATCATTGGGAATAGCTCATCTACTGGGCCCAAAACATTAACTTTTCCTTGGCTAGTATCATTGACATGAACCTCGTATTTTTGTTTTCCTTTACCTTCAGACCATATACCTTTGACTTGGATTCCTGTTCCGTTTTTGATGCCAGAAGGTAAAAGAGAAGGAGGCCGTATCACACATTGAATCCCTTCATAAGTAGTACCATCATTAACATCCAAAAATGCAACATTCTTCGATATGCGGGATGATGAAACCCATCCATTGATTTCTATTGGTGTATCAGGGTTTTGCACATCCGCTAGGATACCTTTCACACATGGTGAGAGATCCAACTTTGCAGCATCGGGCTTCGTTGCAAGACGACGTACCCGGTTAACGAGATTTTTAGTTGGTCTCGTAGATATTCTTGCCAGTCTGTGACTCAGCATGCTGCTTGACAACGAATTTTAGAAAAGAAAGGTATGATATGATCACACGGTCTCAGTTGCTTTCTTTTCCCTTCTCAAAAAGTTATAGTGTATGGCCTATGTCCTAGGATGGACTGCGAACAAGCCGCAAAAAAATTACCGATTCTTTTCAAGCGAGATATGTAGGGATTCTATGATCACTTTTGGCAGTGACTCAAATCTGTAGAATGTATGGAATATTAACATGTACGATTATGGAGGGTGAAGATTCTAAACAAGCATAAATTATACACTATATATCGCCTAAGTCTGCTCAGGTGTTGCTAGAAAACACAAACTTAGAAAACTAAAGGGGTGATTAGTATGACCTACCGAACATGGTGTAGTTGATGGCAGCCTTCTCACATCTGATACACTTCGTTCCTGCTTTCAATTCTGGTTGACTGTAAGGAATACAGAGAGATTTGGCACCCATCGATGGAGCCTTCTCATCAACTTCAAAATCTTCTCCGTTATCTTGTTTAGCTGATTTGTCCTTAATTTCATCTTCACATTCTGGAACACCACACCATGGTGCAACCACCACGTTTTTCTTGTTCAACTGGTGAACAAAGTCGCTCCACTCGTGGACAAGAACTCTGTGTTCGTCAAACTTCTCCTTTGCAGTTTGGTAAAGGTTTTCGTGGATTGCATCAAGCAACTTTGGTAATTCGGTATCTAATTCGTCGAGCTTGATAGCAACCTTGGCACCGGTATCTCTCCTGACAGCAAGAACGGACTTGTTGGCAAGATCCTTTGGACCAACTTCCAATCTGACAGGAACACCCTTCAATTCCCAGTTGGAAAATTTCCAACCTGGGGAGTAGTTGTCTCTGTAATCAGAAGTGACTCTGATACCTGAGGCCTTCAGTCTCGATTCCAAATCTTTACATGAGGAATAGACGTTATCTACGACTTCTTTGGTAGTCTTTGAAGTCAAACCAACAGGAATGATGACAGTTTGGTATTGGGAGACCCTTGGTGGAATCACCAAACCCTTGTTATCGGAGTGAATCATGACCATCACACCAATAACTCTAGTGGACAAACCCCAGGATGTTTGATGTGTGTAGATCTTTGGCTTGTCAGATCCCTCTGGATTTTCAACAGTGATGTTGAACATCTTGGAGAAGTTCTGGCCCAAGTGATGGGAAGTAGCACCTTGGATACCTCTACCAGTTGTTGGGATATACCCTTCGACAGTGGTGGTGAACTTACCACCTGCGAATTTTTCGTTCTCAGTCTTGACACCCTTGACAACTGGAACCGCCAACAACTCTCTGTAAATTTCTTCGTACCAGTCCAAGATTCTCAGAACTTGACCTTCAGCATCTTCATGAGTCAAATGAACAGTGTGTCCTTCTTGCCACAAGAATTCTCTGGTTCTCAAGAATGGTTGTGGGTGCTTGAATTCCCATCTGACAACAGAGTTCCATTGGTTCATCTTGAAAGGCAAATCTCTGTGAGATCTAATCCACTTGGCATAATATGGATACATGACAGTCTCGGAAGTAGGTCTGATGGCGATCGGCTCCTCCAAGTCCGAGGAACCAGCCCTTGTGACCCAGGCGACTTCTGGAGCAAAACCTTCGACGTGATCCTTTTCCTTCTCTAAAACCTTAGAGGAGACAAACATTGGGAAATAAGCATTTGCAACGCCATCAGACTTGATCTTTTCGTCAAAAAACTTTTGAATTTGTTCCCAAACAGCGTAAGATGCTGGTCTCATAATGTAACAACCTGAAACATCGTAGTAGTCTAACATCTCACCCTTGGTCAAAATCTGTTGGTACCATCCTGAGAAGTCCTTCTCCTTGTCGACAGTGACGCCAATCAACTTGGCGTCATCTAACTTGGCGTCGCTTTCACCTCCAGCAGCTGGAGCTGGGGAAGATTGTTTCTTTGCTGGTGCTGGAGCTGCTGCTGCTGCTGCTTCTGCTGCAAAATCCACTGCAGTAGGGTTGAAAGTCGACAAAAAGCCGAAAAGCTGCTTACCGTTGAGCACAAGCTTTGCGGATGCATTTTCCAAAACGTATTGGGCTTCCTCAGAATTCTTGAGCTCTGAATCAAGGAGAACTTTGACCTTACCATCCTTGTGTTTCTCACCCAAGGAGGCAATCGAAAAGTCGGCTGCAGGAACGCCGAAAAATTCGGCTGTTAACTCGTTCCTAGCTAATCTTGGGTCTTTCACCTCAGCAGCCTTGGCAATGACACCAGAAGGAGTATTCGTAGTTTGTAGGGCAACGACGATGACTGGAACAGGGGTGGCAGTCTTGGCCGTCTTTGGCTTGAAGACAAGCGACTTGACGTTCAAAGACCCAGCTGGGCTTGGTTCTGCAAGTGAGAGAAGAGACAACGAAGCTTCTAATGACATTACAAATGTTTGTTGGCGTGTTTATAAAGTACAAGCCCAAAAGACCAGGGCATCTGCTCTTTTCTGTTACTGGCGACGACGAAAAGTTGGCCGACTTATCTTCATCCATCATCATCTCCTTCCCCCGCAGCTGGAGCCGCAAAAAATTTTGCGCTGCTTCCAGATCTGTGTTGATCCACCCCCACTTTGCCTGGCACCCTCATAAGAAGGGAAAGTTCTATATTGTTGGCATGCTTTGCCCTTGGCAAAGCGAACTACGTGGTATGTCTGACTACATGAATCTAGCCTCTGGGTGGTAGTAAAGCGGACACCTCCAGTACGCACGCTTGATATCCTTCCACACCGAATCCTCGGAGTCGTCATTCTCCTTTAAGGTCGTCACAGGTGCTTTCATTGTTTGAAACTCCACGGAGAGCCCGTAGTTGGATAGATCGAGATCCACAACCTTTTTGTACACCTCATAACATACTAAGCGGTCAGCTCCCAGGCCGTTGAAAAAGGAAAATGTCCCTGTTGGTTTTAATAGACCGACCACCACATCGAATAGGTCGTTGACCATGTCCTCGTAATGCTCACTGAAAGTGTCGTAATATATTCCGTCGAAAAAGACACCCTTTGTGAGGAGGTCTGGTAGGGTGTCTTGCCATTTCCCTTCCAGAATGACGACACCAGGCTTGTCGTACCACCCGTCCTCCTTCATCTTCTTCAAAACATCGGGATGTGCCTCGCTGATATAATGTCTGGTTGGGTTCTTGGCCTGAATCATTGTGTCAATGATGCCCATTCCAAAGCCGATGTTGAGGATGTTCACGTCGTTTGGATCTTCTATGTGCTTGAAGAGACTTTCCGACCCAGCTTTCATCAATTCGTCCTCCCATTGCATCATGACGCCGTCGGCACCTTCCTTCGTGACCAAGGCATCGTCCTTATATTCCAACTTTGTGTTTAGGTATGTATCCGTGGCGCCTGCAGGGCCATTGTACATGTCTTGAACAGATTCCGATGCATTCTCTGCAATTGTGTGGTCCTCGTCCACCTTCTTAGCTGGTGCCTGCACTTCCTCTACCAATTCCGGTACATCTTCTTCGTCACTTGCATCTTCTGAAAGAGGATCGTCAAGAAACTCAACATTAGGATCATTCAACTTTCTCAACAAGACCTCCGCGCGTACACCCGAATCAACACAGCTTTCCCAATACTTCGTCCCATGGAACCCTCTTCTTAATAACACACACCCAGGTGTCTCGTTTTTGTTGTTCAAGAGACACCATCCTGCCCCATTCAACCACAATTGTTCCATCATTTCGAGAACAACGTTTTCTTCCTCTTCATCGGCGTCACCGGGTACATTCTCACAAATTAGGTGCATTGGTGTCGTGTTGCTCTCAGGCTCTTCCTCTATGCCATGTTCATAGTTATGTGCCTCTTCGGTGGTATAAGTAGCAGGAATTCCGGCTTTCAGGTATGCCTTTAACGGCACAAGGTATTCCTCTTTTGTAATCGGACGAGTTTTGAAGTAGCAGAGCTCATGTAAATCTGACATT
The DNA here is from genome assembly GCF_001661235.1 of Pichia membranifaciens NRRL Y-2026. Classification (NCBI taxonomy): domain Eukaryota; kingdom Fungi; phylum Ascomycota; class Pichiomycetes; order Pichiales; family Pichiaceae; genus Pichia; species Pichia membranifaciens. The sequence continues at coordinate 1,731,283 of NW_017566983.1, read as the reverse complement.
ATAGTTTGGTCGTCTTTGTATGCTTTGCAATGGTCCTGGTAGCAGTAAGCAGTGAAACCATTGGCCTGGCACTTTTACATTAACCATATCAGTAACATGAAAGAAGAAGAGCTGAAAATTTTCATTTTCCTAATCGGTATTGCTGCCGCACAGCCTTGTTTCCGGCACCGATCTCTTCTCAACCTGCTGTGGTACAATATTTTATAATAGATGTCAGAAAACAAAAGAAAGTAGAGAGAATGAAACTAAGATGCACAAAAAATTTGAAAACTGTTTTCTTGTGCTTTGTTCCTCTGATTGAGGTTTGTCCCGCTTTAGCAGCCACAATTTTAACTTAACGCCGGCAAAAACTTTTGACTTGGTAGCTTTACTCTTTTCAGCATAGCAACTACTGGCCATCTGGTTCAAACCCACTCACTTCGATAGTGCAGGTTAGACAAAGTAGAAAATTATGTGTAACAGTCAAGCAGTTGGACTTTGATGCCCGGGACTCCTCCGAAAAACTATGTGAAGTTTACGATTTGTGGGAAAAAAACCATGTGAGTTTGGAAGACCAAATGTTCAATAAAAAATGTTAGCGGTTGAAAGGATGTAGAATTGCTGCACCTGCGTCTTGCTCTAGCACCTACCCACGTTAGATTTTGCTCCTTAGGTCAAAGGATGGGTCGTTGCCGAGTTGATGACCAGAAACGGTAAGAAAGTCAAAAATACGTTATCACCCTTTTCCGCGAGTCCACAATTGTGGAGTATCTCTTATCTGTCTTTATATACATATGTGTGTAGATATTTTATAAAGATACTACGATGATGGAGATTTTGTATTAGCTGGATTTGATATTTCTTTTTGTTCCAAAGACAAAATGGCCACCCTATCAAGTGTGCAGACTACTCTAAAGCTGCAATCTGCAGACAAAGGAAAACATGTCAGTTCAAGAGGCTACGATACCGAGGCCAAAGATGGAGTCAACAATATCGCCATGGGTATTTACAAACACCCATACAGACTTCCGAAATTTGTTGACCCATACATAAAAAGAGACTGGTTGTTGAATCAAATGGCTGGCGCATTCAGGGTATTCGCAAAAAAAGGATTCTGCGAAGGTCCTGCAGGCCATATTTCCGTTAGAGATCCAATCGACCCACAAACTTTTTGGATCAATCCATTGGCTGTGCATTTCTCTCTGTTGACGCCACAACATATGGTCCATGTTGATGAGCAGGGGAACGTTATTGGAGGGAACAGAACCACAATCAATGCTGCGGGGTTCAAGATCCACTCGACAATTCATAAGACCAGACCTGACGTCAACGCCATTTGTCATGTCCATTCTAAAGCCGGAAAAGCTTTTGCAGCACTAGGAAGTCACTTAGACATGCTTAATCAGGATGCTTGTATCTTTTTCAAAAATCACACGTTGTATAATGACTTCGGTGGGGTGGTCCTAGAGTCGGAGGAAGCAAAGCATATTGCGCAAGCATTGGGAACAACTAACAGGGCCATCATTTTAAAAAACCATGGATTACTAACCGCAGGCTCAAATGTAGGTGAAGCTGCATACTTACTCTGCTTGATGGATACCTGTTGTGATGTGCAGATGCAGGTAGATTCCGTTCAGGCATCGGGACGATACAGAAGAGATGTAATTCCTGATCAGGAAGCAAAATACACTTATGATATGACTGCAAGTGCTGAGAACTTGTACAGCTCATTCTGCGCCGACTATGAGGTTGAAGTTGCTTCATCGAATGGTGCACTTAGGTCTGCTACATCCTATCATACCGACTGATTAGATTTAGCTTAGCGAGAACGGTGGGGCTCAAACAATGGGCGCTGTTTCTCTCTTCGTGGCTATATTGAGCTCAAATGCTTTTGTCTACCTTGTTTAGACTTCCACCAATAAGAAGCTGATATAATGTTTACGTAGTACCAATGTGTAGCCAGTATCCATCGCCAAAACGTTAACTACACCTTTGTTAAGACTTATAGAAGAGTGTGTTTGAGAACATTATAGGTTTATCTCGAATAGTCCACCTGTTTCTTTTCTCATCCAGTAGGTGAAATTGCCGTAGAAAGGTGAGCTAAAACTTTAACTTTGAACCAGACTGTTTTTCCCGGTAATTGAAAGCCTATTACTGAATAGCTTTACCTCGATAAAAATACACTCAAGCGTATATGCATCATTATGGGATGGCCTTACCCGTAAGGCCCCAACAATTAGTTGTTTGGTCTAGTGGTTACGACGTTCCCTTTACACGGGAAAGGTCGCGAGTTCGAACCTCGCATCAACTAATAGGTTAAAGTCTTTTTGTCAAGATTATTTTTTTTACTTCATTCATCTATCAACAGTTAAAAGATACCTATACGACTCAGAGTTTACTCATGAGCTTCTTCTCCCCCTTTCTGTTGTTTTCAACCATAAATTTGAACGCAGTCTGGGGTCTTTCGTCGACCCATCTGTTCAAGCCTGACAGGCTTTCACTGACAATCTGTTTCCCGACCTGCTCATCGAATGCCATTCTGATCATCTTCTTGTTTTCTACCATCGAGTCTACTGCTAATGCGCTAACCATCTTGGAAACCTCCGAGCAGATCTGCTTGTTAAAGGCTTCCGCTGAGTCTGCACGGAATGTTTTTGAGACCACACCAGAGGAAACTAACTCATCCAACATTATTCTACGTGCCATACTGACAGCTTCCAAGCTCCTAGTCAACCCTAGTCTGTACGGCAATGAAGCAGATACGCCGCATTCGTTCACTAACCCGATACTGGAGAAGGGGAACTGCATATATGGCGAGATGCTCTTCTTGTCGGTTGGCACCCGGGCATAGACAACGTCCATAAGACACACCAAGGCGGCAGAAAGCCCAATCACAGGTCCGTTCAAGGCCACAACAATGAGCTTTTTGTGATTGAGTATAGTGTGAACCAAAAGGATATTTTTGGATGTGATGTGATCGTAGTAATCTATCCTGGGCCTTTCCACCAGTTTGGAAATGAATTTGATGTTGGCCCCTGTAGAGAAGAATGTGCCTGTTGAGGTGAGTAACGTTACCTTTGTATCTTCATTTCTGTCTGCGAGGTCGAACAGCTCGGCAAGCTTGACAAACTCTGGGATTGTAAAGGAGTTGAGAGCCTGTGGGTTGTTGATGTGTATCTCAAACACCGGTCCGTTGACTCTGTGCGTAAGCGTTTCTTCTGTCATAGTGTGTAAGAAAGTGGTTTACAGGGGGATGCGGGCAGACAACGTAAACACAGAGTCTAGTACTACAGAAGGGCAGAAGCTGTAACGGGCTTGGCCTCTGCTATTTATATATGCCTGCCGCCGAAACGGCTGTCAGGAAACACTTCTCGGAGTAACCCCCGGCTGCCCCACAGTGATCATCATCACATCTAAGCGGCAGGCGGGGCTCGAACGCGGCGGAGGGCGAGGTCATGATGAGAAAGGGAAGCGGTGTATCTAAAACGGGATTGTATTTGCTGGGGGGGAGGTGTATATACAGGAGAGAACTATAAAGGATCAGTACTTGGACTCGTTTATGAGATGCTTGCCGTGCTTCTTGAGGGCGTCTCTGATTTCGACGAAGCTGCCCTTGCTGCCGCTGACGCAGCCCTTGACGAGGATGTAGCCCTTCTCGGCGCTGGTATCGAGCACCTCGAGGTTGAAGATGGTGTTTCTCTCGTCACCCATTCTACCTGCCATCTTCTTTCCTGGGAGAACTCTAGCAGGGGTGGTGTTCTGACCGGTGGAACCGGCGGATCTGTGAGACAACGAGGCACCATGGGAGGCGTTACCACCCTTGAAGTTCCACTTCTTCATCACACCGGCGAAACCTTTACCCTTTGTCACGGAGATGACGTCGACAAACTGCCCTGTTTTGAAGTGGTCGGCCTTCAACTCCTGGCCGAGCGGAGGTAGGTTGTCCTTGTACATGACCTGGAAGTCGGCGAGATACTCCTTGGGTGAGACCTTGGCGTTTCTGAAGTGTCCGAGCATAGGTTTCGTCACGTTCTGGGGCTTCTGGTAGCCGGCACCGACCTGTACGGCGTTGACACCTTCCTTCTCGACAGTTCTGGTGAACACGACCTCGTTCTGCATGATTTCCAGCACTGTGGCAGGGAGACGGTTACCCTGGTTGTCAAAGAAACACGTCATGCCCCTTTTGATGCCGATGAGACCCGGTCTTTCGAGCAACCGGCGACGCTGGCGCTTGGACTCGTTATCTGTGAAAGTCACTGGGGCCTCTGACCGGATGTACGGCACCGCACTAGGCGAAATCAACTGCTTTGAGCTCTTGATGTTTGCCAGGGCACTGGCGATCGTGCTCTGCGCCCTCTTGCATACACGTGGTACACAACTCATTCTCCACTTGATTCTGATGATAATTGCAGTGTCGTCTTGCTGCGCCTGCTTCTGTTGTCTCTGTCTCTGCCCCCCTGTCCAAAACCTTTCTTCATTCATGTGAGTCTATCCATCGAGCTCCATGGATTTTTCACAGCGTCAGAATGGGACCGTGTGAGCGCGCGCACACTGTCCGCGCGACTTGTGCCGGGAGCCAGACGACATTGGCAGGGACAGAGGAAGGGCAGGAAGTGCTAAAATAAATGCATTGAAGAGCCGAATAGATACTGGGAGTGTATATAAGGAACCGGATATAGAGTCTGTAGGTAGGGAGTGAAGGAAGGAAGGTGGGAAAAAGAAAAGTGAAGGAAGAAAGGAGAGGATGGAAAGAAGAAGCCATGTAAAACAGACACAGTATTACCGGATGCTCAGCGGACTGGACTATAAGGGTGGTCGCAGTCGCTATCGTCTGAAAAGAGGCCTCTCTTGACAAGCTTCTTCTTCTGCTGTGGAGCAACGTCTTCGTCCTCGAGCAGGCCATCCTTTGGCTTGATCTCGCCCTTACCGTTGTTTTTCCAGGAGCCTCCAAATTCGTGGAAGATGTAGCAGTACTTGCCGCAGTTGTTTTCGGTGTCCTCTCTGAAGGAGGCCTTAGGGTAGATGACGACGTCGTCGACCATGACGGGGGCCACCAAGCCGGTGAAGAACTTCCAGGAAATCAACTGCTCCTTGTCCAGGGGCGGGCCGTACAACTCGCCGGTGATGGAGCGGGTGGAGTCGATGTCGACGATGGTGGGGTTCTCCAAGGAGTTCAAGTGGCCGTAGATGGTGTCGGTCCAGACGACGGGGCCAGTCCACTCCATGATGTCGACGGAGGAGCACTTGTCGACGCCCTTGAAGTCCTTGTAGTAGGCCTGCAACTTATTGTTTTTGGCGGCGTTGAAGGTCGTCTCGACGATCTTGGCAATCAACTTGCGCAAGATCGGGTGTCTGGGCTTGGCCTTGAACGTCCACTGCTCGAACTGGATTCTCCTGCTCATGTAGTGCTCCCAGTTCTCCACGTTCATGTCCTCCTCGATCGCCACAACAAAGCCCACGTTTCTGTCCGAGTCGAACCACGTGTCCACGGGCTTCTCCAGCCTCGTGTCGATGTCCGAGTACAGCCCTCCAAAGAGGAAGATGAGCAAGTACCGCGCAAAGTCGCTCTGGATGATCTTGTTGGGCATCAAGTCGAACGCCTCCACCACCTCCGGCACCGTGTTCGAGAAGTGCATCACCAACTTGTCGTGGATCTCCGCGTCCGTGAGGAGGTTGTACTTGTACGTCGGGTTCTCGTTTCTCCACTTCGACACCAAGTTTCTGTGCGGGAAGTCGGGGTCTGTGATCGGAACCTTCCACATCTGGAAGATGTTCTTGTCGATTCTACGCGGAGAGTCGTCGTAGGGGAAGCTCTTCGACAGCCGATCCGCCGTCGTCTTGTAGTCGTACGGGTTAGTCCCCCGCGTGTGTGGGTTGAACCGGTAGAACTCGCTGATCGCCTTCGACGTCGCCGTCGACGACAGCCCGTTCACCAGGAACAACAGGTACCCGAGCGCCATTCCGATGAGCACCGAGTAGTACTTGAACCGGGGCGACTTTGCCGACTTCGCCAAAACAGAGTTGTATGCTGATCCAAACATGCTTGTCTGTCTTTCTGTTCTGTGTGCAGCAGTCTGGTGCAATTGCCCTTACCTCTTCTCCCCTCCTCTTTTCTTCTTCTTCCTCCTCTTCTTCGTCCTCCTCTGTTGTCCCTGGACGTTGTCTCTTGCTTTTCTGCCGCCTCTCGACAACAGAGCCGCCAACACCGCAGCAAGCAGCCTCGTCGCGCCGACGCGCCTCGCTGAGATCGCCGTCCGCCCTGCAGATCGCCGGTCTCGACCCTGTCTTGCGCCAGGGCGCCTCGCGCGCCAGCCGGCTCAGCTGCCAGGCACGCCGGACAGGCACAGACGAAAACAGTTTGAACAAACAACAGAGCCACCAGGAACAGAAGAAGGCAAAAGATGGAAGGGTGGGGAATAGAATGGGGTAACAGACAAGGGTGCAGAACAGAAACACAGCAGAGGCCAGCAGGCAGCAAGAGCACGACAGCAGACGATGATGTTCATCCGGAGATCAAGCAGAACGAAACTGCTGGTGGCAGCGATAGCCACGGTGGCGGCGATAGCGATGTTCACCAACAGGCACCACTCAGCAGCGTACATCGACGACCTGCGGAAGACGGCGCTGTTCCCCTACGGAGCGGACACGCCGACCGAGACGGAGGGCGTGGCGGGCGTGGCGGAGAGCACAAGAACGGCCCACCCGGCGGACGGGGAGGTGGTGTACCCGCCGCCGTCGCACGGCACAGAGCAGCTGGCGAAGCCCCGGGAGTCGTCCGAGGTGGCGGAGAAACAGGAGCATGGACATGGAAAGGCGGGGCCTGCTGGGGGCGAAGATGCGCCTCCGGAGACACTGTTTGACTTCGGCGAGGCCGAGATCCGGGCCATCCACAACGTCTCCACAGAGAGGTTCCTCAGCGGAGACCCGCACGCGCAGGGCTTCTTCGGCAAGCTCTTCGACCTCGTGCTGCGGAACGAGATGTCCCACCCGCTCAAGCGCAGACAGGGCTTGGACGGCAACGGCAAGCCCCACATCGACAACGTCCACTTCAAGTCAGACCCCGACGAGATTCTCTCGGAGGAACAGCTCCTCCGCTTCTTCGACTTCCCGCCAGAGTTCGTCGACGACCTCACCGTCAAGCACGCAAACGTGCTCAACAGCCTCCCGGACTACGTTCCGAGCTTCTACGCCGGCGACGGCTACGCCATCGTGGGCGGCGGCCACTACTCCTGGTACTCTCTTCTTGCCGTCAAATGCTTGCGGATCGCCGGCGCAGTTCTCCCCGTCGAGGTCATCCTCCCGACCCACGACGACTACGAGCCCCTCTTGTGCGAGACAATGCTACCCTTGATGAACGCAAGGTGCGTTGACGCAGAAAACATCTTTGGCAAACACAGGCTCGACCAGATGAAGATCTCCGGCTACCAGTTGAAATCCCTCGCCCTCTTAGCCTCGTCCTTCCGAAACGTCTTCCTCATGGACTCCGACTCCTACGTCGTCACCAACCCAGAGCCGCTCTTCAAGAGCGAGTTGTTCAAGATGAAACACATGCTCGCGTGGCCAGACTTCTGGAGAAGAACAACCTCACCCGTCTACTACCAAATTGCAGGCATAAACGTCACCGACGAGCCTGTCCGCCATTTGAACGACGTTTTCACAGACATCAACAAGATGCACCTCTTCAAGACCGAAGACCCGAACTTCAACGTCAAAAAAGACGTCTCCTTCCACGATAGGGGAAACACCTTGATCGACTGGTCCTCAGAATCTGGTCAATTGTTGGTCAACAAGGACATACACTTCAAGACATTACTTTTGGCTTTTTACTATAACAGAGACGGGCCTTTTGGCTACCACCCTCTTCTTTCCCAAGGAGGCGCAGGTGAAGGTGATAAGGAGACCTTCGTAGCTGCTGCTTCCCGTCTCAATCTCCCATACTACCAGGTATACAAGAAATCAGACGGCGCCTACGGCTTTTGGAACCTTTTGAACTCGTTTGAGCACGGCGCAATCATCCAGTACGATCCAGTCACAGACTCCGAAAACGTCGTGAAAGCGGTCAACCGTATCAAACACGATCAAAAGGAACAAGGGGACCAGTTTGTTTACGATTACTCCAAGTATTTCATTGAAGGCATTAGAGCAGAAGAGTCCAAACCCCTATTCTACCATTGCCACGATCCAAAATTCGACCCTTATCTCATCAGGGAGAGAAATATTATGTTTGTCAGAGAACACGGCAAAATTCTAGAGAAAAGACGTCGTGTTCTTGGTGAGGATTTTCCTAGGGGAGATGTCGACTTAGAGCTGAATCTATGGGAAATAGCAGACGACTATCTATGCAGACAAAAATTGCATTTTTCAATTTTCGATGGCAAAGACAAAGACATTTTGTGTAAAGAATACATTCCAGAGCAACTTGATTTTCTCAGAAAATCGCACGACTACATCGTCGAGCATTACAATCCAGATACCTCCAGAGCGAACCTTGATGGTTCAAACGATGTTTTCGGTGAGAAGAAAAAAAGCGAAGGAGAAACGGCAGCAACAAGGCTAGAGTCTGACGCCTTGCAGAAAGCTGAAGAAGAAAAACAAGTTATGGAGAATGAAGCGGCAGAGGCCTTAGAACAGGTCAAAGCGGCAAGCGCTGCTGCTGAGGAGAAAGCCGAACAGGCAGCAGAACACTGACAAAAAAGATAGAAACAGCACCACCAAAGAACTTTTTGCATGATTTACAATTCTCCCTCTCATTAACCTCCGCACCAGGTATAGTGTACATATATATGTTTGCATTTCTGTATAAGTGGAACAGTTCAGGGTTAGATACCCAGATTTTTTTCCAAATACTATTTGATTGCAGCTACAATCACTCTATATCGCACTGGCTGGAAAAGGAAATTTGAAAAATCAACTTTTTCTTGTCCTTTCTTTCTTCCATACGTAGTAATTAAGTAGTATGAAATCATTTGTGGAAAAAGCTTTCTTTTCTCTCTCCTTTTCTCCAACACCATGGCAAACTCTAGATACGAATATGTCAGGAGCTTTGAACGAGAAAATATTCTTCTTCCGCAATCCCACATTGTAATACGAGTGGATGGGAGAGGATTCCACAAGTTTTCCGATCACTACGATTTCGAGAAGCCGAACGACGAAAAAGCCTTGCAGGTGATCAATGAGGCCGCCAAACAGATGATGGTCACCATGCCAGATATAATCATGGCATATGGAGACTCTGACGAATACTCATTTCTTTTGCGAAAGGACTGCGACCTGTTTGAGCGTCGAGAATTTAAGTTGATAACTACCTTTGCATCAGCGTTCAGCGCCTACTATCAACACTTCTGGACCAAATGGATCCCAGGGAAGCCCCTCGATTTGGAAAGGCTTCCGATGTTTGACGCCCGGGCTGTGGTGTACCCGAACGCCGAAAATGTCATGGACTACTTCCGATGGAGACAGGTCGACTGTCATATCAACAATTTATACAATACCACATTCTGGAGCTTAGTGTTAAAAGGCGGTATGACCACCAATGAGGCTGAAAACAGGTTGATAGGTACACTCAGTGCTGACAAAAACGAAATCTTGTTTAAAGACTTTGGCATCAATTATAACAACATCCACGATATGTACAAAAAGGGGACCATATATATCAGAGAGTACACAGACTTCCCCCTCTCCAAATATTTGGAAGATCCTACCGAGGCTCATTTGAAACGACTGATGAAAAGAGTCAAAAAATCAACTATCGAGCAATATCACTGTGACATCATCAAAGACTCCTTCTGGACGCAAAGGCCATACTTATTACTATAGAGTAAGACGTTAGGATCAATGTCTTTGTCAATCTATTATGTACAGAGGATATATAAACGTGTGTATATATTGCCGTTTTTACTTGCGGACAAATCAGGCAAATTGCTTGTCTTGTGTTGGAACCTCAACCTTAGGAGGAACCTTGGCAGCCTTAACTGGCGTAGGCCATTGTTCATAGAGCAAGCCGGCTTTCTTGAACAAATTAGCCACCGTGTCGCTTGGCTGAGCGCCTACCGATATCCAGTACTTGGCTCTGTCAAAGTCTAGCTTCACATCCTTCACAGGAATGATGCCTTGCGCCTTCATCGATGGGGAGATTGGAGTCGGCACAGGGTTGTACGTGCCAATCACTTCAACCGGAACGCTCTGAAGACTGGCTCTCTTTCTACCAACAGTAATGTTGTACACCGGTTGTCTGGTTCTACCCTTTCTGACAAGTCTGATTCTCACAAGTCCTTTCATTGCTATGCGCCGTGACGTCCTGGTATATCTTCCTCCTCTTTCTTCTTGCAAACTCTGCTCTTCTGCTTCTCGTGGTCCTCCTTTCCATCAACTTCATCATCCTCTCCGTCCAGGATGGAAAAAAAGACCCGCCCTGACACCAGTGCACCTTCTAAAGTTTTTCAAATTTTTCCAGATTTTTTTATTTTTTTTCATGAATTTTGAATCTTTTTTGAATTTTTTTTTCCCTTCTTGATCATTGAAAACCTGAAAGAAAGCAAAAAAGCTTTCAGGATCAGGGAAAAAACAGAGTTACCAAGCAGAAGGACTGTCATTATCATAGACATATAGCAATGGCGGTGACTGAAGATAAAAAAACCGACCACCTCATTGAGTTGATGGAGATGGACGATAAATTGTCGAAAATCAGATCTCAAGCCAACTCTAAGCTAGATAATCAAAAGAAGTTAGCAGTGGTGTTACTGACAATCGAGGAAAACTTAAAGGAACAAAAACAGAACACAACCCCAATTACATACTTTGTTTCTTTCCTCACCTTACTTGATCAATGTTGTGTTGATGATGAAATCAAGGATTTGGACCTTGCAACATGTGCTCTCTATTTCCTTGATTTGATTGCTCCTTATGCTCCTGCTAAGCTGTTGAAGTCCAAATTCAGTGATATATTGGTGAGAGTTGCACCAGCACTCACAAATGGATCTGCAGACGCTCCATTGGTCAGGTCTAGCATTGGATTTTTGGAATCGCTTCTACTCGCACAAGACTTGAAGTCTTGGAGCAATCCCGGCAACTATAAGGTCTCGCCAAAAAGAGCCTTGTCTGCCCTCTTAGACCTCTCTTTGGATCCAAGACCAAAAGTCAGAAAAAGAGCTCAAGAAGCTATCTTGAAGATATTGGAGAACATTCCAAACGCAAATTCTGCCAAAGGGAAGCAAAATGAACATCCAGCCGCTATCTACTCAAGTGAGTTTGCTTTGAACAATTTGATCACTTTGATCAATAATTCTCAGTCAGGAAAGAACTCAACAGATGCAAAGGAAAAAAACCCTCAAATAATACACAACTTACAGTTGATCACTTCCATCACCTCTACAAATTTATGGCCTTTGAAGCAAATCTCCCCGCTCTACGATGTGTTGTTGGAAATCTGCAAAAGTGCAGATCAATACCTTGTCTCTTCTGTCTTTAAAGCCTTTGAAGGTATGTTCAAATCGATGACATACGAAATGGACTCCAAAAAGTTTATTCACATTTTAGATATCATATTCGATTTGCAACCTGCATTGAATGACCCGCACCTAGCACCTTCTTGGCTTGCAGTAATTGCAAAGGCAGTATGCTCCTTTGCAACAAATATTAACTCTTTAGAGATCTTTTTAAAGCTACCTCAGATCTTTAAGTCCGTTGGTGGTTATCTTTTGAGTGAAAATTTGGCTATCTGTGAAAGTGCATCTGAATGCTTGATTGCTATAGTTACCGATGGTATCCAAGACAAAGATCTTCTTCTCCCACCTCTAGTTGACTCTAAAACTTTTGAACAAGTTGATGAGGTGATTTCTAGTTTGGCAGAAATCACCACTGATTTCATGACTGTCAAATACAGACACTGTGCTAAACACGTTTGTGAAATCATATTTGGCCTTTTCGAGAAGCTAAGACAAAGAGCTAATCCAGACTTCTTGCCTCATTTGGAATTAATTGGTAACTGGAGATCCAATGAGCAAGAAGGCTTTGAATTGAACGAGGTCTCAGAGAAGGTGATTGCAAGCGCAATCTCTGCGCTTGGTCCTGAAGTTGTTTTACAGATTTTGCCGTTGAATTTGACAAACTCCAAAAAGATAGGTAGAGCTTGGCTGTTACCAATACTAAGAGATAATATCAAGGCTGCTGAGCTGAACTATTATATTAAAAACATCTTACCGATCACAGAATTTTTCAAAGAGAAGGTTCAAAATGGTGATGAGAACTCTGTGAATACTAAAATCTTTGCTACTATAATTGATCAAATCTGGTCGTTGTTACCATCTTTCTGTTACTTGCCAACAGACTTGCAATCAGCTTTTTCCGATGAATTTGCGGCTCGTGTTTCGAGCTTGTTATATGAAGAAGTTCAGTTAAGACCAGTTTTGTGTCATTCGTTGAAAAATCTTGTCATGTCCGAAGAACTCAGGGCCAAAGATACCGACTCTGATGACGTGATTCTCAATCAGACATTTCCTTGTTCAAAGGCAGTGTCCGATATCGAATACTTGTCTACAACAAAAGCAAACAAGCTTCTTTCGGTTCTATTCAATGTTTTCACCCAAATCCCAATGGATCAAAGAAACTACGTTGGTGATGCAATTGAAGTGTATTTCAAGATCTCCAAATCCGAAGATATGTTGGCCACGTTTAACAAGGTCAGTGTCCTTCTTAGAAAAGCTTTAGATGATGAACGTAAAAACGGTACCTTAACAAAGGAAGATAACTCTAAAAACCATGATAGGAGCAAAAACCATACTCCAAAGTTGTCTGTGACAATGATGGATTTGATTGTAATGATGACTAAATTCATTCCAAAAGAATCTCACAATGCACTACTTACTATTTTCAATGAAACTGTCAGAATCGCAAACTCTCAAATTCAGAAGAGAGCTTATCGTATCATCACGAAGTTATTAGATATTGAAGGCAATGATGACGTTGTTTCTTTGATTTCAAATATCGTTCAAGTTTTCGTTGAAACATCCACCATTGTTTTACCTTCCGCTAGACCCCAAAGACTTGAAGCTTTAGAAAGATTAATTCAATTGCTTCCACGGGATTCTTTGCATTTCATTACAGGTATTTTATCCGAGGTCATCGACTCTACCCGAAGCGCCAATGAAAAGACGAGAACTACATCCTTTGCATTGATGGTTCAAATTGGTAAGAAGTTCAAGGAGTACCAAGGTGAAATCATCAGAAATACATTGATTGACCCTGAGATTCCAGATTCTCAAGCGTCCATTCAGGAACTTTTCTTAATGTGCTGTGCCGCTGCAGGACCTGAAATTCCGCATCAACGTAGTGCAGCAATCACTGCACTATCCTGTATATTTTACGAATTTCATGAAGACCTTGAAGTTTCATATCAGAAGGAGCTAATGCAGTTTGTGGAGGTGTTCTTACACCAGCACAATAGGGAAGTCATCAAACCTACTCTAGGTTTCATAAAAATTGCAATTTTGTCTTTGCCAGAAGAAGAAGTTTTACCAGAATTGAAGGGATTATTGACTGAGTTGATGGTAATCAACAACAAGCACAAAAACCATTTCAAGTCCAAGATTAAGCATCTCCTTGAAAGACTGATTAGGAGATTTGGTTTTGATGTCATCGACAACAACATTCCTGAAGAGGATAAGAAAATCATCAGTAGCATTAGAAAGGCAAAGAATAGATCCAAGCGTGCCAGGTCGGATGCCATTGATACTAGTAAAGCCGATCTTTCAAGCAAAACCGGTCTTTCTGCGTTTGATAAAACTTTATATGATGATGATTCTGAGTCTGATGATGAGGATGAAGAAGTCACCAAGAAAAAAAGCAAGCATCATAAATCCAAAGGTCCAAATCAACAATACATTTCTGAATCAAAGGATGCTCCTCTTGACTTGTTAGATAAAAAGGCTTTAGAGCACATTTCCACATCAAGGCCTAAGAAATTCACAAAGAAGTCTATGGAAAAACTGGTTGATTTCAAAACGAAGGACGGCAAGTTGGTCATCAAAGAACCTTCAGGTAACGATGATATCTTATCTAATAAGAATTCTCTAAATGCATATGTTGATGCTGTAAGACAAGGACCTGTGAGAGGACAAAATAACAAATTGAAGTGGAAGAAGAATGGTGGTGATAACATCGACTGGAATGACGGATCTGATGATGAGTCTAAGGGTGGAAGGCCACAGAAGAAGGGCAATTTCAAGAGCAAGGGTGGCAGAGTCGGAAAAGCTCAGCCTAAATTCAAATCAAAAAAGAAGTTCTGAGTGAAAGAATAAAATTTTTAAATACTTTATAAATTAAATTCATAACCAAACTATACAGACTATTTAGTAAAGATAGAAAACTCAACCGAAAAGATTGAGATCATGGGAGGCAGTAGAATCTCCTTGACCATATAAATCCAGATCCTCCATCTCATCTTCATACAATTTGTGATGCTCATAATAGTCGTACGCTGCTAGTCCAGAACTGGCATGTTTATCCGCATCCAATTTATTGGTGGTATTATTCTTATCTCCGTGGGTTGTATTTTCTTCAACCTCTTCATCACCATCTTCACCGCTACCATCGCTTTCACTGCCACTGTCATTTTCATCGCCGGTAAGGTAATCACTTTCATCGTCACTTTTGTAGTAAGGGAAGGTATGTAATAACTTTTCAGGCATTGGGCCTGCTATTAAGAAGTCATTCCTCGCTTTTGGAACAGTTTCAATGAACTTTCTCAGATCTTTGGGTATATATTCGTTCAATACGGTGTCTTTGAATAGAGCTGGCTTCAAGTGGTGATTATCACTAGGTTTGCCGTTGGCGGATTGTGTAGAATGATTCTTTTGGTGTAATCCGTTCGATACCAGATGTGTCGCTATTTGGTCTCTGATCAAATATTGTATCCAATCTTCATCTACTGCACTTGGTGGTATTTCATAGCCATCCATTAGATTTTCGCTCTCATTGTGATCGCCATCAAGAAGTTCACTTTGTTGGTTTTCTTGCGTATTGAAAGAACTTCCCAGCTGCGGGTCAGCCAGTGGGAACGTCTGTATACCTGTATACATATTGTAAGGAGTTGGCGTCTGTTTTGTGCTTGACACAGATGGTGGAGGTAGGTAGGGCATGGTAGGGTTTTGCAATTGGGCTTGCTTTGCTTGCTCATCTAAAGCTTTTGTCAAATTGTCCATTTTAGAACTCACATTTAGAAGTTGTAGTTTAGCCTTTTTGTTCGTTTCTAATAGTTCTCTTGTCGGCCTTGCAACTTCTCTTAATCTGGTATTCATGTCGTCGTTAAACCATTTTTCAAAATTCTCTATTCCGGTATTAGTTAATGGATCAATGTCATACTTGTCAAGTTCTTTGTGGGGAGATATTACTTTGAGCTCTAGAAATGCAAGTGTTATATCCTTTATATTTGGGTGACAATCGTCACGCAATTCCATAAATTTGATAACAGTTCGTACGAGTAGATTGAAATATCGAACAGCAATATCCGTGAATACCTCAAGTACATGTTGATTATTGGCTTTATCGAAGCCGTGTGCCTTGAGCATTTGGACAATAGTAACCTCAAAGAGATGAAAGTAGAATCTACTTTTATTCATTGTGTAAATTTACTGAACGTGTCCTATCGACAAAAGGAGAAAAAGTTGGGTCATGATAAGCTAGCTCAATCCCGTCTCCAGAACTGTTGTCTTGAACGCAAAGAAAAACGATTTCATGATGTAAAAACTTGGAAAGTTAGTTGGCGGTTAGTTCGCGGAGAAAGACAAGACAGCAGCAAAACTTGTATAAAAAATAAAAGAATTGGTCCCTAGCAGGATCGAACTGCTGATCTTGGCGTTATTAGCACCACGCCTTAACCAACTGGGCCAAGGGACCGTTTCAGAACTTAAAGGCACTCAGTGCTTTTTGGTGTGTGTGCGTTTGAAGTTAATTAAATTTTTTGGTATCAGTCTTTCTCCAAGTTGTCGAACAAGAGATTAAAACTTGGCTTAAAAAAAGTGAGAATTTTATACTTGACAATAATTACAGCTCAATAATTGCTTATTTTATTTTTATTTCTATTTTATAAAAAGTTTTACACATTCGAGTTTTCACCCTCAAGATTACGACTTAACTTTGTCATCCTGTTGACCTCCATTTTCACCAAGGTTTTTTTAATATGCACATGATCGTTATAGTCTCTAAATTCTATCAAGTTGTTGGTCACAAATCTTGTCAGTTTATCCAGCGGAAAGTTTTCCGGAACTTTATTGATGACTTCAACAAACTTGTCCATTCTGTCTAAGGTAGAGGTAGTTTTTTCTGTGGTGTCGCTAAGCAAGTCGTATCTATTTAAAAAGCCGTCGATCAGCTTGGTATCGTTCATTTGTAGATATATGTCAAATATCTTCTTCAAGAGATTTTCAGTGAGTTTACTGTGATCGTTCTTCACAGTGGTCATGGTTTCGTCATTCACGAGGACGCTTGAACTATTGTTCTTGTCAATACTTCCTTGCATTTTGATGGATTCAATTTTAGCGCTTGAGTCCAAAGGGCTGAGTTTAATTGAAACAGCAAAACTTTCAGCAGTTGAATAGTCTTTCAATCGTATCATTTCATCTATTACATTTTCATATTCTTCAAACCTGTATAAAATCATGACAGCCAGTAAAGGGAATATTTGGCTGTACTTTGTTCCAATGATTCTATCCTTACATTTATTCAAAACAAGTTGCTGCTCTAAAATAGACTGTGTTCCTATGGATACTGAGTTCAAATAACTATAGAGACGATCGTGGTAAATAGTAAACGGCTCTGATTTCAACTCCGCGTCCTTGGTCAGTTTCCAATATTTGTATATCGAGATTTTGGGTGTGTCAAGTTCCAAGTATTCAGTAATCGCTTTATCAATCACATTCTTTACCTTCAAGTTCCTTTCATAAATTGATATTATCATGTCCAAATAAATCAGAATTAAATCACCCAAAAAATGCTTCTCGCCCTTATTTTCAAAGATGTACTCGAGGTATGTTAACTTTAGATTTTTTTGATCCTCTTCATCCTCACAAGTCAACAGGTTCAAGATTTTGATATCATTGAGCTGTAGCTGCTTTACCCTTTTGTCAGTCACTAGCTTCAAGCCAAATTTAGGATAGGCTTTCAAAAGCCATTCAGAATATTTATCAATTACCACACTATCTTCAATGCAGTTAGTCAAAATATAGTTCACCAAGTATTGCAAGGACTTCTTTTCATCTTTAAAATTTTTATTGAATTCGTCATCCTCCAACTCCCCGTCAATGAGACCTTTCCAATAGTATAACAGTTGCCTATGATCCTTCAATTTGGAGTAAAATTTGGATAAAAGAAAATATTTTTTATTTAATAAAAGTATTTCAATTATTTCATTTGTTGAATACTTTATTTCATGGATGACAGGCTCCAAGTCTTCATTGTTAGAAACTCCAAGATTAACTAATGCTACCTCAACACTTTTCCCTATATCAATTGCATTTTCCTTGAACTCCATGGCTAAACATGTGTTCAAATATAACTTGAAAAAATCTTTCATATCATTCGATCTTTTAGCTTCTTGCAATTCCCTTATACTGTCAAATAATATCTGATAAGTCCAAACTGATCCATATATTCCATCTGATCCACTATTGAAAATATAAATCATTAGTCGGGGGTCCAGATGCTTGAAGTAAGAGGTCCATACCTCAAATGCCTGATCGTACAACTGAAATTTCAATGCAAACAAACCTAAAAGTGTAATCAAAAATCTGTTGGAGCCCGATTCTTGGTATTCCTGTGACAGTTTATCATATAAGCCTAAGCAATCGCTATTATCACACGATTCGTAGATCTTCATCCATCGATCAAACTTTGAGAGGGGTTTTAATATTTTGACGTACTTACCCGTTGTGTCGTAAATTATGCATGAAGATAAACTAACCGATTTTTTTACAGCATTATCAGACTCAACAGCAATTCTTTCTATCTCATCATTATCCATTGTCGAGATTATAGGAGCCAGAGTCATCTTCTTGGCTAGTTCTGAATCCTTGAGTTCAAATATCCGAGATGATTCATGAATTTTAATGCAAGTTGAACTACTATCGGAAAACTCAATTTCTTGTAGCTTTTGCTGGTCAT
The DNA here is from genome assembly GCF_001661235.1 of Pichia membranifaciens NRRL Y-2026. Lineage (NCBI taxonomy): Eukaryota > Fungi > Ascomycota > Pichiomycetes > Pichiales > Pichiaceae > Pichia > Pichia membranifaciens. The sequence continues at coordinate 1,713,151 of NW_017566983.1, read as the reverse complement.
GAATCGAATAAACAACCAGGGTGTTGTTTTGCAAAATTACCAACACATAGGGATAATCGATTTCCACGGACGTTGGATAGCTATCAAAAGCCAGCGTTCCTCTAACAACATCGCCGTTCAAATTGATAAACATTCCCATTGATGGATCCGAGCACTTGGTTCCTCCACATATAAGAAGCAGTTCATTTCTTTTAACATATCTGATAATGGGATCAAGCTCAGTCTTCGCAGAAGAAGTAGATATTGGAAACAAGTATATTTTTTGCGACTGAGATATATCAACTAGGTCATAATTGATCGAATTCGATACAATTGAGAAGTTCGACACTTGTAAGCCCGACACTACATCCAAATATTGTAGTTCTTTGTGCAATCGTATACTGTCGTTGAAAATCCGTAAAAGTTTGATTGACCTTTTAGTAAACAGAGTCACTTTCACATAAGGATCTCCATAATAGTCTTCTTTCAGTGTTACCCGGTTTTGTTTATTCTTATCAAGTTTCAAGTCCTTCCAATCCACAGATAAATCAGATACATCTTTGGCTTTTCCAATGTTTGCCGGTGATAGTTCTGGAAGGAGGTATCCACTCACTGTGGTTCCACTATGTATAAGTGCAATTGATACTTCTGGTAATAAAAGTATTTTATTGATAGGCTTCGATGTTGACGAGGATGAAAAAGTTTGCTTCGAAATTTGCATGTATCCTAATGCATCGTCAATTTTGTATAAGTGTATTATCTCCCCCAGATTTGTTCCCACATATAAGTTCAATTCCCAGGCTTCTATGCATGTGATTCTTGATTCCGGAGAGTCTGAGAATTTAAAAGGAGTTGTGTTCAATATGTCGATCAGTTGATACGGTATATTGGAGGAATATCGGATATCTTCATCAACTGATGTTACTGATATAACTTCTTCATGCTTTTGAGATTCGGATTCATTCTGATCCTCCAATCTTTCATTGGTATTCCCAATTGTCTGGGTTACCTTGCCGTTATCCTCTGTAAGCTGCATGGTAGATGATTCCTCTCCCTGTGTATAGCTGCCGTCGTTTGCACTTTTAATCAGCTCGCTGTCAGTGTTGCTGCTACTTTGAAGTGTATTCGTTTCCGACTCGCCGTTTTTTTGCTCAGCAGAATTCTCAATTGACGACGAACCATCCTTCACCATTATGTTTCGCACCTTATTGCAAGGTGGCTCTACTATTTTGTGAATCAACAACAGCGTATGTTTTTAGAATCACCCCGTTCATAAGAGTTGACATTGTTGTATTCAGACCGATCGCTTTGCCTGAGACGGAAGCTAAACTATTAGGTAATCAGTACTGAATTCGGTGAGCTTTTTTCAGATACACCAAGTAACGTATGTTAAAGGAGAAATTGTACGTTTACACTGCTATTACAAAAAAAAAGTATAACCGATCTCTATTAACAAGTGTACATATATTTTCAACCGAAAAGCTTCAGGCCGGACTCCCTCAATGCTGTGATGTCGTCCTTCTGACCATCTTGCTCTGCGTCAATGTCATCTTCGGCATCGTTGTCCGAGTCATTGATATTAAGATTTATACCAAACAAGCCGGCAAATAGTTCATCAATTTGATCATCTCCCCAGGAATAGTATTTTCTTCTTGGAATTTCGTATTGAATCAAAGGTTCTTGAACCGTGTATTTTAGCTTTCTTCCCTTTGTCGCCATTCTGTCGTAATTTTTCTGCATTTTGTTCTTCGAGAGCATTAGAATAGCTGCATTGTTGGCTTGCTTCTGATCAAGCTTCTTGTTGACCATGTCATTGAGAAGCAATCTGTAGAAGTCATCGTCATCAAAAATGTATTGGTTTGTTTGCAAACTTTTGTCAATATTACTGAGCCCTGCGGTCTTGAAGTTGCTACCGCTGTCGCTGTCATCATTATCATCAGCATCCACTTCGTCCTCTAGTTTCTTTTCTAGTGCCTCTGAGTAACCCATTGGGGTGATTCCACGACGATTAATTTTGGTTTTTTTGATAAGTCTGTCTAAGTCGCCTAGTTGATTGTTTACTTGTGTCCAAACGTTTTGGTTAATCACACTGAATTTACCCTGGTTCAATGCACCAATACCCGAAGCAGATTGAACCCTGCTAGACCATTTCATCAAGACTGACTTTCTTATTGGAGCACAAGCTTTATCAATGGATGAGTTTGCCTCAAGATAGCTGGATAGCTTTCTTTTCTTCAAATTGACCTTGACTTTTTCCTTCACCAAATCATCTCTCAACAACTGTTTCGCTCTCAATCGTATAAGTCGGTCTATCAAACCATACAATTTACCTTCGGTGGCTTCAATGATTGAGTCGGTTTGATCTGTTTTGTTTTCTTCAAACACCTTATTGTCTATCGGAAGAGAATTACCCGAAATTATCGCCTTCTGCAATTTAATTCTAGCGTCAAGTATTTTATCATATTCAGCTCCTTGTCTAAGGATGGTGTAACCCTTTAAGGTATCTGTTTTAGCTGATGTTGATAAGCGGTTGAATATTTGCTGCTTCTCAGTGTCTAGAAGTCTTGCTATTCTGTTTCTCTTATGTTCTTCCTCCTCATCCTCCTCATCTTCTACTTCCTGTGTATCAATATCGACATCTTCAGCTTCATCTGCGGAGCTTTCTCCAGATTCGACCTCTTCACTGTTCTCTTCGTTTGCGTTTTCCGCCTCAGAATCGGTGACATCGGCAAGTATATCTTCGTCGTTTTTTTCATAATCATCTTCATCATCCTCTTTAGAATCTTCTTCGCTATTGCTACTTTCCGAGTCGCCATTATCATATAGTTCACTCCTTCCAACTTTAGAACCAGTATATTTTTCACCTAGATTCAAAGATTTGCCTCTGATTTTACTTTCGGACACCTTCACATAATGGTCTCTCTTTGCCAGCTCTTCACGCTCTCTCTCTTCTTCCTCGTCATCGTTCTCGTCGTCTTCTTCATTAAAGCCATCGGGTTTGCTACTTGACCCATTCTCGTAATTGAAGTCTTCGTCTTCAATATCGTAATCCTTTATCTTTGGCTTGTTCAATTTTGCGACAATCCTGTCACTTAGCATCTTTTTCTTCGAACCTTTCACAGACATCGTTTGAGTTGAAGAAAGTGTACGTCTTTGCACTGTTTTGGTTCCGTAGGTATTTCGAGAAGGAAACATGATCATTGATTCCTATGGTACTTGATTAAGAGATGATAGAGTGGAAAAAAATTTTATCTAAAGGTGAAAAAAAAGTTTGGTCCAATTACGTAATATACAGTATCAAAAATACACTTGATGTAGGCTTTATATGGAAAGGCCTCCCATCTTTTCTGTCAAAACATCTGCCTTCTTCTTGTTTTTGAGCTTACTATTACTATTGGTTGCTTCGATGGCTGCAGCTCTGTATTTCTCCATTTCTTCATTTTTCTTCACGACACGACGACCCCGTTTTTCGAGTTGGTAATTGTCTAAGAAGTCATCCACAAGGTCCATGAAGTCGTCTCTTTCAGTAGCAAGATCGAACGGCTGGTATTCTTCTTCCTCATTCTCCTCACCCATATTGTCGTACTGCTCCCTCAACACATCAAACTTATCGTCTATGATAGTCATCTGCTCTGTCCTACAAAGAGCCGACGAAGACATCGAGTATGAGGAAGTATCTGTAGTTGCACCTTTCTTTCTTCTGGCGTTCTTTTTGGAGGATTTGGTATTAGAGGATTTCAGGGCCTTGCCAGAAACATTTGGTAGGTCTCCGACAACATCGTTCTCATCTTCTTCTTCATCTTCTTCATAGTCGTCTTCGAACTCGTTATCACTATCAAATTCGTCGACTACACGTCCCTTCTTTTGTTTATATTTTTGAAAATCCTTTTCCCAGTTGAAATTGGTTTCACCGTTTCCGCCCTCCACGCCTTCAAATTCGTACTCTTGATCATCGAAATTATCCAAATCCCAATCATCATCCTTGTAATCGTCTTCATATCCGTACTGCCCGTCATATTCAGCATCATATTGATCATAGTCTCTGAGTGAAATCTCTTGTTGTTTCTTGCCTTCACCCAACAACTCTCCAAAAACGTCCACCTCATCAATGTCTTGGTCCTGGTCCAGGTAGTTATCATCTTCCAATGCAATCAATGCCTCTCTTAAGTCAAGGTTCAAGTCTGGTTTGAAACCTTTGATTTCATCGGGAACGTCCTGTTGTTCTTGATAATCGTATTTCCTCTCTTCTCCAGGGAACATGGAGTCACCCAGAAGAGCACTGAGTTTTGAGTTCTTGTGCTTGTTTTTGCCTTTGTCATCGTCGTCTTTTCTTGAAATGAACACACCATTTCCTGAACCGATGGGCTTCAAGTGTTGCAAGTAATCGTATTCGGAGTCATCAAACGTTATACCGTAGTTTGCTGCCTTTCCCTCATCTTTCTTAAGCTGCTTGGCAACATCTGCAAGCTCTTCCGTGGTTTGTGCTCTCAATCTCTCCTTACGTAGCTGGTTTTTGTTATGGATAGGCACCAACACCGAAGCTGAAGCGTCCGGATCGTGATACCGGGAATCCTGATGGGATCTGTGCACAAGTTGATATGTGACAGAGTTGTCCTTGTTGAAACGTTTAGACATCGCTGTTTTTGTTTGGTATTTCCTTGATATAGAGAAACAGTATCGTCACCTCAGTGGTGAAAGGTTGGTAAAGATGAGAAGTTGGATGAATAGGTGAAAAAAAAAAACGGAAACCAATTTTTTTTCTTACCCTTTTCAGCCAGCCGTGTTCGTTTGGGCGTGGGGGAGTCGCAAAATGTACCGACCGAGTTGCCTCTTCACTACTCCTCTACCACGGAGTAGCGGCAGATCAGAGGACTAGGGTACGGATCTGTCCACTGAACCTCATCGCCTCTCCCATGAAAATCACCATTAACAGCATTACCCCAGTCTACTCGTGGCACTGGTCTGTTCCGGACGATGAGCTTTGTGGTATCTGCCGGATCTCGTTTGACGGAACTTGCCCTAACTGTCTCTACCCCGGAGACTCGTGTCCGCTTACCATCGGAACATGCCATCATGCCTTCCATCTCCATTGCATCGAGAAATGGCTCCAACAATCGTCCTCACGTGGCTTGTGTCCGATGTGCAGACAGGCCTTCACTACAGACGAGTCGTTGGAGGTGAACAAGGGCATTGTTCTCCCGAACTCGATTGTTGCGGATAGCAACAACACTCCCACAGTCGGCAACGGCAACGGCAATGGCAACATCATTGTCAATGAGGAAGAAGCTCAGCTCTTGTCGTAGTGTACACAGATACCACCAACCGTCAACACTCTCGTGTCTCCAATCAGTCCTCCCTAATTAGGGGGCATCTGCTGACCTAAGCACGCTCGGTTTATTTTTTTTTCTCTATTCTGGCGATTTTCCCTTTCTGTCCGCCAGTTTTCTTTCCAAATCGGCCGGCATTGATTGATGACTCAGAACAGGGAAGATATCAAGTTGAAAAGAGAACATTGTGGCATAGAGCACCAGATAAACATGGCAGCCGAAGAATTACATGAAACAGAAGATTCAAGGAAGTTCACTATTGTGGTGAAACTAGGATCTTCCTCCATCGTCGATGAGAAAACGAAAGAACCAAAGATTGCGAATATCACACAAGTTGTGGAGTCTTTGGTGAAGTTACGGAGACAGGGACACAAGGTTGTTCTTGTTTCCAGTGGTGCCATTGCAATGGGGCTCAATGAAACACGGCTAGATAAGAAGCCAAAGAGGCTGGCAGCAAAGCAAGCCCTGGCAGCATTAGGCCAGGGTAAATTGATTTCATTGTGGGATAACATGTTCAGATATTTCCAGCAGCAAACAGCGCAAATCTTACTCACACGTAATGACATTGTTGATTTCAGTCAGTTTAAAAATGCAGAGAACACGTTGTCGGAGTTGTTAAACATGGGGATAATCCCAATCGTCAACGAAAATGACACCATATCTACACAGGAAATCAAGTTTGGAGATAATGACACTTTGTCGGCAATCACTGCAGGAATGGTCAACGCGGACTACTTGTTTTTGCTGACCGATGTTTCTTGCCTATATACAGACAATCCACGTGTCAATCCGGAGGCGAAGAAAGTGCTGATTGTTAAGAACTTGTCCAACTTGAATGTCAATACTAAAAGTGGCGCCGGATCTTCTGTCGGTACTGGTGGTATGGAGACAAAGTTGATTGCTGCCGACTTGGCAACGAATGCGGGAATCACCACAATAATATGCCACTCGAACCATCCGGAAAATATTTTAGACATCGTGCACTATTCTCATGAATTCGACAACAGCTATAGATACTCCGAGTTGGAGAGTGAAGAAACCGAGGAAGAGTTCAGTGTATCCAACCTGAAAGAGGAACAGAGGCTACAAGAATTGAACATGCCATTACATACTAGATTCATTGGAAGACCCAAAAACCATGTGAAGAATAAACAGTTTTGGTTGTTGCACGGGCTCAAACCGAAAGGATCATTGATTGTGGATTACGGTTGCTTCCTAGCGATCACGAGACAAAACAGAGCGGGGCTTTTGCCAGTTGGTATAATAGAGGTTGAGGGGAACTTCAACCAGCTTGAATGCATTGAGCTAAAGCTTGGCTTCAAGGGCAGCGACAAGACCGTGGCGTTTGGACGTGGAAGGTGCAACTATTCTTCAGGTGAGATTGACAAAATCAAAGGCTTACAAAGCGACAAAGTTTCAGAACGTTTGGAGTATTGTGATTCTGAGTACGTTGCTCACCGTGAAAACCTGGCGTTTCCGATTCATTGGGACAATGAGCTTTTAGAGTTTTTAAAGAAGAATACAGAAAGGAAGGAGTGACTCTCCTAGTGTTTTATTTATTTACTCACCTATTTATTTAGTTAAATTTGTTAATCCATATCAAAACCTTTGCTCTTTCCCTCGACACTTTCCTCACGTTTTCCACATAGTCTGTGAAGCTGATTTTCTGTGTATTGAACAATAGTTCGAGGAAATGTAGTGAGTCCATCTGCGACGCTTCTCGGAAACACAAGTCATGCAATTGTTTGCTTCTACTGTCCAATGGTAGAAGCAAGTTTTCCTCATGGTTGTAGTCCGAGTCAACATAATTACGCACTTTTTCAATGAGAGCAGACGCTTCGGCACTTTTCAACTCGACGACGGGGGTATTTGTTCCCAGACTTGTACTGATGCCCTCAATTGACTTGGCGGTGCGATTGAACGTGTCATAAGAGGCGACGAGCTTGCGCTGGTTTTCGAGTACTGTCGAAATAGGTGGGAGTGGGCTGTACTGCGAGGAGCCGTTCAGAAGCGTGAGGAGCTCCGCATTGAGTCTTTCTGAAGCATTCCGGATGAGTGCCTGGCGGATGGGGTTTGGGGGAAGCTGCGGCGGGAGAGCGGTAGAGGAGGAAGCCGGGGACGCTGTTGCCGTGGTTTTCTCTGACGACGACGAGGGAGGTGGAGGCAGCGGTGGCGGCACTCTTGATGTCACTGCTGGTGACTCGGCTGGAGTAGTCGGAGCCGGAGCTCGGGTCGGTGCCGCAGGCAGTGTCCGAGACGGTTTTGGCGGCAACGAGGGTATGCGCTGGACCCAGATCGACGGGTGTTCTGCAATGAGGCGGTGCAACGTGTAGAAGAGGACGAGGAGTCTGTTTTCCCTCGGTGGTACGCCGTCGTTGGAGCGGGAGTTGGCGTGTGTGTAGGTCCAGGCGTCGAGAAGCGGGTGTGTAAATGTCCCTGCCTGCGTGAGGTACGTGCTGGCGGCCAGTGTGTGGGACTTGCTGTCGGCCGGCGCCAGCAGGACAACCGGCGGGGACTGCGGGTAGTCTCTCGGCAGGTAGACCTGCACGCCAAGCGGCGGCGACGCAGCCGCCAGGAGCCGGAGGCCCGCTGCCGCATCGGCGGTGTCCGCTGCGTCCTGGACGGTGTACAGCTTGAGCAGCAGGGCGCCGTTGGCGACCTCTGTGCGGATCCGGACATCCTGGAACACCGACAGGACCAGCGACACGTCCTGGTACGTGAGGATCGGGTTGGCGTAGAGCGGCTGCACGGCGGCGTAGAGCCAGTTCAGAACGGCCTGCATTGTCTGGGTGCTGTAATGGCTGTAATGGTTGCAATGGCTGGCCCTCGACAACCCCACTGGCGCCCCAACGGGCTGCCAGAGGTGTTGAAGATGGGGGGTCTCGAAACATGTTCCCGCTGCGAGGCCGGCGGGCCGCGACTCCGTGTGGCTGCGCTGGCCATGGCCGCGGGGGCTGCCTTGCTGCCTGCGGTGAAGAGAAGGGGAGGACGAGGTTGAGGAAGACAGGGGTCGGGGGAGGGGAGGGGTGTGTGTGTTGACGCAGAAGGTAGCTAGGAGAACAGAGAAACAGCAACAAACAATGAGCGGGTACGTACTGGGCGCAGGAAGGAGCGTGAAGGAGAGAGAGACAGAGAGAGAAAGCGAGGAACAGGATACTAACAGACGGTGGTGCAGATACACAGTGTTGGCAGTTATGGTGGTGACGATGGTGCTGGGCGCCGTGTTCTGGAGAGTGGCGCCGAAGGAGGACCGCACGGTGTGGAGAAGCACTGTCTCGTTGGTGCTGGCGATGATGTTCCTCATGTGGGCGTTCACGTACCTGTGCCAGCTGCACCCGTTGGTGGCGCCTAGGAGATCGGACCTCAGACCCGAGTACGCCGAGTAGGGACGCTGCAAGACGGCCGCAACGCCGTCTGGCGACGCCCCCAGGCGTCGCCGTCTATAGCGAATGTGCAACCTCTACACTAATACAGTACAGTAACCTCTTTCTTACAGATGTATCCGGGACTAGCATCGTCTGCCGCACGCGGCCGACAGATGGGTGCTTGCCCCGGAACGATCCCGCCGGCCGCCGTCCGCTGAAGTATCAAGTCGGCGGCGGCCGCCAGCGGGCCTGCTCTCCTCCATCATCAGAACCAGCGTGTTCTATCGCGTACGCAGAACACGGGGCAGAAACAGGAGTTGACAGAGAAAGGGCGTCGTTCTGCTGAACGCCGCTGCTCCCTGTCTCGTGGTGCTCTCCAGGCGGCCTTCTGTGTCATCTGTGTTGCGCCGTCTGGTCCAGACGTCCGTGCCAGGCTGTGAGGAAACCGCTGCCTTTTATACTTTTTCCCGTCCCCGCGGTCTGCGGGCTGTCCGGCCAGGGTTTCAGCTGGGTGCCACGGAGAAGAAGAGGAGGAGAAGAGGAGACGGGGAGAGGAGGAGAAGGAGACGGGCAGCAGTGTCGGAGACAGAAAGCAGCACAGCACAGCACAGCACACCGCCACCATTGCTACCATGGCTTTCTTCCACATGCTTGTCTCGTCCGCCGGCGTCCTGGTGTCGCCCCTCTGGCTCGTGCCGCAGATCTACTTCTTTGCCCTGTGCACGTTGCCGCTGCGGACGCTGCGGACAGCCCTCTCCCTCGTGGGACTCCGTCTGCGGCCGCAGCTGCTGGCCGAGTTCGCCATCGTGCTCTACCAGTACGTCGCCGTGGCGTTTGTGCTTGGCGCCGCCGCCGGCGCCGCCAACTGGGTGCTGTTCTGGCTCGTCAGCGGCGCCTTCACGTGGATCGACCAGCAGCTGCGCTTCGACACGGGGTCCATTGTGTCCTGGGTGGTCGGCCTGGGTCCGACGCTGCCGCCACAGCAGCCCGCAGCGGCCCCCGGGCCCGCCAGAACCAAGCACAAGTACGAGAAACACCCCTGCAGGGCGCCGCCGGCGGCCACGGCGCCGCCAGCCACCCCCGACACGACCACCGACACCACGGCCGCAACACCGGCAACACCACCTGCCTCCGAGCCCGTCGTCCCCGTCTCCGTCCCGGTGGTGCCTGATCCGGCCCCCGCTGCCGAGCCTGCTGCCCCCGCTGCTGCTGCTGCTGCTGCTGCCGCCGCCGCCACGTCTTCAACACCCCCGGCGTTGCCCGACAGACCTACACTGCCGCAGCGGGACGAGACCGTGCTGTCCTCCGTCCGACACACCGTCACCAGCCAGACCCGGCCCCACTCCGAGGACGCCGGCACCCGCCGCTCCCGGGCGTCCGCCCGGCCACCGTCCTACGACGCCGACACCACGGCCACCACGGCCACCGGCGTCTCCCACAGCACCGTCTCCGCCACCACCAACAGCTCCTTCGAAGACGACCACCCAGACAGCCCTTCTTATAAGCACAACGACGGCCCCGACAGGGCCTGAGCGCCGAAAAAAAGCTCAGCACCTCTGCGCACCCCTGAGCCGCCTGCCGCTATCTTGGCGACGTCTTGAGGCGCCGCCACCGGGGAAGCAGAAGACGGCTCTCTGTCTGCACCAGGTCCAGCAGCACCAGCACCAGCACCAGCAATGTGTCTTGACGCAGACTCCCCCACACACTCGGCGAGCCCGAGCCCGCTGCCCCTCTCGCTCTCGCTCTCCCACTGTCTCTGCGGCGTCGGGCTGCCGTCGCCAACCCCGTCCTACACATCCACGTCCACGTCCGCGTCGTCCTCCGCCAGCACCAGCACCGCACTCACCCCCACCACCAAGCCGCTCGTCTTCGTCACCAACACCGTCCACCGCAGCCGCCTCCAGAAGCCCCGGGACGTCACCTTCATCATCCGTGCCTTCGTCAAGTACGTCCAGCAGGCCAGGCCGCCCCCCGCCGCCGACGCCGTCCGCAACACCGCCCACACCAACGCGCTGCTGCTCGACCGCCACATGCACGACTTTCTCACCACCCTCAACATCATCGGCTACAACCTCCCCGCCCGGCCCGTCTCCTACTCCGTGCGCATCACTCTCGCCTTCCACGGCCCCTTCCTGCTCCCCCGCCGGGCCCGCCGTCCCCACACACCCTCCGCCCCCCGCTACCGCTGCCACGCACACATCGACCTGGCCTTCTTCAGCACCCGTCCCGTCGACCCCGCCGCCGTCGCCGACCTCGACCGCCTCGTCGTCGCCTACTTCGTCCACAACCCGCAGCTGCTCCGCTTCGCCCGTCTCCACCTCCCCAGCCCCTGGATCCTCAACACCGTCCACGTCAACACCGCCTGCTTCGATGCCCACCGCTAGACTTCCCTCTCCGGGCCTTTATACAATGCATGTCTATCTACTTCTTCCTAACACAGCTTCCGTCTCTTCACACCCTGTTACCCGGCCGCAGAGTCCGCCCCACCGATATCTCTGTCCTATTTGGGCTTTTACTCTTTTTTCCTCTTCGCTCCTCATGAAAAATTGAGAAAAAAATCTTTGCGAAATTTTTTTTTGAGGGCCATACCGGTAAAGACAGAAGGAAGAGAAGGAAGAGAAGGAAAAGGATCGAGGCAGTGAACAAGGACACCGATTGGACCAACAGCGCCAGGACAGAAAATAAACGGCGATGTCAGACGAATACATGATCAAGCCCTCGACGGAGGCTCCGTGCACAGACGCCTCGTCATGGCCATTGTTGCTCAAGAACTACGACCAGCTGCTGGTGCGTTCTGCACACTACACGCCTATCCCGGCGGGATGTGCGCCACAGAAGCGTCCGATCGAGTCGTACGTGCGTAGTGGTATCATAAATTTGGACAAGCCATCGAACCCATCGTCGCACGAGGTGGTTGCGTGGATCAAGAGAATCCTGAGAGTGGAGAAAACAGGACACTCGGGCACGTTGGACCCCAAGGTGACGGGCTGCTTGATTGTGTGCATCGACCGGGCCACGAGACTGGTGAAGTCGCAGCAGGGCGCCGGTAAGGAGTACGTGTGCATTGTCAGATTGCACTCGGCGCTCGAGGACGCCAAGGACATGGGGCGCTCGTTGGAGAACCTCACGGGTGCGTTGTTCCAGAGACCTCCTTTGATCTCTGCGGTCAAGAGACAGCTCAGAGTGAGAACGATCTACGACAGCAAGTTGTTTGAGTTCGACAACGAGAGAGGCTTGGGTGTGTTCTGGGCCTCGTGCGAGGCCGGAACCTACATGAGAACGCTGTGTGTCCACCTGGGCATGCTGCTCGGTGTCGGAGGCCACATGCAGGAGTTGAGAAGAGTGAGATCCGGGGCCTTGTGCGAGAACGACAACCTCGTCACCCTACACGACGTCATGGACGCCCAGTGGGTCTACGACAACTCCAGAGACGAGAGCTACTTGAGAAGAATCATCATGCCTTTGGAGACCTTGCTTGTCGGCTACAAGAGGATTGTCGTCAAGGACTCTGCCGTCAACGCCGTCTGCTACGGTGCCAAGCTGATGATCCCAGGGTTGTTGAGGTACGAGAAGGGCATCGAGCTCTACGACGAGGTTGTGCTCATGACCACCAAGGGCGAGGCCATTGCCATCGGCATTGCCCAGATGTCCACCGTCGACTTGACTTCCTGCGACCACGGCGTTGTTGCCACGGTGAAGAGATGTATCATGGAGAGAGACACCTACCCAAGAAGATGGGGTCTCGGTCCCGTTGCCTTGAGAAAGAAGCAGATGAAGTCCGACGGCAAGTTGGACAAGTTCGGCCGTCCTAACGAGAACACCCCGGACACCTGGAAGAAGGAGTACGTCAGCCACGAGGACGTGCAGGCTCCTGCCGTTCCGGAGGACAAGCTCAAGGCCCCAGAGGTGCAGAAGTCCAAGGGCTCTCTCTTCGACAAGGACGCAGCCAAGGAGCACAGCAAGAACGCTGCTGCCCACAGCGACGCCGAGGACGACGAGAAGAAGGAAAAGAAGGAAAAGAAGGAAAAGAAAGACAAGAAGGACAAGAAGGAAAAGAAGGACAAGAAGAGAAAGGCCGACGACGAGGGCGAGAAGGACGAGAAGAAGAAGAAGAAGAAGTCCAAGAAGGACTGATCCCCGAGCACAAGACAGCACCCCTATGTAATTACCCTTGTTTAACTGAATACACTACCCGACCCAGTTTGTATCCCTGCTCTGCGGAAACATGATGTGACTGCGACATAGCGCCTGTCGCGGGCTTTTCCTCCGGGCGGAAAGAAAATGACGATTATTAATAAGGAGCGGAGGAGGTTGAGGAGGACAAGACAGAGGCCAGGAGCAGAAGAAGGAAGAAGGGTTCTTCTCCGGAGAGTCGGCATACGGTTACTCGTAGGCAGACACAGACACAGACACAAAGCCAAGGAGACAGCATTGCACAATGTCGTGGGAAGGATTCAAGAAGGCGATTAACAGAACCACGGGAGCGGTACGTAGTGGTGGCGCAGCCAGAAGGGGTCTGCGGAGCCCGGGACACCCGGCAAAAGCGGGCAAATACTAACATCCCCACAGGTGCTGGTGAAAGCGGCCGACAAGGTCACGGACAAGGAGTACGACACGGAGGAGAGACGGTACAAGGTGCTCGAGAAGGCGGGCAAGGACCTCCAGAAGGAGACAAAGGGGTACCTCGACTCGCTCAGAGCAGTGACGGCGTCGCAGGTGGCGATGGGGGAGACAATCAACAACCTCTACGAGGACGCACGGTCGCTGGGCGGGGTGAACGTGGGCGGGATGTACTTGCAGGCGGTGACGGACTACGACACGGAGACGGTGAAGCAGCTCGACGGCCCGTTCCGCGAGACGGTGTTGGACCCGATCACAAAGTTCTCGTCGTACTTCAACGAGATCGAGGAGGCCGTCAAGAAGAGACAGCACAAGAAGCAGGACTACGAGCAGGCCAAGGCCAAGGTGAGAAGACTCGTGGACAAGCCCGCCAAGGACGCCTCCAAGCTTCCGCGGGCCGAGCGGGAGCTCGCCCTCGCCAAGGACGTCTTCGACGACCTCAACATCCAGCTCAAGACCGAGCTTCCCCAGTTGATCGACCTCCGTGTCCCCTACTTCGACCCCTCCTTCGAGGCCCTCGTCAAGATCCAGCTCCGCTTCTGCACAGAGGGCTACGCCCGCCTGGCCCAGATCCAGCAGTACCTCGAGCCCCAAACCCGGGACGAGTACGCCAACGGCCAGCTCGACGTCCGCATCGACCAGATGCTCGACGAGATGCGCAAGCTCAACATCTGTTCTCTTGGCCTCAAGTGACTCCTATCTAGCCTTTTGTGTACTTGTAGCACCACATCATCAACTTTTTTGCGCAGCGTCCCCGAACGTTCTCGAACTTTCCACGCGACAGTGCTGGCGGCGCCGGACGTGGCGGGCAGGGAGCACACCACTTGGGGTATATATAGGGGGGTATACCTGCCCCCCCCCAACACGACGGGAGGAGGCGACGGCTCGGCGGACAGCGGTAGGGGTCCGGTGGCGGGAGAAGAGGAGACACAGAGGTCATTGAGACACAGGACGACTACACAAACACACAACAATGGTCAAGGAAACAAAACTATACGATCTTTTGGGGGTGTCGGCTGGCGCCTCTGATGCCGAGATCAAGAAGGGATATCGGAAGATGGCGCTCAAGTACCACCCGGACAAGCCCACAGGAGACACAGAGAAGTTCAAGGAGGTGTCGGAAGCGTTTCAGATTCTCAGCGACAAGGAGAAGAAGGAGATCTACGACACGTACGGGCTCGAGGCGGCCCGTGGGAATGCGCCAGCGGGGAATCCGTTCGAAGGCATGGGTGGAGGAGCAGGCGGGGCCGGAGGAGCAGGAGGCCCTGGCGGCACGTTCCGGTTCTCCAGCAGCGGGGGCGCCGGAGGGCATCCGTTCACGCAGGCGGACGCGTTCAACATCTTCAACCAGTTTGGAGGGTTTGAGGACATATTTGGCGGAGCCGGCGGGCCTGGCGGCGCCGCTGGCGGTCGCAGTGCCCGTGGCGGGTCGCCGTTTGGCGGCATGGGCGGCATGGGCGGCATGAATGGCATGGGCGGCATGAATGGCATGGGCGGCATGGGAGGAATGGGCGGCATGGGCGGCATGGGCGGAGGAGCCCCTCCGCCACCGAAGCGGGAGGCCGAAGTGGTGGACCTCAACGTGCCATGCTCGCTCGAGGAGTTCTACAAGGGCGGGGTGAAGAAGTTGAAGATCAACAGAAAGGGCTCGAGCGGGGCAAACGAGGCGAAGATAATAGAAATCAACATCAAGCCGGGCTGGAAGGCGGGCACGAAGATCACGTACCCGAACGAGGGCGACTACAAGAACGGCATGAGACAGACGTTGCGCCTGATTCTCGCAGACAAGCCGAACCCGGTGTTCAAGCGCGAGGACAACAACTTGCGGGCCGTGGTGAAGCTCTCCTTCAAGGAGTCGCTACTCGGCTTCCAGCACGAGTTCACCACCGTCTCGGGCAGAAAGCTCCACCTCTCGCGGAGCACCCCGACACAGCCGAACTTCACCGAGACGTTCCCCGGCCAGGGCATGCCGATCTCCAAGCAGCCGGGCAAGTTTGGCGACCTTATCATCGAGTACAAGGTCGACTACCCAACATACCTCACTGCCGAGCAGAAAAAGGCCATCACAGCAAACTTCTAGAGAAGCCCCCTTCCGCCTCCGACCCCTATCGATGTATTTATAGCTCCCCCTACTTCAAAGGCCATGCTAGGGCTTATTTATTATAAAAAAACCCCACACTCCCTATATAACGTTATAATACCAGTATAAGAACAAAAAAAAAAAACGCATAGATATGTAGGTATATATAGATAGATACTCGCAATTCATTCATACTCAAAATTCATGCCCGCAATCCATCACTCCTTGTCGTTGCGCACGCTGAAGACAAGCTTGTGGCAGCTGACACGGCCCTCTTGGAGCCGGCTCAACCCCTCTTCTGCAGACTCCAACCCGTGCGGAAGGAGCGAGAGCGGCAGATGGACCACCTTGCCCTCCTGGACAAGCTTCTCAGCCAGAGCCCAAAACTCGTTATGGTCTTTC
This sequence comes from Pichia membranifaciens NRRL Y-2026, assembly GCF_001661235.1. NCBI lineage: Eukaryota > Fungi > Ascomycota > Pichiomycetes > Pichiales > Pichiaceae > Pichia > Pichia membranifaciens. The sequence continues at coordinate 1,697,378 of NW_017566983.1, read as the reverse complement.
ACCATGGCCTCGCTTGTCTTCACAATCAGGCCGTTCAAGTCCTGGTCCTTGCCAATGGCGAGGTACGCAAGCGTCCCGGAAAAGGAGACGTCCTTGTCTCCCCTGGAGGTGATGGCGTCCGGCGACTTGAAAAGCAAGTTGTTGAGGTGCGCCTTGCCCTGCGCCTTCTCCCGGAGACACGCGTAGCAGTTGTTGAAGGTCTCGTCCGAGCTGACGCAGTCGTAGGCATACGCAATGCCGCCGGCGCCGGCTGCCACAGACCGGATCTGCTCAACGCAGTCGCTGTCCCTGTAGTCGACCACCGCGTCCGCTCCCAAGCCCTCGAGGACCTTGCCGTACTTGGCCTTATTGGCGGTCGCAACCACCTTGAGGCCGTACACCCGCTTGGCGATCTGCACGGCAAGATACCCTGTGGCAGTGGTACCACCCCAGACGAGAAGCCACTGTTGGGAGTTATTTTTCGCCGAGTCCGTGCCGCCCAATTGGAAGTAGTGGTGGAGACTTAGTCCGACCGTGGTGAGTCCGAGGGGCAAGGATGTGGCAGCCTCAAAGGTGTCGAAAGCCGAACCGGCAGGCACGTCTTGCTCGCCCTCAGCAGAAGCCGGTGCCGGTGCCGCAGGGACGCCGTGCAACTTCCGGCCCAAGTTGAGCGTAGTCGCCTGCGGAACCACCACGTACTCCTGGAACGCACCGCCGTCTGCGTTGTGCGTGTACCCTCCGTGGACAAAGGACGCCACCGAGTCCCCGACGCTGAATCTGGCCGACGCACCGCCGTCACCCTCCCCGACTTTGAGCACCGTTCCGGCCAACTCGGAGCCCACAGTGCAGCCCGCCGTCCCCCATCCCACCAGGAAATGCTTGTAGTCTGTTGGGTTACACGCACACGCATGCACCTCGACAAGAAGCTCGTTCTTCCCCACCTGCAACGATTCTGCGGCCTTGGCCACTGTCGTAGTCTTCACCAAAGGGGTTGTCTTGCCGGTGTACACCACCGCCTTGAAATCTTGCGCAGAGGCTGTCATCTCGATTTTGCACTTCCTCAATCAAATCGGTGCCAGCTTGCAGAGCAGATTAAATGGCAGAGGAAACGACGCAGCAATGCACAGACACACAACAAAAAGCACCAGAAGCCAGCAAGAGAAAGAGAAGGTGAAGAAGTGAAACGCAAATGCCATTGCCAATGCAGGCAGGGAGAGCGAAGGCCGAGAGGCGAATCCCGGCGGAAAATCGGGCCCAAACTAGTTCTTTTCCTGGCCTGAGTCGCCATAGTGGGGTCTGCAGGGCATTGCCTGGGGCGGTGACATTTCTCCGGCCCTGCAGCTGCGGCGGCCACGCCGCAGCTATGGCATCGCAGACCCACATCTGGACGGGGGAGCTGGAACGGGCCCTCTTTCCTGCTGCTGCTGTTTGCCGAGCTCGGCAGCAGTGTGCATGCGTCATGCGTGTGCACGCATCCGTGCATGAACCCGGTGCTGCGCCCCGCGCTTCCGCGCTTCAGCCTGCGTCGCGCCGTCCGCCATGGACACAAACGCGCAGACGCCGGGAACGTTCTAGCCGGCTTTTGCGGACATCTGGCCGGCGACTGGATGCGGCGCCGATCCAGCGCTCCGCCTCCTGACAGGCCGTGGGGGAAGCTCACCAGCTGTGTGAGCAGCGGATGTCCGTCTCCTCCTTTACGGAGGGGCACGGAGAGGGCCTGCACGGGTCCAGACGGGTCTGTGTGGAGTGTGCATTGTTTGCATCGTTTGCATTGGTTCCGTGCCGCAGCACCGTCTTTCCTGTGCTCCTCTGGAAAGCGCCACAGACAGGCGGTTCCTGGCCACGAGCCACGAGCCGCCAGCGGGTTCATGCCAGAGCCGGGCCTGTTTCCCAATCCGGCAGCAGCGCCCAAAAAAAAGGCGGCGGGACGATCGACCCAAAAAACAAGGACGCGCACGTGACGCAGGCGGGGCGGTTCCAGACTCTCCACGGGCGACAGCAGGACCGGAAGAGGCTCTCTGGACCACAGAAAACAGCAGCAGAGCCACCCAAGACAGGGGTTGTTGAGGCAAAAGAGGGGAAGAAGCGGGCACAAGAAGCGGGCACAAGAAGCGGGCACAAGAAGCGGGACACAAGAAGCAGGGCCAGCACAAGCACACAATGTCTGTGATCCTAGTCTCTGCAGGATACGACCACACGATCCGGTTCTGGGAGGCGTTGACCGGGGTGTGCTCACGCACGATACAGCACAGCGACTCGCAGGTGAACAGACTCGAAATCACGTCGGATAAAAAGTACCTCGCAGCAGCAGGAAACCCGAAGATCAACCTGTACGACATCCGGTCGACGAACCCGAGCGCGGTGCAGACGTTCGAGGGACACACAAACAACGTGACGTCGATCGCATTCCAGATAGACAACAGATGGATGTGCTCGTCCAGCGAGGACGGCACGATCAAGGTGTGGGACATCCGCAGCCCGTCGATCCAGCGAAACTACAAGCACAACTGCCCCGTGAACGAGGTGCTGATCCACCCGAACCAGGGCGAGTTGATTTCGTGCGACCAGAACGGCACGGTGAAGATCTGGGACTTGGGCGAGAACAAGTGCACCCACCAACTCATACCGGAGGACGACGTGTCGATCCAGTCGATCAGCTGTGCGTCGGACGGGTCGATGCTGATCGCCGGCAACAACAAGGGCAACTGCTACGTGTGGGAGATGCAGAACTCGATCGAGAAAACGCTCCTCAAGCCCTTCCACAAGTTCAAGTCGCACTCCAAATACATCACACGCGTGCTGTTGTCCAGCGACTGCAAGCACGTCGCCACCTGCTCCGCAGACCACACCACCAGGATATGGTCCACCGACGACGGCTTCAACCTCGAAACCACCCTCAAGGGCCACCAGAGGTGGGTGTGGGACTGCGCCTTCAGCGCAGACAGCGCGTACCTAGTCACCGCGTGCTCCGACCACTATGTCCGTCTATGGGACTTGAGCAGCAACGAGACCGTGAGGCAGTACAACGGCCACAACAAAGGCGTCATCTGCGTTGCGCTGAACGACGTCTAACCGCCCTCTTGCCCTCCCTCCATACTGTTTGTAACTAATATACCCAATCCAGTAAGTAATCCAGTGCGGCACCATTTTCTTCATGTTGGGAAGGTCTCTCGTACTTTTCAGCTTGGCTTCCACAGGGTTCCACATCTTTTGCTGCTTGTGTCTCCGGAGAGGAACACCACGTGAAAGGCAGTTTCTCTTCAGCAGAGCACCCCACGGGTCCCCGCTTGAACATGGTGCTCCATTTCTCACGTCTAGCGCAACACACGGAGGTGGTGTGCCGCCTCTATCGCACACTACTGCGAAATACAATCCATCTCGGAAGACTCGAACTCAAAGATCATGTCAAGTTGGTCAGCAAAATACGACAGCGCTTCAGAACCAATGCATCCACATATAGTCCCACAGTAGCTCAGAAGCTTATGAAAGATGCGGTGAAATTGAATGATATGATTGTGGACTCATACAATAGTGACACAAGCGTGCAAGCTTTACTATCTTGGATTTCTCCAGCAAATCCTGCTGCTCCTCGAGCAGCTCCTGCTGCAACCCCACCGCCTGTATCGAAGAAGCATAGGAAAAACCCAGATTACTCGATGTTGTCCGAGGACGAGATCGCTGAGTTTCGACAGACTAAAGAACTTCCTTTACCGGAATCCACACAACTACTACTACCAAGTATACATATCCATGCCCGATGGTATTTCAACACAAACGAGTATCCGCCACTGAAATCCAAATTGGACAAAAGGTATATGCGTACGGTTTTCCCCTCGTTGATAGCACACGGAAAGCAGCTGTATTACATGAACCGTCTTGTAAGCAAACTCATGAAACCTCCCAGTCATAAAATGAAAAGAATATCTGGCACAGGCCATTGGATCTACGTCATCAACACTCCTTGGAACAGGGATCTACGGACTGAAGATTTTAGGTTCCTAGGCAGCACAAGGAAAAAATATGATGAGTTGATCATCAAAATCCAGGAGTGTGAACACTTTCGCAAACGGTATGAGCACGTTGCTGTCCAGGAAGACAAGTGGGAGAAACTAATGGGCATGAATAGTGCTACAAAAGCATCCACAGATGACTGGACATGGCTATACACAGAGGCGGAAGCAGTATTGAACGCTGAGAAAACCCAACTTGAACAGGAAGTTATCCAATTTTGCAAAAGACAGGGAATTATTTACGAAAAAATCAAACCGATTTTTGACGAAATGCACATACACAGCAAGACGAATTCAGAAATAATGCAAAAGGAGGTTGAAATCAAGGAAATGGGTCCTTACACTGATGTTTTGGATGGTGGATTGGGTCTTTTACTGAAAAAGTACGGGTTTAGAGATCCAATTGAATCCAAATATTCCAAAACCCCAAAGGGGAAATAACTGTCATATAACCTATATATAATATGTATACGTATTTTCTACCTAGATACATATAGAAGAACAAATCATTTCATCTCCGCAAAGATTACTCATTCCCATAAATGTCGTTGGACTTTTGCGTTCCAGTGTGTTCTATAACTTTAAAGCCCTCGAACTTCTCAATAAGCTCCTGTGCCTTCGTGTCAGAACCCGAGTCCTCCACATTCATACGCCTTAGCATATCAATGACATTGTCTAAATCATCAACTTCGATTCCCTTTTCCTTCATGTTGATGTACTGATCCAATAAGACAACCCCATTTTCTACCGTATCCTCTGCAAACCATGGTTGATTCAAGTTGACCCTCATAAACAAAGCTTCAAAACTTAGCTGATTTTTGTAAAATTCTGAACATAGGTAATGATTCTTACAGCAGTACCTTGACTTGTAATACCTTGGCATCTTCAAACTTTTGACCAAACTATTCACCTGCATGTCTTTTATCTTTTTTGGGTCGTTGTGTTTACAAAGTGGATACCCACAAAAATGTTCGATTACTCTCTCTTCAACGATCTCCTCATAAGACTTCTTCGATAGGTATCGAGATAAGATTCTTAGTACCTTAGGTTCACAATTATTGATCATCAAAAGTTCTGTAAGGTGAAAAGTCAGCTGGTTTGCCTCTTTCGGTGTCAAAATCGGCTTGTGCAACACCGGTAGCAGCAAATCATGAAATTTCTCAACTGTTATCGTATTTGCGTCTGTTCTTGTATCTTCTATTGTAATTCCATCCATATCTGTGATCCACAATTTTCATGAACAGTATTCTATAGTGATTCGGCAATGTTTGACTCCATTGCCCCCAGCAAATAGAGGATACTGCTTCTTGTTGTCGTCGACCCTGTTCTCCGCATAGAAAATAAATACTGTGCGCCTTTGTTTTATACACCTTCAAAGAGAGGAACCTCGATCTGGATGATTACTTTCCTTACAGACACGTTTCGAGTGGGTGAATACAATTGGGCTCACACAGAGAAGATGGCAGAGGAGTATGGTCTCAGGAAGAGAAATGATTCGCTGAACACGACGTGGCCGTCATTGAGTCTGAATATAGACATCCAAACGTCACATTCCAAATCAAAAGACACGAATGACGGAAAGGGTAAAGTAAGGGATAGGCACGGCAACAGTGGTAAGCAAGAACGGGACGACGACGGATCCAAGAAGCTGAAGAGGTTTACACGTGGATCGGTTAGAGGGAAACAGATTGGGACTACTTTATGGAATGTGCTGTTATCGGAACTAAATATAGAACCAGGATTGGAAAAGGAGAACATCGAGAATAGAGACCAGAGTGGAAATACCAATACCGATATAGATAGGTGGAGTGATAACTTGGAGCTGTTGCTGAACTATATTAGACTACCAATGCATCTTGAACGGTTCATGACGTTCGGATTATTGTACTCGGCGGTCATATTTTTGAAATGGCTAGTTATCATCCCATTGAGGTGTTTCATTCATACCGTCTTGAACATTGTGCGATTTGTTCAGCGGAGGGGGTCGTTTTCTTCTCCTTTTGTGAAGCACCATCTCATATACAAAAACGATCTATTGTCTGTGACGGGAATAATGACAACTCTATTTTTGTTGAGAAACTTGGACACGAGCCGAATATACCACAATATACGTGCAGGTACAGCTGTCAAACTATATTTCATGACGCAAGTTTTAGATATTGCAGACAGGCTTCTCAGTGCCAGTGGCCAGGACATCCTCAGAGTGACCTACCAATTCAATAGCATAACTGTCGGCAACAGGTTGAGCCTGGTGAAGGTGTCTCAGTTCCTCGCACTATACGTCTTATCGATCCTATATCTTTGGTTCCACTCTTACGCCTTGGTCTACCAGGTCATGGCTTTGAACGTTGCCATCAACTCATACTCAAATGCTCTACTGACGTTGATCTTGTCCAATCAGTTTTCCGAATTGAAGAGTGCGGTCTTCAAAAGAACAGAACGAGAGGGACTATTCCAAGCGACTTGCGCAGATTTGAACGAGCGGTTTTTGATCCTAATCATGCTTGCTATCATCTCCTCCCGCAACTTCCTACAGATCCTGATAAACACAACCTCCATCAACGATTTTTTCGATAGTCTTAAGCCCGACTCGTGGTCCACCCAGCTCACACAGTGGAAGTCTTTTGACAACTGGTTGGGCCTCCTCATGGGGCCCTCCATCCTGGTCATCGGGTCCGAGATACTGGTCGACTGGGTCAAGTACGCATACATCATCCGTTTCAACCGAATCAGGCCCAAGGTGTACGACAAATTCACCAAAATTCTAGCAAACGACTTTGTCAACGGTTTCACCTCGGACAATTTCAGCAGAATCAACCACCAGCCCAACGAGCATCCAAGTCTCTTGACCAAAAGAACCGGCTTCCCCATCTCGACCGTGTCCATTATTTTCTGCAAGTTGACGCTGTTTCCCTACTTGCAGTACTTGATTTCCGTCGTCTACGAACGGAACAACAACGCCCACATTGCCAGCTGCCTGATAATCTCCACCGTGCTGATCGCCTTGGTGTCCGTTCTGATTTCCCTACGACTGCTCTTGTCACTCATCATTCTCAGCTGGTCCAGAGTTCTTCTCCAGAGACAGCTTCCGAAGCAGACAGACTACGTTTCTGGAGATCCAAATGTCAACTTAAGCCACGTTGCAGATGTCCGGGAGCATCTCTACGACGACACAGAGGCCCTGCCGCCCTCCTTGGAAGACCTACGGCTACAGAAGCTCCACAAGAACCGGGACGACAAGCTCACCGGCGTGGTCCGCTTTGAGATGGCCGACAAGAGGATCTGGTAGCAGTGTCTTCGCCCCTATGTAGTAGAGTAGATAGACAACCGTGGACTACGGTACCGCTAAAGAGTAAAAGGAAAAAAAGTTAGGGCTGCCCGCACGTGATGGAAGCCAGGCTATTTATTTATTTGTACATCAGGAACGGTTCGGTTCTTTGACAGCCAGGTTTGTTCTTGACGAAGGAAGGACTAAGGGCAGATTGCAGCAAATGGCAACCGAAGGTAGCCAACAGACACAGCGAGCGATGTCGAAGAAGGCGAATATCGATGCGAGCTCGTTCAAGGTGAATGACTCCTCTGTGTTCCACTCGGGAAACTTCTCCGCAAAGTACACAAAGGACAAGGCTGGATCAAAAGCCAAGGACAGAGGCAGGGAGGGGGCTGAGGGCGAGAGACAGAGAAGCAGGGGTGCGATGAGTGATGTGATCGAGGACGAAGACAGAGCGGTGCAGCCGTTGACGATTGCAGGGGGCTTCCAAGACACCCCTTCGTCGGTGTTCAACGACGATCACCAGCTGGGTGTCAGCTTGACCAAGAGCCATACTCGGCGAGAGAGTCTTTTGAGCTCGTCGCTGTCGCAGAGCATGTCTTCTTCACGTCTGCAGAAGCCTGCTGCGAGCGAGAAACAGGCACAAGCGGCAATGGTTCCCACATGGGGCGACAACTCGCCCTACGAGAGATCTGCGTCGAACGTGCGTTCCCCACAACAGCCACAGCCACAGCAGCAGCAGCAGCATGTCGAGCCGGCAGGAACCAACTACTCGTCCATGAAGCTGCAGGGTGGCTTCATCACTAGGGAAATCGAGCCATGGATCAACGACAGGAAAAACGACTCTTTCTCCCACACGGGACACCAGCCGCTCCGGCGTGTTGCCAGCTCGGGCTCCATCCAAACGTCGAGCCGCAGCATCAGGTCTATGGCGAACTCTGCGGCGCTGGACTCCCCGGATCTAGAGGCTGCAAGCGGAGTCGCCGGCGTCAGCGTCAGGGAGTTGGCTGCTCCCGGGGCCTTCCGCAGAAATTTCATTCTCAACAGAGACGCCCACAGTTTCAACGAGTCCAATCTTGTCACGAGGAACTTCCTGGAGTTCTTGGACTTGTACGACCATTTTGCCGGCCAGGATCTAGAGGAGGACGACGGGGAGACCGAGACCGAGGACGAGGAGTCCCGAAATGGCGACGAAAACGAGGTGATAGACGAGTCTGAGTTTCACCACGATTCGGCCTCGTTCATGAGGAAGCACAACAAGAGACGGGCCAAGCAAAAGGTGGGCCGAGCGCAGAAAAGCAAGAGCAAGGAGAAGAAGGTGTCGACGCCGAAGGCCTTCTTGCTTTTGTTGAAGGCTTTCTTGGGCACGGGGATCATCTTCTTGCCCAAAGCCTTCTCCAACGGCGGGCTTCTTTTCTCCAACTTGATGATTGTCTCGTTCTCGCTCATTTCCTACTACTGTTTCTCGATCTTGATCAGGACGACGTCCCGATGCAAGGTCTCCGGGTACGGCGACATCGGGTTCAAGTTGTTCGGCAAGAAGATGCAGTTCGCCATCTTGCTCTCGCTCGTGCTGTCGCAGCTCGGCTTTGCGTCGACGTACACGGTCTTTGTGTGCGAGAACCTGCAGCAGATCCTGCAGATCGTGTACGGCCGGATCTACGAGCTGGGCTTCTTCTTCCTGCTGCAGGTGCTGATCTTCGTCCCGGTCTCCTTGACCCGAAGTATCTCGAAGCTGGGTGTTTGTGCGTTGGTGGCCGACGTCTTCATCTTCCTCGGACTGCTCTACATCTACGGCCAGTCCGCCGTCAAGCTCGTCTCGGACGGGCCCTCCGAAAAGGTGGCCGTGTTCAAGCCGGACACGTGGACGTTGTTCATCGGCACGGCCGTGTTCACGTACGAGGGCATCGGGTTGCTCATCCCGATCCAGGAGAGCATGCGGGAGCCGGAGAAGTTCAACCGCCTGCTTGTGCTTGTCATGTTCATCGTCACGCTCGTGTTCACCAGCATCGCCAGCATCGCGTACCTCAGCTACGGCGACGACATCCACACCATCATCCTCATGGACTTCCCGCGCAACAGCAAGACCAACACCGTGCAGCTGCTCTACTCCGTGGCCATCCTGCTCTCCACCCCGATCCAGCTCTTCCCGGCCATCAAGATCGTCGAGAACTACATCTTCCACCAGAACCGCCTCACCTGGAGAGCCAAGATCCGCAGAAACTCCGAGGCCATCTCCGTCCTCAGCTCCTCCGACCTTCTCGGCCTCACCCCGACCCTCAGCAACTACGACTCCATCTCCGCCACCCCCAACCCGGACCTCGTAAACCACGACGGCCTTCTCTCGGGCAAGTCCGACACCACCATCAAGGCGCTCAAGAACTGCCTCCGAGTCGCCATGGTCCTGCTCATGTGCAGCATCGGCTACCTCGGCGCAGAGAACCTCGACAAGCTTGTTTCCCTCATCGGCTCTCTCACCTGCGTGCCCTTGATCTACATCTACCCGCCGCTCTTGTACTGCAAGGGCTTTGCCGGCGAACTCCGCCAGACCGAGAAGGCCCTGTCTGCCGCTGTCCTGCTTGCCGGCTGTGTGCTCATGGCCTACACCAGCTACGAGACACTGGCCAACTGGTGAACGCCTCCCGCCCCCAGCGCCCTCTGCTCACCATCCTACGAACATTACTAAGCCTATTCGTACATACATACTTCCGTAATCCTACAACTAACACCCTGACACTGCCCGTCGACTTGGCACCGGGACGGGAAATTGGCCTCGGAGCCTTGAAATTGCTGAAAATTTTTCTTGTGCCCCGCCGCCGAGGGCTGCGACCGCGTGGTTCCGGAATAGGAAGCTGGAATACGTCAGGTTGGTTTCCGTCTGGCGTGCCGTTGGGGTACAAGACGCAGGCGAATTGGGCTGGAGGTCCTTGGGCAGGGTGAGTAGACAGCAGCACATAGGTGTGATCAGGCCAGCAGAGAGCGTTTGTGCGTGCGGGAGGAGCTACGTGTGCCAGCACCGCGTGGAAGTCGAAGCAACAGCAGCAACAGCAACAGCAATAGCAGAAGAAGAAGAAGAGGATGACAGTTTCGACCGCAGCCCCAGGCTCATCCACCGCCATGAAGAGCAGGTCGTCGACGATGTCGAAAATCGGGCGGTTCTTCACGAGCGGAGGGCAGGGCGACGAACACCCGCCGCAGCAGGAGCCACGGACAGCGAGTGCCAGCAGCAACAGCAGCCACGGCGGCAGGCTGAGCTCTGCGGGCACGCTGTCCCGGAGAAGCTCGAAGCGCATGCCCAGCGGCGAGTGTGCTAGCAGCACAGCGGCATCTTCGACCGCCGCCAACAGTGGCAGCAGCAGCAACAACGCCAGCAGCGGCACCAAAAACTTTTCTACGCATTCCCAGGACAGCAACGGCAACAGCAACAGCAACAGCAACAACCACGACCCAAGAGGCAAGATCTCCGCCGTGAAGTCCAACACGTCCGTCTTCTCCGGCGCCTCCACGGTCCATATACCCAGCACGCCGAATGCATCTTCCTCCTCGGCTCACATCACACACGCCCCGGCGTCGACCCCGGTTTCGGCGTCCGCGTCTGTGTCGGACCTCAACGCCACCACCGCAGGCACCGGCACGGGCCCCGGCGCCAGCACAGGCCCCAACGCAGGCTCGTCCAGCTCCGACGTCAACTTCTCGAGGTCGTCTTCGGTACGCACGAGCCGCTCGAACGCCAACTCCAGCAGCGGCGCCGGCGGCGCCAACTCGAACTCGAACTACCACATGCGGTTCAAGATCCTCCCCGACGGGAGCCACCAACACCACCTTGCGAGGGTGAAGCGGCAGGAGAAGTTGGGCCAGATGGTGAAGGACTGGCTAGGGGCAGGCAAAAAGCGTTCTGTCGCCGTGTCCGCGGTGCCCAACATCTTCTCGTCGAGCAACCTGAACGAGATGGACTCGCAGATCAAGGCTGCTCTGAACGGCGAGAACGTCAGTGCCGCCGGCGCCAAGCTCCCTCCCACCCTCTTCTCCATGTACCTCCGGGAGCAGAAGATGAATGCCCACAGCCCGACCGCGTATGCGCAGCCGAGCTTCAGCGTGCCGGCTGCTGGGAAGGCGCACGAGCATGACCACGACCACGACCACGACCACGAGTCGTTCTTCGAGAAGTACGGAAAGTGCCAAGAGATCATCGGCCGGGGCACGTTTGGCATTGTGCGAGTGTCGCACAAGAAGGTCAACAACAGGGAGGTGTTGTACGCGGTGAAGGAGTTCACGCGGAAGCTGAACGAGCCCGATTCGAAGTACAGCAAGCGCTTGACGTACGAGTTCTGCATCTCCTCCTCGCTCAAGCACGACGGCATCATCAACGCGTACGACCTCTTCAAGGACTCGAAGGGAGACTACTACGAGGTGATGGAATACTGCTCCGGAGGCGACCTCTACTCTCTCATCGCCGCCGCAGGCAAGTTGGAGTACTCCGAGGCCGACTGCTTCTTCAAGCAGATCATGCGGGCCGTCCACTACATGCACAACATGGGCGTTTCGCACAGAGACCTCAAGCCGGAAAACATCTTGCTGACACAGGACGGCCGCGTCAAGATCACCGACTTCGGCAGCGCCGAGTGCTTTAAGACCGCCTGGGAGGACGACATTGAGCTCAGCAACGACATCAAAGGCTCTTCGCCCTACATTGCGCCCGAGCAGTACACCTCCACCGAGTTCGACCCCCGCTTCGTCGACGTTTGGTCCTGCGGCGTCATCTACATGGCCATGCGCACGGGGCGCCAGCTCTGGAAGGAGGCCCAGGTCGACGACGAGTTCTTCCACGAGTATCTGCGCAAGCGGAAGTGTGAGAAGGGCTACGAGCCCATCGAGATGTTGAAAAGGGCCCGTTGCAGGAACGTCATCTACTCGATTCTCGACCCGGTCCCCGAGCGCCGCATCACCACGCTGCAGGTCCTGAACAGCGAGTGGGTCAGAGAGATCAACTGCTGCAAGAGCTAGCGCCACCGCTCACCCAATACCCTCCTCTGTTTGTACAACCTTGTTCTATTCTATTCTATTTCATTCTATTCATGTCCATTCATGTCCAGACCCCGATGGGCTGGGCGACGCGTCGCTTCGCCGGGTGTCGAGAAAAACGTTTCCCAATGGGGGGCATCGACTGGAGGAGGAGCGTATTATTCTGTATATTATTATTTGACGATAGTACTTGCCATACAACAGCATAAAGAGACGGCAAAGGAAAGTCCATTTACGCATCCAGCATTTCGGCCGCAGACATCGCTTCTCCTGCTGCTACACCCACATCCACTACACAAAACGAGAGCCTTGTGGCGTCTGCACCTGCCCTGTCACCGTCACACCCAGCACCACCTGCTTGGAAAATCATCCGCTCACACACCTAGCTCGGACATATCAAGGTCGAAATTGCAAGGCATCCTGGAACACCACACCTGTTGCCACTCACACACGGATCGGACACAGCGTCATATATGCACACACTCTCTGGTTTTTGTTACGTCTGAATCCTCTTGTCGGAACACTTGTGCTATTTTTGTTTTTAGAAATTTACCACTGCCAGTGACCGTCACCACCCCCTGAATATCTCTGCCTCTCTCCATTTCCCGAAAGCCACAGCATACGGTTGGACGGCTGCTTGATTCCACCTTTTTCCAGCCCACACTGTTGGTACACCCCCCATTGAGAACACGCACGCCTCTGTACTTTAGTCTACTCTCCGGATACTCGTTTCTTTTTCACCAGCTTGTCTATTTATTCTTTCAGTTCTCCAATTGATCCGTACTACACACAATGCCGTTGTCTCAAGCCTCCACCAGCGGCATATCCCCCTCTTCTTCCGGCCGAATAATACCCACGCACTTGGCGTCTGTGGTACGAAGATGGAACTCCAGCTTGATTGCATTCTCCAATTGGCTCATGAGCAAACTGCTACTGTACCCAATATCATCCATAATATGGCCGTGCGTGCTCGTGCTAATTTTGGCATACCCCACCATATACAATTCCTACTTGTTGCCGTACAACCTGGTCAGTTCCGTATTCCCGAGCCCCTCTAAACGCATAAAATTCGTGGAATTTTCGAGCGACCTCTCAGACTCACATGCAGACATCACGCTGAAAATCTTCTCCATAGATAACAATAGCAATAACTTGTTGACCAAGGAATTCCTGCTACAGCTTTATGACATCCAATCCTTGCTGTTCGACAGCTTGGACGTAACAACCGATGGAACCGAGTTATATTCCAATGACCACAGTATAATGATATACTCACCACTCGACTACTGGGACAACGACAGGTCTAAATTGCTTCAAAGCGACAGTATAGTGAAAACAATACAGCTCAGTGGATGGCACTCGAAGAGCACATTGAATCAACCACTCAAAAATGTCCAGCTTTTTTCTGGAATTTCGAAAAGTGATGGGCTTGTAAGAAGCGCCGACCGCTTGAAGCTGGTATGCTACTATAGAAAGAGCGAAGTCATTAATGGAATCCTCTACCGCAATTTGAGATCTGTGAAATCAGAGTACCCTCACCTGGCCATATTTGATGAATTGGTAGACTGCAACCAGACCAATACAGATAGTAGCAGACGCTTAAAACTGAACGTTTCGGCCAAGTATTGTAATTTCATTGATATGTTCTACATGTATTTGGTGCTACCAATATTAATTGTCCAATGCATTATGAGAATTAGGAGAAACAAATTCATTCGTTCCAAAATTGGCTTTATCGTTGCCTTTTTTGTCCAGCATGCTTTAACCTCTTTGGCAAGTATCACCGTGGTATCAACTTTCGATAAGCATTCAGAGCTTTTCGAGCTTCCATGCGCCCTTTTAATTTTGATTCCCTTTTCTGTGAATATAATCAATATTTCACACTTGATATTATCGCTTTCCAACTATACCAGTGGCATCTCATTCATTTCAAGAGTCCAAAAGGCAGTGAACGGATCATTTTCAATATCGACCAATTTCAATCTACTGGTCTTGTTCATTCTTAACGGATGTTGCCTATTTGCCAATTCAAAATGTTCTCTACTTTACTGCTGTTTCACATCCCTTTGCATTCTATTAAACTTTTTTCTGACCTATACATATAGCTTGACAATATTGATAGTTGATTTCAATAATGTTGAACTTCAAGATTTGATTCAAAGTGAAAAGTTAATTGGGAATATAAATGAAGTTGATTACAAATTGCCAGAGAAAATTACCATTGATGATTCTCACAGCAGTCGCTTTGGAATAGAAAAGATTTTCTCTCGTTTTAATCACAGTTACCTAACTACAAAATTTGTAGTGTTCAATGCTTGTTCTTTGCTGGTAATTATCCCAATCATTTTCCAATGGACCGAAGGGGTCTCCTCCTACTCGTCAAAGAATAACAATCACTTGCTTGATGTATTCACAAACAAACGTGGGTTTGTTTATGAACTACTAACTCTAAACAAAGGTATAGAGAAAATTTCATTGGAGATCTCGAATCCTGTCCTCCTTTCAAATAATACTGAACTAGCTTTCGCTCAGTACTATCACCCGACTACAATATCTTCCACTTTTGATGTATATTATTTTCTTGAGTTCATTTCATTTTTGATATTTGCAGTATCTACTCTATCTTTGATGTTAAGATTGCTTATTGATAGTGAGCAGAATTATGAGTATTCAAAATCATTTACCGCTTCAGAATCGAATAATTCGCCCCACAAGTATAGGGACTCTTTCTCTTCTAGTTTACAGTGTTTCCAGTCTAAGGATTTGATACAAGGTCATGTGCTTGACATAGTGAAATTATGTACATCTTCATGCCCATTCATTGTATCCGTCGGCATTGATCACAAGGTTTTGGTGTGGTCGCCACTAAATCACCCAATACCGATTCCAACACAACTACCGATCTCAGCAAAATTTTTACCGATAACTCATGTTGAAATGTCCGATTCTGGTTCAGCGATAACCGTTTTCAGCAGATCGGGAGAAGTCAAATGTTGGTCTCGATCATCAATGTCTTGGGTATGGACAATTTTGTTTGAAGAATTGGCCAATGATACTCCACTGGTTTCATTTTTCCGTAAGAGAACTCAAATCAGTAATGGACGAAGAAAGTTGATCAGCAGGGTATCAAGACAAACAAAGGAGCACACACCAACACACAGTACTTTAAGTTCACGTCATCCACCACCAACTTCTTCCGCAGAAACTAACACAGATCTAAGCTCGGGCAGAAGGCTGTCGCTGGACTCAAATTTTGACCAGAACATCACCACAAAGGATGCATCCAATATGGAGTTCATAATTGTATTAAAGAATGGCGCAATTATTTCAATAGAGTGTTCCACTGGAAAATACGATAGGGCTGTTCTCAGTGATAGTCCATTGCTTTGTGCTAAAAAGTTAATCTCGCCAAGAGTCAATGATAGAATTGTGGGCGTGAAAGAAAACGGAGAGTTGGTTGTCTCTACGGTCATTAATAATAAGTGGAGAAGTAGACCGGTGAAAATTGACACCAGTAATTACAACAAGGGTATAAGTCTAATCACACCTGCGGTATTACTGAAATACCCAGAGTTCAACTACTCTACCTCTCCATCTGTATTGCCAGCAGCGAAGAGTTTTGCTGCTACATCTAACACTGACAAGCGGGTCGGCTTTGTGGATGAAAGCTTGAATGATCTACAAGGTATAGTGATGGAAACTGTCCCCTTTGTTGGGATGATTGTCAGGGCATTTGGATCTAAATGTCAACTGATTGATGTTCAGTCGGGTACGGTATTGAAAGAGTGGCAAATCTTCCAGTTCAAAGCTAGCACTTTTAGAGTTTTCCACCCAGAGCCTTCGCATTGCAGATTTTGTGGTTGTGCTTCTGTTGCATCTTTCAGCGTAGCATACACTGGATTAGAGGGCAGCTCTCTAATTATGCACACATTTTCAATCGACAATAGAGCGAAAAACAACATTTGTTTGAGAGTCGAGAGAGATTCTCGAGAGACCAGATGTCTTGGTTTTGCAAGCGTCACTGAACATCAGCATGTATTGGGCAATGTCGAAGGCTGGTGTCCTACTGACATGAATATATTGATGGGTGTTCGTAGAAAGGAAAACAGCGAAGTCATAGCGACCTCTTCCGTTTCTGTTACCGGTTCAGGTAAGCCGGATGAGAAAACGAAAAGCGGTATCTTGAACAGTCTGTTTGAAAGTGGAATTGGCTTAAGACAAAGGAAAACAGCTAATAATACCAGTGAACCTCAGAAAATCGATGAAACTGAAGGTGATAACATCGAGACGGAAGAGAAGGTGAGTCCTATCATTGAAAACTCGAGCATTTTCAATCGGGTTACGAATACCGCCCAAACAACCCACACTCATAGATTGAGTGATAAGTGGGAAGGTTGGACAATGTCGGCGGATGGGCAAGTACGTTTCTACGAAATTCCCGATGGATCAGATTCAGGACTACTGATAAAAAAGTTAGGTCCGGTCAGCAAGTTTGGCCATAAATCCCTAGTAGTGAGTTTCGGGAACATTATGAAAGTCTTGTACCTAGGAAACGATAGCTTGGTTGAAGAAGATTCCCCAGGCGACGAGGACTTATCTTCTGCAAGGTACCAGTCGTCGAGCAGTTTAGGCTTCATCAACAGGAGACGGAGAATGAGGATGAAGAAATATGACTTAACACATTCGACGTGTTTTGAGGAGTCTTCTACTGCTTCCACCGAACCAATTGCCGAGCCAGTGTCTAGCGCTAACGGCTCCTAGAAATAATATAAACTAATCTATAATCAACAACGTCTACTATCCTGTACCCTTGTATCTCCGGGTGAGTTAGTTTTGTCATTCTAGAAACAGCCGATAGGAGAGAATGTGACTCTTGGATTTCCGCGGTGAGTCTTTTTTACCTCGAAAAGGAGCGTCTGCCAAAAACCGTTAGAAAACTGGCTATCTTAGCTTGTTGCATTATCAGTTATCCCTGGCTGTTTATGGGAAGCAAGAGGGAGGAGGAGTTTTTGTCAAGTTAATCCACAACCATGCCTTTTGACATCAGCAAAATTGCGAGATCCAACATCCTCTCTTTGGAGCCATACCGTTGTGCGAGAGATGATTTCAACGAAGGTATCTTGTTGGACGCCAACGAGAACACCCACGGTCCCTCTTTTGTTGACATGAGCGAAGCGGAAAGGCAATTGGACTTGAACAGATACCCTGATCCACACCAGGGGGTTTTGAAGAGTCAGCTTTGCGCATTCAGAAATAGCGAACGTTCGGATGTGGAGGAATCCAAGAAATTGCAGGTTGAAAACCTCTGCCTTGGTGTTGGTTCTGACGAGTCGATCGATGCGTTGATGAGAGGCTTCGTCGAGCCTGGAAAGGAGAAGATGATGATATGTCCTCCAACATACGGCATGTACTCGATCTGCGGTGTTGTCAACAACGTCGACATTGTGAAAGTTCCGCTAGAGTTAGAGACTTTCAACATTGTTCCTCAGAACATCCTATCTGCGTTGAAGACCGACAGCACAATCAAGTTGGTGTACATCACCTCTCCCGGAAACCCTACTGCGAAGATGGTCGACGAGAAGCTGTTGCTGGAGTTGCTCCAGGGCGTCGAAGAGAACTCTCTGAACGTGCTGGTTGTTGTCGACGAGGCATACGTCGACTTTGCGCCTGTTGGCAGCTCCATCAGCACATTGGTCAACGAGCACCCAAATCTTGTTGTTCTACAGACCTTGTCGAAGGCGTTTGCGTTGGCTGGGATCAGACTGGGGATAACCTACGCCAACAGGGAGATCTCCCGGCTGCTGAACGCAATAAAGTACCCATACAACATCAGCAACTTGACCAGCGATGTCGCCATCAGAGCCACCAGGCCTGCGAGCTTGGCGGACGCGAGAGTGAAGATCGGCAAGATTGTCGAACAGAGAGGCCTTGTGTTGGACAAGCTCTTGAGTCTGAAGTACGTTGGGAGAAACCGTGGCGGGCTCGACTCGAACTTCATTCTCATTGAGATCCTCAACAAGGACCTGCAGCCGGACAACGACGTTGCCAACAAGCTCTACCTCACGCTCGCCACGCAGAGGAAGATCGTCGTCCGGTTTAGAGGCAAGGAGCTCGGGTGTACTGGGTGTCTCCGGCTCTCCATCGGCACTGCTGCCGAGAACGCTGTTCTTGTGGAGCAGTTCGAGCAGGTCCTCACCCAGATCGTGGAGGCCTAGATCCGCCAAACCAGGGACATTTCTAGCTCTTTACAGCCATCTCTTACACCTGTAGTAATCAACACACGGTTTCCAATGCCTCTCCGCTTTCTCGAGGCTTCCAGCGTTTTCGTTGTTCCAAAGACCGGTCGGTGATTCAGCCATCTTGGCATGACTAACGATGGCTACAACAACCCGTTTTCTTACCGCTGTCATCGTGGGAGCTCCGCACACGGGAACTGCACTGCTGCAGAGGAGCTCTGTCGCAGACGTTGTTTCACTGCCCTTCCGTAGACTCCTCGGGCTTCTCCACGGTCTTATGCCCTTTTCTTCTTCACCTACATCCGAAGGCTAATGTCCGGGGGGCTGGCGCAGCGGCAGACAAGTTGTGTGGGCATCCCACAGTGGGGCGCGTCGGCCACTGTGGTGGATCCGGCCTGATCGCAGCGAGTCGTGGAGTGACCGTGGTATTTTTCGTTGGCCGCGCTGGACGGCGCCCGTTTGTGTGCACTCACCACCAAAGCTGCTTTCTGTGCACACCCGCGGCCGGCGGCCTAAAAGCGGGCCGGAAGGCCTTACTTATCCCTTATTCATCATCTTAGTCAGACTCGGGTAATGCTGACATAATGGGGCGGTGGCCATGACATAAGCATTTATAATGTGGTTGCCACGATTGGCCAGGTTCTGGGAGTATAAAAGGGGAGCCAGGGTCCCTCGTAGATGGAAGAAGTGTGTTTCGGAGACAAAGTGTGTGGTGGTGTGTGCTATTAGTTTAGGTTGCTAGACACAGACGAGAAACTAGATCGGAGTTTCACAGAAAGCGAAAAGATACAGCGATACATGTCAGAACAAGCAAAAGAAATGGTATCACTAAGATCGATTTTGAAAGTGCTCTATGCAAGCGAACGTGCAGAAGGTGTCGGAGCCAAGGTGAGAAGATCCATCGGTGTGACAGGGATGAGAAACTTCACGCCGTTCCTCCTGCTTGACCACTTCAACGTGGCGCCGGAGGCTGGGTTCCCGGACCACCCGCACAGAGGCCAGGAGACGGTGACGCTCCTCATGAAGAACTACATGCTACACGAGGACTTCACGGGCAACTCCGGAGTGTTGAGACCGGGCGACTTGCAGTTCATGACTGCCGGGAAGGGTATCTGCCACTCGGAGATGCCATACTCGGAGGACGGAAGCAACGTCGAGGGCATGCAGTTGTGGGTGGACTTGCCTAAGGAGTTGAAGGGCTCGAAGCCCAGGTACAGAGACTTGAGGGCGGAGGAGATCCCGGTGGTGCGCGCCAACGACAAGGTGCAGGTCAAGGTGATCTCCGGGAAGTCGTACGGCGTCGAGTCCGTGAAGGAGCTCGCGTACACCCCGATGAGCTACTACTGGTTCACCGTGCAGCCCGGCGGAGAGTTCGAGCAGTACCTGGACCCGGACTTCAACGGGTTCCTGTACCTCTTGGGCGGCGAGTTAGAGCTCGAGACCAAGAAGGGCAAGGAGGCCGTCCAGGAGCACAACACCGTCTTCTTCAACAGGGACGGAGACGGCATCAAGGGCTCTGTGCCTGCTGGCTCTGCCAAGGAGGCCAACTTCGTCGTCATCTCGGGCAAGGCCTTGGACCAGCCGATCGTGCAGTACGGTCCGTTCGTGGAGACGTCCAAGGAGGACATCTACCGGGCCTACAACGACTACCAGAGCGCCTCGAACGGCTTCGAGCGGGCCAAGGGTTGGGCCTCGGAGATTGGAAGCGGTGTCGATGAGAAGCTTTTCAGAACCAAGTCCAACTCGCTCATCCACGACGGCCTCTCTCTCCATCCGGAGGAGCACAAGGAGATTCCTGCCAAGGACGAGTTGTAAGCAAGCCCGGCAACACCCCTATATAGCACACAAACAGGAATTATGTACATTAAGCTTTTATAACATTAATAATGACACACAAAATATTATCAATGGCTGGGAAATGGGAAACAAGAAAAAAATAAATGTAATCGTGGGAGGAGCGGAAGTAGGATTCTCCACACAGACAGCGCCGGCTATTACTGCACCGGCTACACTGCGATAGTGCTTCAGGAACGGATGCAGGTAGACAGGTGGTGGAGGCTTGGCGGGTTGGAGAGCCAACAAGAGCAGAAGGGACGGACCGGCAGCCAGAGATGTCGCTTGATCAGCTGAAGCAGCGGAAAAGGGCAGCGTACAGCTGCGATCGATGCAAGCAACGGAAAAGAGCATGCAAACGGTACGACGACCAAGGAAAGAGGTTGTTTGATAACGTGGCGCCGTGTGAACAGTGCAAGAAGACCGGGTCGTTGTGCAAGACAACCATTGTGCGCAAGAAGCGGACGTTCTTCTCCGTGAGCGAGAGCTCTTTGGTGCAGTTGAAATGCTTGACCAAGATCGTGAAGGCCATGTTCCCCGAGTGCGATCCCAACAAGTACGGGGATATTGAAAATATCGCCAAGGTGTTGTACGTGAAGCTGCCTAAGGAGGAGGAGGAGGAGGAGTCGTTGCTGCCGCACGTTCTGCACGACGACACGCTGACGTCGGGCTCCACGGCGGAGACGGCGTCTGTTCCCTCGACGGTGTCCCCCGCCACGGCAGAGGAGCACGGCTCGATGGTGCAGAAGATAGCAAGCCAGATCGACGCCTTGAGGAGCCTCACGAACAGTGCGAACGGCACCAATGGCAACAAGTACATGGCTCTGGAGAAGGCAGCGATGGCGTCAGCGGAGGGAGACGTGACAGTCAAAAAGGAGGTCAAGGACGAGACAGCAAAGGACGAAGCTGTGGAAAAGAATAAGCCCGTGACACAGCTCAGTCAGCTCCTCATAGGTCTTGGAGGCGCCGAGAGGTTGTTTACAGCGTTGCTGGAGGTGGAAAAACGCCACTCACACACAGAAGTTCCTCCCCTCGATCACAACAACTCGCTCACCTCGATCACCAGACAGCGGAACCACATCACGTTCCACCCTTCGTACGTCATTAATGGTAATGACATTGAGAAGTTCCTATTTCTAGACGACATTCCGAGGCACGAGTGTGAGTTCTACACCAACATCTTCTTCAGGCGCATTCACGAGCGATACTTTCTTTTCCGTGAAAACCACTTCCGGAGTAGACAAAGCGAGTTCTTCAAGCTCTTGGATTCGAAGAACGCCGACATCACCAAATCGAATTTCACCAACGAGGAGATCTGTGTCATCTACCTAGTATGGATTCTTGGCCGCAAGAGTTTCCTGTTACAGCCACAAAGCGAGACCGAGATTGCCGCAGAGGACCTTGTTTCAGATTATGTCATAGACGACTACTTGAATGCTATACATCTATGTTTGTCTGGCTGTTTCTTCTCAAATGACCTCAATACGATCAGAATGCTCTACTTGACAAGCTTGTTTCACTCAACCATTAAAAATAGAAACGTGGCTTGGCATTTGATGGCCAACAGTTGCATCAAGTGTGTCGGGCTAGGCTTCCACCGACAGTTCCCCGTTTCGAAGCTGTCCAAGGTAGAGCAGGAAGACACAAAGATAGTGTGGTGGTCTTGCTTCCGTTTGCACATGAACAACTGTGCCATTCTGGGCCGTTTACCCAACATTTCACTTTATGAAGTTGACCTAGAGCCTCCCAAGTTGGACTTTATTGACGACGAATTGTTCAAGTGCTCCTATTGGGACGGTATCAAACTATTCAAAATCATGTTTGCCATTCTCAAAAACAGGGAATATCTTATCAAAAGTAAAAATCCTTGGTGTTCACAAAATTTTATTGAAGTGTTACAGATTAACAAAGACTTGACAAACTGGAAGGAGAGTCTAAGCCCTGAGGTAAAGGATTTCGTGGCTCCAAACGGTAGACGTTGTATTATAAAACTACACATGCAATATTATCATTGTGTCTTGTCTTTAACGGTGCCATATCTAATAGCTTACTCACTAAGGCCCAAGAAATCAAGTGATTCGAACGAAGAGATTATAAAGTTCTTGTCCATGGGAATCAAGTCCTCGATGGATCTTGTCGAGTTGATCAAAGCCTCCTCATGTGGTGTTGATTTCAACGGATTATTGTACTATGACCTCTTTTATGCTTACAATGCATTGATGTTACTATTGCTTGGCTTCACCTTGATCAAACATGGTGTAAAGGACAAGGAAAGCGAACAGTACAATGTTTTAGTCGACATCCTTTACCGAGAATACAGTGTTGACATTCAATCGATATTGAGCACAATAAATGAAATCAAAGATATCAACACGCGTTATGGTTCAACAGCAACAAGTGTTATGAAAGATGCAAGTAATAATATCACGCTACTTCTAAAGTATTTTAAAATTACAAATGATGGTACTTCTGAAGGTAACACATCTCAACCTGCCAATCCATTCAGCTTATCTTCTGGACAGGTACCCGTCTCCGATAACATACCTATTATACCCCAAGATCAATCAACTATGTACATGGGTGACACCAACAACATACATTTGAGTCCATCGTCTCCGTTTGACAGTTTTGTCAATGCAGATAACGAGTTTTTTGAGATAATACAAAGCATTAACACTGAAATCCAACCTAAACCGCTTGGACTAAATGACAAAATCTTTTGGGATTGGAACAAAATGTTTTCCATGGACGAATAGGAGTAGAAAAGTTTCTCCACCTTTTTGTCGCTGTTGTAATCTAATTTTAACGTTTCAGCTTTTTCCATCTCCTTCCCTTACCTAATAAAAACTTCTTCCGTGTATCTTTAAAAAAATTGTAACTACTTCTTTAATAACGAAGTTAATCCAAAAAGTGGCAATTAACAAATTTTGTGCCTTGCAGTTGATCTTAAAGCTCAGATTTTACATAATGGATGCCCAACCAACTATCGTCTTCCTTTCTTATAATTTTTGTTTTGCCTTTTGTTGTTGATTGCAACTATATCACCGATCTCGGTCTTTGCTCTTTCCAAGCTGACAGGTTTGCTTCCAATATATTTCCCGTTCTTTTCTCGGTAACATCTCAAATAGTCATCTGCGTCGGCAAAACTGATAAACGCAAATCCCTTATTTTCACCTTTCACATCATCACGGGGAACTTTGACTTTAGAGAGGGAAGGATATTCAATGAAAGTGCTCACTAGAAGATCCTCATCTACATCGTTCCCAATATTTCCCACAAAAAGTCGGTAATGGCTTGGATCCCATTCAATAAGTGTCTTATCATGCCAAATTCTACCGGTTTTAGGATCATGCCTTGTCACTGCCGTTTTGCTCAGTTCGCCATTACCATCATTGTCTTTCTTTGTGGTCTTTATCCTTTCCAAATTTGGATCTATGATAGCTGTTTGCTCACTGTGTAGATATTTGTTGGGGCGGAATGCAGCCGCCATACGACGATCCGAAACCTTGTAGGAATTGTATTTTTTTTTTGGTGCCTTTGACTGTTTTCTGTCTTTCATCATCATTACAAGTTTGTTGACTTACAATGTAACAAAAGCATCCATTAGGGAAATAAAGGGCTCGGAGAACTAAAATCTAAAAGATGTAAAAAAAGTTTCAAAATATGTTACCATATTGACTCGCAGTCGCTCAATTATTTATGACATTCATGTTGAGCTAAGAAAATCTTCCCAGCTACATCCTATCAGCCTTGACGTTGAGAAAGAAAGGGTGCTGATAAAGTAAAGCTGCTGGCTAACATTGTCATGCTACTGCCTATTATTAGACCATTTGGAGGTGTAAGGACGTCACTTTTCATGGCGTCCATGAAATCATCATTATTTTCACCAAGATTGTCCAACGTTTTTTTTTCAACATCATCTAAAACGCTATTCTTTAGATCTCAATTCCATAACAATAAAGAGTCTAAAGATTTGAGAAAAAATGATGGTAAAGATATTTTAGTTCCTCACCAAGGGACTGAGATTCCGGCCGAAGTTTTCGAAAAGAAGCAAGTTATTTCTAGACGTATACCAGGTGAAACAAATCAAGAGAACGACTTAAAATCAAGATTCCCAGCCTCTCTGAATTTTGAAAAAGAAGCTGTTCCAACTTTGCTTCCACGTCCTGGTGTGCCTGCTCCAAACAAATATCCATTAGCGAGACTTTACGATGCTTTGACTAAGAAGACAGAACCAGAACTTATATACGAAGCTGAACCCCACAAATTATATTTTGTCTTCTGTTATGCATTTGCTATGTTATTCATTCTCTACGGACTAAATGCATTTAATATTGGATATGGCCTTGCATGGGGGATGTATGAAGGTAACGAAATGAAAATGAATGAAACTCAATTGACTATTCAATTGGTAATGCATCTCGCAATAGTCACAACCCTAGCATCAATGCCATTGCTTGCAGGTCTTGCCTTTATACTTGCCCCATCTAGATTGATCAGAAGAATTTGGTACTTGCCACCAGTGAGTTCTACAGGCGCTTCCAGACCTGACGGTCAAGCCTTCGTTAGATTTACCACCCATCCCCTTTTACCAAATCGTCCAACCCCTGTTCATACTTTTCCTCTGGGAGTACTCCAGAAAAGTATCACTGCCAAGGTTTACAGTGGCAAAGGATTTTATGGAACCAACGATTCTTCGTTTTTTTTCTTTTTGAGAGAGGAAGGTAACAAAATCCCATTTATAGTCGATAGAAAGGGATTCTTTTGGGGAGATGGTCGTGTTTTCGATTTATTATTCAGTAATGACTCTATTGAGAAAGTCGAAAGTGCCAAGAAGATAGATGAAGTTTACGGAGACCTTATAAGGGAAAGAAAGAACAAAGAAATGCAAATGCGTAAAGAGTTGGGTTTTGGTTGGAAAACAAAAGCCAAGGCTAAGTTAATGAAAGAGGATATCGACAAATTAAAACAGCTCGTTACAGGAACTTCTGTTCCTGCTGTTAAAGCTGAGGAGAAGACCAATAATGGGATGGAAAAAGGCGACAGTAAGTTGCACAAGGAAAAACATGATTAAAATGCGACTCTCTTCGTTCCCCGACATGTAAATAGATCCCTTTCACGGAAGTCAAATTAACTTTTGCAACGTAAATAGATAAAATGAAAAACACTATTTACTTTTACATGAAAAAAAGGAAAATCATGCTAATAATGTAACATTAACCCGTGTCAATAATACACAAGGTCCACATATCCAACCTCTTTCGATATATATAATAAAATAACCTTCCTAAACCGATCGACTTTAAAATTATAGCCGAATAACTTAAGCTCTGATGTGCCACCGTCACCTTTTCCCATTAACGAGATCAACCCAAATTCATTTAAGAACTGCTGCCAGAAAAGAGCTAGCAGATCACTTTCTCTTTCGTTAAAATTCTTGAACTCATCTATTCTGTAACAATCGAAAAGCGGATCAATATCCTGTCTGAGCACTTCCGACTCGTAAAATTTGAAGATGTCAAAGTCCCTAATACCGTGTTCAAAAATAAACCAGTTTTTTAAATTGTTGATTAGCTTGCTGTTTATAAACTCGTCAAAAAAGGCCAATCTTTGCAAACTCTTGTGGCCTGCGAGGATGCTTAAAAGCTTCTTGTAATTATCCTTATTTAACGAGTCTGTAGATAACCATATGTTTTTCAATTTATGATGTTCTTGCAAAAAGCTCAGAACAGACTCAATTTGACAATCCTTGCAATTTTTCGTTGGGTTGATACGAATATCGTGTATGTTGAGCATATGTGGAGACAGACACGAAAGAACCGTATTCTTGTAGTTCAGCTCATCATTCGTGCTGCAATCCGCGTGCTTGATTCCTTTATGAGAATATTCGTAAATTTGTAAGCTTAACCATTCGATCTGCTGGAAAGGAATCAGTTTGACCAGGTTCGAAACCAACTCGCTTTGATCCGGACCAAAAAAACAATCTTTCAATTCAAGTTTTTTAAGAGAAGAAAAAACGTATTGTTGCTTCCCATCTTTTTTCTTCAGCAAGGGCGTGAAGAACGAAAACCATGTTGGTGCAGAAAGATGATTGAAATCTGTTTTATCGAATTTCAACTGTAAAACTTCCAACCTGGATAGAACATCATAATCACTGAAATTACATGCAATTTTTTCAAGTACATTTTCTGTGTTTTCTTGGAACTTCAGTCTCAATTTTGTCAACTTAGTCAGGTGTTTCAAAGGCAATTCCATGAAATCATCATTCTCATAAACCATTATTTTCAACTGTCTCAAGTTAGGCGTCTTGAGTAACAATCTGGAAACATAGCGCAGCGAGAACTTGGATACAATCAAGTTTTCTAGATTAGGCGTGTAATCTAACAAGAGCAAGAGACAGTCAAACATCGTCATTTTGGAGTTGATGAACGACAGCTGGTGCGCAATGTAACCTAATTCCTCAGGGGAAAGAAAATAATCTATTGTACTATTCCAAATCAGCTCATCTTCGCTCGCTTTGCTATCCTTCGACCGTTTCCAAGGCGATGGTTTCAAAGCAAGATTGATCTCAATCGTCTTGATGTACTTCCCATGAGAGGGGTTGGTCAAAACATTATAAACCAAAAGCAAAACGCTTTTTGCATCGACAATACTTGACATATTGTGGTAAACCCACCAACTTTCAGTCTCCAAAGCCTCGTCTTTGAAATTTCCAAAATGCTTCTGAATTATCAATTCCTCTTCGTCAGCAATATAGTCAAGATCCATTATCCTCACATGTTTGTATATATTTGGCTCCACTTTCTTTTTAAGGACCGAACACGTCATACTGAGCGACACAATGTCTTGGATCGATACATTACTGCAGATGTTATCTAAAATATTAACAGGGAAATCCTTCAAGTGTAATCGCTTGCCTTTCTTTTTCAAACATTTCTTGTGATGGTGAGAGGTCGATCTTTGTACTTTGTGCATCAACATCTCCAAATTTGGCTTATCTTCGTGGCTGCTTGCAGCTGACGAGCATCGCCTTGAAAAAGATGTCATCGCCACTGTCCGGTATGGGTAGTCTAAGTTACAGTCGAAGCACGTAGCCACGATCTTCGGACCGATCCAAGTTTATCGGGCGGCCGTGCAGGAAAGCAATATAGATTGGACTGTACGAGCTTTACCGTTCACGCGATAAGAAAATTTTCATGCTCACAGCTCCGTTTCAAATCCTGCAGCAAGCAACCATTCCCGGCCGCGTGACTGGAAACCATCCCAAACCAGTTGTTGGACGAGTCGAACGGTGTTATCTGCAAGGTGTCCGTCTCTTCTTGCAACGGAAAGTGGCACCAAGCTTCCTGAGAGACAGAATCGTTGCAGTTCGTCAGGGTGGGACTGTAGAAATTTTTCACCCATCCTCAGTAACTGCTCAGCAAGGCGTATGTTGGTCGGGGCGCTACTTTGTAAAATGGAAATGAGAGTTGGGAGGTAGTTAGTCTTGAGGATTTCAAACCCATCATCATCGTGTATAACATTCAGGTTTTTGAGTTCTGTGTGGGTGAGTTTGTCGATACGTTCCAGATCGGAGGGTTTGTTTCCGGCTTTTTCGTCACTCACGTTTAAGCTGGTGACTTCGAGATCGACATCACTGAACTCGAAGTCTGCATCCTTCTCTTTAAAAGACTCAAGGATGTTTTTCTTCTCTATGTCTTGCTCATTATGGGGATTGGGTAGTGGGCCCAGTTCTATGTCGGCAAGACTTCCATCCTCTTCATCGTCTGTGTTAATCTCAATGAACTCTAGTATGTTTTTTTTAACATGTTTAATCCAGGGGTGGTTTTGCAAAGTTCGGGCTCTAGATCGCAAGGTCGGGTTGTATTGGAAGCAGGATTCTAAAAACAGTTTGCAGCCGTCGCTTATTCCATGCGGATAGTCTATTTTGGTTCCACTCCCCACAGCATGGCATGCACTTAAAGGGCCACGGTTGCTGAATGGTGGGAACCCGGTCAGCATTTCCAGCACTGTTGCACCCAGTGACCAGATATCCGACTTGGGTGTCGCCATACGGTGAAGTATGATTTCGGGCGCAAGCCAATATGCAGAGCCATTGGCGGCTATCTTCTGCAGTTGCTTATTGCTGTTTTCTTTGCTGACGAGATGGTAGTCATCGTAGTCTTCTGTATTTTCATCGTCCCACTGGAAACTCAAACCAAAGTCGCAGAGTTTGATCACCCCATGCGGAAACAGTAACACGTTGGCTGCTTTGACATCACCATGCACAATACTCAGATTGGCAAGGTATACCAATCCCTCTAAAACTTGCGCCGTGATACCTGCACTAATAAGCTCGGAAACGCACTGCCGAGGCTGTGACCTTATGTATTTGAGTAAGGAACCGTGTGCTGAATATTCCATGATAATGTATAGATGCCGAGGGCTTGGCAGAGTGTGGTTGTAATGCCTCGGAGTGGCTGAGAAGGAAGAAGTTTCTCCTTTGTGCGCAACAGTACCCTCCATGTAATAGTGGAATATCGACACAATGTTTCGATGGTTCAGTCCTCTCATTATTTCTACTTCATTCAACAACGAACATAGGATATGCTGCCGCAGTTCGTTTCTCATCTCCGGATCCCTCGCTGGTGTGTTTGGTTTCGATGCCTTTTTCATCGGAGATTCCAGCATGTAACGGTGCGTCACCTCCTGAATATTAATCACTTTCATGGCGTATATCTTCCTCGTATCTGTAGAGTAATGTATTTTGTAAACCCTTCCAAATCCACCATTTCCTAGTAGCTGCAACTTATTGTTGTATTTTAGAAATTCATCGTGTGTAAGGGTATATTCTTCATTTTTCCTCATTCCACTCCCCGTTTTTCCATGACTCGCTACTCGATCTATTCGTCCCATCTGTGGCAACTCAACATAAGCCCGAGCTGGTCAGATTTTCACTATGTTGAAGGTTAAATAAAGGAGAATTGACGGGTCTTTGTAGTCGATTCTCCGAGACATGAAACGCGTACCCCTTTTCGGGCCCGCTTACGTAGGCAAGCAGACAGTAAATTGTACGCTGTCTTGGGAGAACGATAAGAAGGACTAGAAGGGCTTGATGCCTCTCGATGTGAAGAGTGAACAAGTGGATAACATTCAAGATATCCTGTAAAGCTACACGGTTTCTGTGATATTATTATTACTCCTGAAAAAATGGCCAAATGTAGGTGCATACAGCCCTAGATAAGGCCATGTCTATATGTGTGATTATACGGCTTTGTATGGTCTCATGGCTTACATCTACCGGTAAATCTTGGGTAGAGAGAACAGTCTCTGACGGTAAATCTGTTACATAACCATGCCAAAATTCTCTCCGTACCGAGACCGTAACCACCGTGGGGACAGGTACCGTAGACTCTTTGATCCACGAACCAGTAGTAAGGGGCTGGGTCCAATCCTTCTCTCTTGAAGGCGGCTAACAACTCGTCAATGTCGTCAATTCTCATGGAACCACCAGTGATTTCACCGACAGTTGGCATCAACACATCCACGGACTCGGTGACTAGTGGGTCGTCAACACATTTCTTCATGTAGAATGATTTTATGGCGACTGGGAATCTGTTCAAAAGGATTGGCACACCGATGGTGTCGGTCATTTTTCTCTCTGCAGCTTCAGCAATGTCATCACCGAACTTGAAAGGTTGTCCTTCTTCGTTAGGAATGCCGTTTTCGTTCAACCACTCGATGGCATGAGCGTACTCCATTCTCTTGAATGGCATTTGAGGAGGAACAAATCCAGGGTTCAACTGCTTGACCAAAGGACCTGCGACAGGGTCTTCCAAGACGTATTGGATGGTCTTGGTGATGACGGTCTCGATGTGCGTAAGCAAATCTTCAAAAGTCAAGAACGAGAGTTCTGCCTCTATGTGTGTGTATTCGGACAAGTGTCTTCTGGTGTGGGACTTCTCAGCACGGAACGATTCCTGGATACAGTAGACGTCACCGAGAGCAGGCAACAAGGTCTCGAGGTATAGCTGGGACGACTGGGTCAAGTAGGCTTCTTCACCGTAGTAGTCCATCTTGAACAAGGTGGAACCACCTTCGACCTGGGTCTGGACCATACATGGAGGAGTGACTTCACACAAGCCTTCTTCCTGGTAGACTCTTCTGATGGAAGCCAAGAGGGCGGCACGGACCTTCATGACTGCAGAAAGCGTTTCACCACGCAAGGTCAAGTGTCTTCTGTCGAGCAAGAGCGAAGGGTCGGCGTCCTCGGCAACCTGGTTGGTGAAGGAGTCCTTCCCACCTGGCGCCAGGCCAATGACCTCGTAGTAGTCCGCAACCAGTTCGACACCGCCTGGGGCAGACTTCCCCTCTGGCAACTTGACAATGGTACCGTAGATAGCAACGGTCGATTCGACCGTCAACTGCTGTGTCTGGTACGCGTTGGCCAACGGGCCCGAAAGAACACACTGGACGTACCCAGACCCGTCTCTGAGGACAATGAAGGCAACACCCTTCTGGACTCTCAATCTGTGGATCCAACCCTGCACCTTGACTCTCTCGTCGATGTTCTTCGAGATCTTAGCAAGCTTGATCGTCTTGGCTGTAGGCAAGCTCTTGTCCTCGGCGATTGTGATCTTCATTGCTTCCAGCATCTTGGCGCTTTCTTCAGCGTCCTTGGCAGCCTTCTCCTCCGCCTGTTTCTTCGCCTTCTCCTCTTTCTTCTTCAATCCTTCAGCTCCCTTCTTAGCTTTCTTGAGTGCAGACGCAGAGATTTCGTAGTAGCCCGCATCAGACTCCTCAGTGGCGTCCTTGTGCACAAAGATCTTTGCATCTGCCTGGCAGACGTATAGTGCATATGCGGCAGACTGGTATGGTGATCCTTCAGCGCCAGTTGCACTGGCGGCGTCGGCTCCGGCGGTTGGGTGCACGTACACGGTAGACATATTTATTCTATGGCTTAGTGGGCTGGCGTGTAACCTGTTGCTTGTCCACGATCAAGCGTCTAAAAGAAGTGCTCATCCGACCAATCCATGACTCAAAAGTCTCTCCATGTCGTGAAAAACGTCCACCGCAGACGCAAAAGACGGCATTCTCGAAAAAAAAGTCCCCGCGGGCGATCGGCCCGGTTCGTTTTTGGAACGGTCCCGAGGACATGAATTTTCCAGTGAAGGCAAGAGACCCGGACAGGTGGGGTAGGGCCAGCAGCAGGCTCTGCAAGGGGGCTGCAGGAGGAAACAACCACAGACATAGTACCTACTGCATCAGCACATTGTTTTCTACTGCTACGATCAGTGTGTCCACCATGTTGTCTGCGACCGTTAAGAAATACACAGCACGCAGCGCAGCCGGAGTTGCAACCATGGCCAGAAGCTACCATACACTCGAATCGCTAGCCAAAACGTCGCCGTACACTGCGCTCATGAGGCCGGATGAAGACGTTCCGACGCCGGACAAGGTGAGTATTGCGGCGTCAAAGACCCCGAGACAGTTGAAGTCTGGCTTCTTCACATACACGTACCCGACGGAACGGAAGGCGTACGAGTTCTTGAGCAGCTCCACGCGGGCCATGCTTGATCTCGGCTTGGACCCGAACGCGGAGCCCAAGTCCCAATTCTTCAGAGACATTGTGTCCGGGAAGACCACGTACGTGTCGGAGAAGGACGGGGTGCATCCGTTTGCGATGGCCTACGCCGGGTTCCAGTTCGGGAACTTTGCCGGCCAACTAGGAGACGGCCGGGTGGTGAACTTGTTCACGGTGAAGAACCCGGAGACGGGGAAGTCGTACGAGCTCCAGCTCAAGGGCGCTGGTAAGACGCCGTTCTCGCGTTTTGCGGACGGCAATGCTGTGCTCAGGTCGTCGATTCGGGAGTACGTCATCTCCGAGAGCTTGAACGCCATTGGGATTCCCTCCACGAGAGCGTTGGCGATCACCGCTTTACCTGAAAACAGGGCGCAACGGTCCGGCGCCGAGATCTGCGCCGTTGTCTGCAGAATGTCTCCAACGTGGCTTAGAATTGGCCATTTCGACTACTGTCGGATGAAGGGGGACAGGAAGGGCCTACTGGAGCTCTGCGACTACATCAACGGCGAGGTGCTGGACGGTAAGAAGTACACGAAGGAGTTGGAGGACTTCATCGCCGGTGACGAGAAATTGAAGCAGTTAGAGCTGACCGACTACGATAAGCTCTTTTTGGACATTGTCATCCGGAACGCCAAGTCGGTCGCGTACTGGCATACGTACGGGTTCTTGAACGGTGTCTTGAACACGGACAACACCTCTGTGCTTGGGTTGGCGATCGATTTCGGGCCGTTTGCAATCATGGACAAGTTTGATCCGAACTACACCTCGAACAGCGAGGACCACACGTTGAGATACTCTTTCAAAAACACTCCTTCGGCGATATGGTTCAACATGGTTAAGTTGGCCGAGTCTTTGGCCGAGATCTTGGGGGCCACTCCGGAGCTCTTGAAGGACGAGAACTTCCAGAAGAACGGGTTCCCGGACGAGAAGTCCATTGCGGCCGCCACAGCACGAGTCAACAGTCTTGTTCAGGCTGCCGGCGACGTCTACGAGAAGGTTTTCATCGAGGACTACCTGCGGTTGGTCTGCGGCCGGTTGGGCATCACACCAAAGGAGTCGGACAACTCGGAGATCCTGGGTCTCTTGTTCGAGACGTTGCAGGTGACTAAGCTCGAGTACAACAAGTTCTTCACGATTTTGCAGAGCTTGCCCTTAAGGGACGACGACTTTGACGCCGGGTTGGCCGCGTTGGCGTTTCTCCCAGAGTCGCTGCAGGCGCCCGAGCAGAAGGAGGAGCGGGACAAGGTGTTGAAGGAGCTCCGGGTCTTCCTCACGATCTTCAGGGCTCGTGTTGAGGAGGAGTTTCTCACGGACGAGGTCCGGCTGGAGCGTGCACGGGGATCCAACCCGCTCTTTGTTCCTAAGAACTGGGTTTTGGACGACGTGATCTCGTATACGACGGAGAAGCTCCGGGCGAAGGCCGGCGAGGCCGAGGCCGGTGCGTACTTGAACAAGATCATGAAGATGGCGAACAACCCGTACGACCGGAGCAGGTGGGGCGAGGAGCTCAAGGACGTGGAGGAGAGATGGATGTCCGACGTGGACGACTCGAAGATGATGCTGAGCTGCAGCTGTTCGAGCTGAGGCGGTCTACGCGGAATACACGAGTGTTGTTTTTGGCAGATATTGTATTTAGTTAAATAATGAAAGCGGGTGCCCGACACGGGCGCCTCAGGCGGTCAACTTGGCGGTGACCTCGGCAAACTCCTTGCCCTGGATCTTGGCGATCTCGAGCTCCAACGCGGTGGGGACCCTGCTGCCGTCGGCGCCGGCAATGGTGCCTGCGCCCCACGCAGACCCGCCGTGGACCTCGTTCAAGTTGGTGAGCTGCGGGAACACGGACGCAAACCCGAGCGGCACGTAGATCATCGAGTGGTGCACAAACGTCGAGAGCGCTGTCACCGCCGTCATCTCGTTGCCTCCGCCCGTCCCCGTGGAGACAAACAAGCCGAACGGCTTGTTTTTCAAGCTGCCCTTAGCCCAGAGCGAGCCCGTGGAGTCGAAGTACGCCTTCAACTGCGCAGGCATGTTGCCGTACCGGGTGGGGATGCCGAACGTCAGTCCGTCGCACTCCGTCAACGTGTTCAAGTCCGAGATCGGGTATGGCAACTTGCCTGGCGAGCCCAATTTCTTCACTAGGCTCTCTGGCAACGTCTCCTGGACCTGGTAGATCTGGCATTCGTGGCCGGCGGACTCGACTCCGCTCTTCACGGACTCCGCCATCTTGGCGATGTGGTGGTACAACGAGTAGATGACGATGTTCACTTTCTTGGCGGACATGGCTTTGTTTTCGCTGTGCGTGTTTGCAAACGACGTCCTCGAGGCAATTGGTGCCACCCTTGCTTCCACCGCCCCTGGAGGGCAGCCCGTGTACCTTTTATATGCTGCTGCTGCTGCTGCTGCTCCGTACAGCCCGTGGCCCAGTTCCGGAGAGGCTGCGTGGAGTCAGCAGCCTTCGCTGACATAAGACTCGCGCCGCTTCTTAGTAAGGACACCTCATCTTCTGTTCCGCGGAATGACGACAGCGACAAGTCCCGGGAGTGCTTACCTAATCACCTTTCTTCGTTTTCTCGCGAAATCCGCACGTGACTGCCACGCCGATCTCTGTCGCGCCGCGACACCGGCTGCTGTCGCAGCTTCCTTCTGCATCGGGAAATACCACAGATGATTTTCGGCCGTCGCCCTGTTCTGCACCAAGCCCACGGGTGCACCTCACACTAATTGCAGAGCCGCCATTTCTGTGTCTATCTTCTCCCCCTGAACCACATCAGTCACAAAAGATTGCGGCAATAAAGACCATGCACAAATACTGCCGAGATCCACACGGGGCAACAGCATCCTTGCCCTCTCGATCTGCCTAAAACGGCAGTCCGCCTGCCCCTTTTGTCGGGCGCCGGAGGCGCCCGGCTGTTGGCTGCGCAGCACGCAAACTCGGTAGCACGCCACGCCGGGCTGTTGCTACTTCTTCTGCGTGTGTCACGACGGCTTGCACCCCTATCTGACCTATCTACCTCGATGCCATCTTTCGAAACCTCACTCCGTCCCCCGTTGTCCCTGCCCACGTTGTGCGCTCGGCAATAGCGCCCCCCCCCCCCTCTTCTCTGTCTTGCCCCGTTGCGCTCGGCACCCCGCTGCGCCGATCTTTTCGACGCTCGGAAGCCGCAGCAGCCTATTATAGCGCAGACATTCACTACAGCCGCAGCCCCGTGCGCGCCCATGCGTGCAGATACCCCCCGGATAGGAACCTAACGCTCAGGCAGTGTGGCCGCAGCGAGGGCTCGCAGGGTTCCTCGGCTCAAGCATCGGCAAAACGGGGCCGAGTACATAGAATGCTCGGCTGAAGGGTCGGGCAGGCATCGAGAATATAAATGCTCCTGTCTGCCTCGGTCGGATTGTGCAGACCAGCGAAAGAGCCAGGAGGTGCAGGAGAAGGGGTGATTGAGCTGTTTCTCGGTCCTTAGTTCGCCAGCATCACTCCAGACAAAAAGCACCAAGGATGTTATTCAGCAAAGCGATCGTTGCAGCATGTATGCTCGAGTTGGCAGCGCCATGGGCTGCAGCTACTGCAGAGGCAGACCACAAGTATTTATCGCTCAAGGCGTACAGAGAGTACGTGACTGACGAGAGATTGGTGAAGCGGTCCAGCAAGTCCAGCAAGTCGGACAAGTCGTCGTCGTCGTCGTCGTCGTCGTTCCAATCGGACTTGGACTTCCTGAGATTGGGCTTCTACATGTCGCTGCAGGTGGGGTCGAACAAGGACCCGGTGAAGGTGGTGGTGGACACGGGATCCTCGGACCTGTGGTTGCCAACGCCGGACGTGTGTGCAGACAGCGACAGCGACAGCAGCAGCAGCGACGCTTCCGACAGCTCCAGCAAGAGCAAGCCTAAGGACGACAGCGACGATGACGACAGCAGCTCCAAGAATACCTTCAACTGCAAGAAGTACGGCTCCTTCGACCCTAGCAAGTCCAAGACGTTCCACTCCAACAACACCGAGTTTGGCCTCAGCTACGGTGACACCTCCGTCGCCATCGGCGTCTGGGGTCAGGACACCGTCACCATCGGCAACACCAGCATCAGCAACGTCAACTTAGCCGTCGCCAACTTCACCAACGCCAGCAGCGGTATCATCGGTATCGGTTACGAGGCCACCGAAGCCACATACTTCACCCACTCCAAGAACAAGTACAAGTACCTCAACTTCCCTGCCCAGCTTGTCGCCGACGGCATCATCAACAAGGCCGCATACAGTTTGTTCCTAACCGAGCACGGAGACGCCGAAATCTTGTTCGGTGCCGTCGACGCCAACCAGTACTCCGGTACCCTCTACCAGTTCCCAATGGTTCCTGTCAACGCCTCGTCCTCCGAAATCACCAGAACCGCCATCACCGTCAACTCCTTGGCCCTCAACAACGGTAAGCTCGAGGGCTTCGCTCTCCAGGGTTACGTCCCAGCCGTCTTGGACTCCGGTACCACCTTCGCTGCCATGCCTGTCTTCATTGTCGAAACGATTGCCAACTTGCTAGGCTTATCCTTTTCCAAAGAACTCGAGCAGTTCTACGGTGATTGTGACATCGCCGAAGGCGTCAACTTTGTCTGGAACTTCCAAGGTGTCGAGCTCACCTCCCCAGTCTCTTCCTACTTCACCAACATCATTGAAGACGACGAATCCCAGGGCTGTCTCCTCCAAATCAGACTCACTGATGACAATTTCATCATCTTGGGTGACGCATTCCTCAGAGACTTCTACACCGTCATTGACTTGGAAGACGACGTCGCCGCCTTGGCCTACAAGCAGAACAGCACCTCAAGCAGCATCCAAGTCATCAGCAGCTCCATCCCAGGCGCTTCCAAGGCTCCTAACAGCAAGAGCACCTTCGGTGGCAAGAACTCGGTCTACACCTACTACGCCTCCGAATTGACCACCACCGCCTTCAAGAGCAGCAAGATTCCTACCTTAGAAACCGACTTCCAAACTATCACACTCGGCGGCGAAGCTACCGCCAGCGGTGACGCCACCGAATCCTACGATTCCTACTCTGGCTACTACACCGACGAGTACAGCTACTCTGACGCCTACACTGGCGACTACTCCTACTCCTCATACGAGGACACCTTCCAAACATTCGCCACCCAAAACACAGCACACGGCTCCCACCACAGTTCCGCCGCATACTACATGGCCAAGGACAAGACCACTGCTATCTTCACCAACTACGCCAAGGCTGCCAATGCAACCAGCAACTCTGGCAGCGGTTCCAAGGCCTCCATTGTCGCTGCCACCGCCTCCGCTTCTCCATCTTCGAGCTCTGAAAACGGTGCTGCTGTCGCTGCCTCCTACAGCACTGGCTTCGCATTCTTCGCACTTCTTGCCTCGCTATTCATCTAAGGGCAAAGCACCTTTTTTTTGGTCTTTGTCTGTTTGTGTGTTAATAATAACTTACCCCCAGTATTGTTGAATTACTGTTTTATCTCTAAATTTTGAATTCTTGAATGTTATTCTCTCATAGTTACACTGCAGCAGCCCCTACGCCGCCTCCACTTCGCCGCCCCCACTCCGCCCCCTTCCCCTCTTCCCCTCTTCCCCTCTTCCCCTCTTCCCCTCTTCCCTCCTCTAGACATTTTCCCGATCTGCGGAAGAACGTTCCGCAACGAACAACACCGCTTTTCTTCCGACCTTCTCGACAATCTTCCGATCGCACCCCTCGGTTCCTTCTAGCCGCAGGGGCGCCTGCTGCGTGCAAGCCCTCGTCCATGCAGCAAAAACATATTGCCGAGCGCGCCAACTCTAGTGCTAATGCCCCGTGTTGCACCGATCCGCCACAGCGAAGTCAAACAGCTTATCTCAAGCCGCATGCATGTCTCAGCTAGAGTCTAAGCGCTAGCAAAACTGATATCGCGGAAAAGAAAATAGCTCAGAAACAACCGAAGCAGTAGCGAGCGGGCTCCAGTGAGCCTCCGTGGATCTGAGGCTGCAGACACAGCCAGTATTCGTCATGGCTCTACGCAGACAGCAGCCGTCCCGGATGGAAAAGCACCACAGCAATGGTACCGTGTTTCCGCAGACTAATGTCATCGCCAGGGGGCAGACATAAGAAAGATTGCGTTGGTTTCATTCAGCCAGGTACTCCTGTCCAATTAGAGACAGACAAGGTTGTCGAAGATACAGACAATATTGTCGACAGCTTTGCAGCACTCTTTCTTGGCTAAGGAACACAACGGGCAGTATTGGCTGC
Source organism: Pichia membranifaciens NRRL Y-2026 (assembly GCF_001661235.1). Taxonomy (NCBI): domain Eukaryota; kingdom Fungi; phylum Ascomycota; class Pichiomycetes; order Pichiales; family Pichiaceae; genus Pichia; species Pichia membranifaciens. The sequence goes on along the minus strand of NW_017566983.1, from coordinate 1,659,228 downwards.
AAACTGCGAGAAGGAATTGATACTTAGAGTAAAAGGCGAGCTTGCTGGCATGCTTTATCTTGCGAGGGGGTGTAAGGATTCGGAAAATAACGTCTGTGCAAGATGCTCCACGCCAGATCGCGTGCATTGGCGGGCTGCTTTGGGGTTTGCTTGCGTAAGCTGGCTTGTGATCGGCGTGCTTATGTAATCTGGTCGTGTCAAACGGCTTTGTTTACCTTTTGGCCCGATTGGGAATGTGTGCTCGGGTTGATCGTGTTTTCGTTTTTTTCTTGGTTTCACCACGCATGCTACACTACACACACATTTCTAACTTCTTTATCGGTTTCCAGGGCCCCAGTTTGTGACAAGTCTCCTTTCTGTGTGCCGTGCTTTCCAGCAACAGCAATATAAGCCTTGTCTGCGAAATCCCCATCTGCCGTAAAACTTATTCTGACGGAAAGAGAGAGAGAGAGAGAAAGATAGAGGGAAGATATGTGCAGCACAGGAATGCCGACAAAGGAAGATGGCAGCAGCCCCACCACAACTCCGATCACCAGGATCAAATCGATAATTCCCAACTCCAAGTCCAAAAACAACCTCTTCATGACTTTCTTCGACAACACAGACCCGATCGTCAGGTCGTCTTCGCAGTACATCATCACACAAACAAAGGAAGACCTGTACAATGAAAACTACTGGTCGTTGATGATCCCTTCGGCAGCGTACTTTCATGTGTACAACTCCGTCCTAGGTGACGTGTTTGCCATGGTCTACAACAACAACATCAGAAACGAGAAGAACCATTCGTTGTCCACATTCATAATATCCAAGCACGGCTGCTCCGTACACCCGGAAATATACCTTTCTGCAGACTCGAAGTACTACCCGGCAGTGGAAAACTTGAATCCCTCGTTGAAGTCTAGCAAAGTCCGCAAAGCGCTTGCAATCTCTTTGTTGAAAACGTTTGCAGACTTGAACTCCGACATCACAGACTCGCTCTACAGTCAGGCGGACTTACCAAACAAAACCTTTGACTGGGATGAAACGCAAGCAGGCTTGTTGGCCTCGCAAATGACTCTCCTAGACGCATTACCCCCTTCTGATATTGGCTCCTACCTTTATGAACTAGGGTACCTTACCCAGAGCCTATCGACAGCTTCTTATGTTGTCGACGTCATATACACAGATCAACCGGGAAACGAGTTGCTTTCGGAACAAAATAACGCCCTGGCATTTTTGCTCGGTAAACAACTGGAGCAGCTTTTTGATCCCTTGACAGAGTATTCCCCAGAGCCAACCGAAAAAGTCTACAAGCCCCCAATCGACAATTTTTCAAGCTGCATGGAAGAAGACAATGACTTGATATGCTCCATTTGCTCAGAACTGATTACCGTCCAAACCAACTACACAGTGTCCTTAGTGCAGTTTCTGCAGAATTTCATAGTGCCCTTACGCATAAAAGTTTTAGAAGGGAAGCTGCCAGGATATTCCACTGCTAAGTTAAACCAAATATTCCCTCCCACTATAGATGAAGTGACAAGAATAAACTGTATCTTTCTAGACATGTTGAAGCTGGCTCGACCTTATGGTTCCTATGAGATACTGAAAGCATGTGGTACAACGATACCCTACTTCTACAAGGCTCAAATGCGACACGAAGCGGCAACGAAGAACTTTCATTTGAACTATCTCAAATTCGTGGCGGATGTTAATACAAGTGACTGCTCAGATTTGTTATCTCTGGATCAACCAACTGTTGAGACTGCAGTTTATTCTTCGCTAAATCTAGTGAAAATTCAATTAATCATTCAGCGTCTTGTGAAAAACCAAACATGGCCTGATCAGTTGAAAGATAGCGTGAACATATATTTAGACTCCTGTGATGATACCATTTCTTCGTTTGCCAACGATAAATTACTACCTTACAACGGACGTATATTTACCCCCACAGGAAAAATATTAGCAGAAATAGCAAAAGGATGGCCATCTGAACTCCAGTTTGGTTGGCTTACCAGGCGGGTCGTTGCTGTTTTTGATGCAACAGACATCCTTGCCAATAACGTTAGAAACAAATCGGTAATCATCGTCTTTAGCGACCACGCACTCTTTCTAACAATTGATGATGATGAATACTATGCCGACCTTTGGAGAGGTAATGAATCACAGGACACCAATAATGGAAAGAACAAAATCGCTAACACGGAATTGTCGGCATCGATGTCAAACTCAGATTACGTATCAAGCTCAATACATAAACCTTCTGTATCCGATATACTGATGCATTCCCTCACAAATGAGACACCATTAAACAAACTACCTCACATGAGTGTTAAATACTGGGCTAGTATCAATGATTTGCATGCATTGCACTTTGTTTCAAGCGCTCAGTCGGCTGACAATACTCCCAATTCCTATGTCAGATTCTTTAATGAAAAAGATTCCTCCTTCACGGGAATTTATCAGCTCGATAAAGTTTCTGGAAAATATGTTACTGAAGTGCTGGCACGTTCTAAAATATTAAACAAGACTCAATCATTCCATCTTTTTTGTGGCTCCATTTCTAATGATGACTTGAAACCAACAGAAAATTCTGACGATAGTGAAAACCAAAATGGTACAATAACTAAAAGAGTCTATTACACTGCACACGAAGCCTCAACCTATGAGAAGGAAGACACCAAATCACCATTTATCGTACTCTTCAACAAGGAGTACAATGATGATATACTTGATGAATACAATGTCTACGCCTTCATTACTTTAAACTTTGTTAAAGATGACACCATCAGAATGGAAGGTATTTCAAGATGCAGAATTGATGGCCATGAAAAAGAGAAACTTTCCTATGATGTCAACGTAGATATCCTAAGTGCTTCTCTATCGTTAATTCTAAGTGAACTCTTCTCTACTCACATGAGTCTATATAACCCGATGCTAATAGATTACTTACTAACAAACAATGGTCAGGTCAACTCTCAAGCTTCCAAAGTTCTCAATGTTCCACTGGAAGTATTAGATTCTGATAAAACAAAAATCATTGATTCAGTAATGAAAAGTAAAAAGGAGCGGGATATTGTTAATAGCGTTGCCAATGACAAAAAAGATAGAAGGAAATCCTTAGAATTATTATCAGAAGATATAAAGACCAAAAAGTTGACCAAAGCCCTGCAAAAAAAAGAAGTCAAGGAGAACAAGGAAGTTAGATTTCAAGCAGCCCCAACAATGAAGGATCAGTCAAAGACTTCCAACAACCCACCTAGAAATCTAGAAAAGTCAAGTAAAGGAGGAAAAGCTAAAAGTGGGTTTTTCAAGTTTTTCAGCAGACAAAAACCATCGAACAAAACACCAGCAGCTAACAAACAGCTTAAGCGTAATGCAACTGTGGTATATCAGAAAAAAGAATCTACCCAAAAGAATTATGATTATTCTGAGCTGAAGCCAGCTAAGCCTAAAATACAGAAAAAGAAAAGCTCTCAATCGTTTACCCTTTTCTCGCTCAAATCCAACAATCTTAGTGTAGCTAAACGTGAGGCCAAAGTGCAACCTGTCAAAAAGGAAGTTTCTAAACCCATAATTCCCAAACCAAATAATTTTGAGTCTTCTATAGCCAATCCCATCAGTCCTCAAAAGATTGTTGATAATAATGCGACATCTGTCTTAGAAAAGGAAGATATCACTGAAATGGGTCACCGTCTAACGAATAGCCAAACTGATAATACTACATTATCTACAGGAATATATGTCAATTCTCACTTTGAGTTTCCAATGGAATCTGCGCCAGCTTCCCAAAATGTTGATAATGATAAGTCCAGTGCTCCTGTGACTCCTAAGATTGCTAAATTGAAAGATGGACCTGGCCATACCAAGGGATACAAGGACTCTGTTGATCTTATGGGGAAGCTGAATATTCAAATAGAGGATCCTAAAGTCTACGATGACGACTTGTTTGAGTTGAGCTCAAACAATGTCTCTAAAACGTTGCAGAAATCACATGAGCAGTTTAATATTATGAAACCTAAATCTATTCATTCGGAGACTACACAAACCGATGATACTAATGTGTTTACACCAAAAGCCTACGACTTTACACCTGTAACTCAGATATCGAGCAGGAACCCTGCAGAAGTGAAAGACTCTGATTACGTTGACGAAAAGTTTTACAACAATAATATGGCTATCAAGACTGATCAACAAAACAAGAACAATATCATTGATGCTAATGTCAAAAGAAATCCATGGAGGGTGATGACTTTGCCGGTGAAATCTCCTGAAGTGGATCCCGATATGATTAGCTTGCAAAGATCTAAGTCATTCTATACGAGGTTCAAAAACATGCGTGAGAGACAGGAACAAATGTTGAAAGAAAATGGTATGACGCTTGTGCGTGATCTAAGCGACTTGCCGATAAAAGATAGGAAAGCTTTGTCGCAGGGATTTATCTTCAGTCCAAGCATTTGCTCCAATTTGGACAAATCAATACTGGATAACGAGAACACAAATTGGACATCAATGGATAATATTATGCAAAGTACTTCCACTGAAACAGATTTACCTGCCATAGCAAAATTAGCTCCACAAAAACCACCCAACCTCACCACAAAACCTTTAATTAGCTCCCCATCAACGTCTATATCAGTTGTCGAAAGGAAAATTGTGCAAACCAAGCCGATAGTGAAGGAAAGTCCTGAAAATAGCAGAAGTATTTCCACCTCATCGAGTGTTTATTTAACCTCAGAAGACGATGCTTTGAAAACATATGATAACTTGCAAAGTGCTTTGAATGCCATTAACCCATACTCCATGGTAATTGATGACACAAATCAACCAGACATATATGAAGACGAATTGAAAGAAGTTTCAAGTTATCACGTCATTGATGACAATGATGATGCTACTATACTTCATACTCCAGTGTATCACTCAGAAAGTGTTTCCAATGTTAAGCTGTATCAAGATGACATAGATTTTTTCTCTGATTTAGATTTGGATAAGATGGATTTGAACATAGATATGAATTTTCCTGATGTTTCAGAATTGTTAATTAATTCAGTCAACATAAAACAAAAGCCAATGCATAAAAGTAAAAGCTTTGTGACGAATATGGAATCCAACGAAACATTAAGTCCAGATTTTACAATAAGAGATTTAACCATAGGTAACCTCGATGACACGATCATGCATAGCCAAATTGACACTTCTTTCGATTCGGCTCAAACCAATAACTTCAATTCAAATATGCTGATTAGTGATAGAAGAGATGGAACCTACAATAAAAAAGATGGTGCCCAAAAAAGTGGTTTTTCTAGGTCAGATACTGCCTTTGCGTTAAATGCTCTTTTGAAAAACAAGTCTTACGCTTATCTGCAGGATGTTTTTAACGGCGATTATGAGTCATGCGATGACATCGGTTCCAAACCGGAAACAGGACTGATGACACAAATTTTTGATGAGGAATTTTCCGAATTCGAAGACTCAACTTCTGATTCAGTCCTGAGGTCCAAAAAGCAGACAAAGAGCAGCAGATTGAAGAGAGAAATGACAGATTACGACATTGTATATTACCAGAAACTTCTGAACAGTTCAGTGAACTACTTATCGAGCTATACCAACGACGAAGAGGTATACTGATAAATTTATATTCTATAAACAATTTAATTTCGAGTTAGTTTTTTTTTTTTAGTCACAGATTTTTTTTTGAAGAAATTTGAAAGCTGTTTAATTCTAAAATTTCCTTTATTCTTTTCACAATATATATACAAGAATTCTAAATTTTTAACGGAAGATAACTACCCTAGACGTCTATTATTTCTCAACACTTTTGGAAGCCCTTTGATATGGCCCTTGTCGGAATCATTTATTATCATGAAAACACGTCCACTCTGATTCATTCTCCCTGTTCTTCCGGCACGGTGGACTAAGTCTGCTGAATTTTTTGGGACGTCGAGTAAAATAACGTTCCTGATACCTTGGAAATTCAACCCCCTACTCAACAAATCAGTACATACTAGAACTTTAAGTACTGGTTTTGCAGGATCTTCTAGCTTTTGAGCAGGAACAACGAAGGTAGCTACTTTGCGTTTCCTTTCCTCTGCTGTATCCTCTGATGTTATGTATGTCACATCGTGACCGTAACTTTTTGATAACTTTTCTGCAATTTTGGAACAATCTTCTTTTTTATTGACGAAAACAATAACACGCTTTTCATATCCTTGTTCGGTACCGTCACAGTGGATGGCATATAATGCTTGAGCCAAAGCCTTGATTTTCGATCCTTTATATGGTGAAACGGAAGCGTTAATCATTCTGAATTCTATAGATTTCGGAAGCTTGTGCAAACTTGGGGTAGAAATGTTGATAACATCAGGAAATAAATGATCAATTGTTTTATTGAATCTCGAAGGAATAGTCGCCGATGCAAAAACCAAAGATGAGAGATTGGTCATATGTTTAATTATGTTGTTCGTTTCATCAACAAAAGAAGGATCCATCAACGTATCTGCTTCGTCTGCAACACAGAATGAAACTGAACCAAAGATCATCTTCGGATTTTGAACGGAAGGGTATCTTGAAAGAGAATTCAGCTTACCTGGAGTGGTTACCATGATATCGATACCTTTTTTGAAATTTTCAATGAAAACTCTAAAATTAGACTCGGTGTCCCACTTCAGTACGTTCAAGTTGAGTTTTTTCGCAGTATATTCGACAGTCTCATGAACCTGGTCGACAAGTTCATGTGTTGGAACAAGAATCACAGATTTGATACCTGCACGGTGCTTGATGTATGGGCTGGTGGCTTCGACCACTTGTGGCTCGTTCGTCCCATCGTTTCTTATCTCGACATCAGTTGTCATCGTCTGTTGATGTTCCTTGTGACCTTCCAGCAACTGCTGTAGTAGAGGTGCCATATATGCCCATGTTTTACCGCTACCAGTTTCAGCTGCCAGTGTGAAAACTTTCAAGAATTCATGGTTTTGCCTCTTATCGTTAATGATTTTGATAGCTGCAGTCTGGATGGGTGTCGGCCTAATAATCAAGCCATTTAGCTCGCCTTCGGTTTTCACCTTTTTGGTGTTTGAGACGTAGTTTTGCGAGCGTAGAACAGTGTGTGCCTTGATCTCTTCTATTAAAGCACTCCGGATCTCAGGATAAATTTTCAACTCGTTGAAGTCTGTGATCTTGTCCACAAGCTTTTTGATGCCTTCACGTGATCTTTCATCGGGGAGATTAAGGGGAGAATAAGATCCAAACTTGTAAGGTGGGTAATTATCTACAGTCGGAAGTTTGAAATTCTTGGATCCACCTCTTCTGGCGACCCCTTGGTCCTTTCTTGTTGAGCTAGAAGGTGCAGATTTCCCTCTCGAGGAAAAATGGGCCAGACGGAGAAGCGAAGGAGCGGTCTGCCTGTGAAGGGCTCTGCTATGAAGTTCGGCGAACATCTTTGATCTGCTGCAGGTATCCTTCTGTGCTTTTTCGGGCCAGAGGAGAGGCAAGTGGGAAGGATCAGACAGACTGTTAAAGTAGGATGAAAAATCCTAAAATTCAATGCAAGACAGTTCCCGATAGAGTAAGTAAAGAAAAAAAGAGAGGAAAAGTTGAGAAGACGATCGCGACAGCGGAAATGTTGTTTTTGCAAAATGAATTTTGAGATGAGCGGAGAACTCCTGTGTTTACATGAGCAGCGGGTGCTTCTGTGTCCGTCCAGGCCAAGCAGAGACAGGCAGAGGCCGCAGCAGCAGGATGCAGGACAAGACGCCGGTGCAGAAAAGCATGTCAAGGACGCCACGGACACGGGAGCCGGATGTGTTCCACAGATTGAGCATGCCGCGGCGCAGCACGGTGCTGCCGAGCCAGGGAAAAGGCCAGACACGTCAGTGGAAGCTCACGGACTTCGAGATCGGGAAGCGCCTGGGGAAGGGCAAGTTTGGCAAGGTGTACTGTGTGCGCGAGAAGAGCAGCGGCTACGTGTGCGCGTTGAAGGTGATGTCCAAGCAGGAGATCGTGTCCTACCACATCGAGAAGCAGATCATCCGCGAGATCGAGATCCAGGCCAACATCCTGCACGAGAACTGTCTTGCGCTCTACGGCTGGTTCCAGGACGACCAGAACGTCTACCTCGTGGTCGAGTACGCCGCCCACGGCGAGCTCTACAAGACCCTCACCAGGCTCAAGCGCCTCGCCGACCCGCTCGCCTCCTACTACATCTACCAGGTCGCCCGTGCCTTGAAGCACCTCCACAGCAAGCACCTCATCCACAGGGACCTCAAGCCCGAAAACATCCTCATCCACCTCGACCACCGCGTCAAGCTTGCCGACTTCGGCTGGTCCGCCTACGTCGGCGGCGACCCGGCCCCCAACACCGGCAACAGAAGAACCACCATGTGCGGCACTCTCGACTACCTCCCGCCCGAGATGGTCGAGGCCCGTCAGCACGACCAGCGCGTCGATGTCTGGGCTCTCGGTGTGCTTCTCTACGAGCTCCTTGTTGGCCATCCACCCTTTGAGGAGAAGCATGCTGGCGACACCTACAAGCGCATTGCCCGGGTCGACTTCTCCGTCCCCGAATGGGTTGACGCCGACGCACGTGACCTTTTGGCAGGGCTTTTGCGGTACGACGCGGAACGACGTACGACACTTGACGATGTCGTAATGCACAGGTGGGTGTTGAAAAACAAGTTGCGGTGGGAAAAAAGCTGGCGGTGACGGCGAGAATGGAGCGAGGCCGAGGACGGAAGAAGAGGCCTGGACATGAAAATGGGATGGATGAGGAGAAGGAGCAGGGGCCAGCGGGGAAGAAAGACTGGTAGTTTTGGTATCAAAAAACACAAGTGCAACAATGTCTGCACTCACAGACCTTTTTGGGAAGCTCGAGGTGTACTCGAAGACGGACTCGCACAGACAAGTGTATGACACAGCGAAGCTGATCCTGCAGAAAGACAAGACCAACGTGTCTGCGTTGAAGCGCAGCTTGGTGGCGTTGATCAACATGGACAACTACACAGACGCGAAGAAGCTGCTGCAGCAACACAAGGCGCTTGTGGAGGCGAACAGAGGGGCGTTGGTGCTCGAACTGGCGTACGTGCACTACAAGGTGGGCTCGAGGGAGGAGGAACTTGTGCAGCTAGGCGAGTTCACGACGCCGTCCACGGTGAGGGCGTTCAAGCACATTCTGGCGCAGTACTACTACCGCACCGGGGACGACGTCAAGGCGTTGGAGTTGTACCAGCTCCTGATCCGGGAGGGCGGGTCGGACTCTCTGGAGAGTCTCGATCTGACCGTGAACGAACGTGCAGTGATATCACAGCTGAAGTTCCGGAACACGTTCCCCTACACCTTCGGGGGCCACACAGAGCCTGTTTCTGCTCCCCACGCGGACTCGTACGACGAGCTGTTCAACGAGTCGTTGATCCTCGTCATCGACGGGAAGTACCAGGACGCGCAGGCCTCTCTCAACAGAACATACGATCTGGCCGAGCGCTCGCTTGCCGACTACGAGCCGCAGGAGAAGTTCAATGAGCTTGCGCCAATCAAGTTGCAGAAGGCGTATTTGCACATCTTGATGGGCAAGTACGGAGAAGCAAACGCTCTGCTCGATGAATTGAATGGAGAGCTGGAATCCGTCGACTCTGCCGGCGACGTCAACGCCAGGATCTTGAAACTCATAGTGCAGAACAACAAGCTGGTGTGCGTCCAGAACCTGGGATCTTTGGATGGCGTGGAACCAGCTTTGCTGTATAGAGAGATGGACCTGCAGGACGCAATTTCTCTCTCAAAACCAAGATTGACCTTGCCTCAGCTGGCCATCATCGAAAGAAACCATTTGCTTCTTTCCTTCTTGTCTGGTAAACAATCCAAGAAATCCATTAAGCACTACAGTGAGGATTTCCCATCCTCGTTGCTAGCGGAAGCCTTGAGCTCGGGTATCACAAAGGAGGACCTCAAGAGCTCGAACAAAAAGCTGTTTTACAGCCTTTCAACCAAAAACCCATCCAATCTGTCATTGGCTTTGTTGTCTACTCAGGTTGCAATCAACTCGAGCAACTATCAGAGGGCTATAGCGCTTATTGAAAACGTTGTGAATCATGATGAAAAGTCATTACTCTTACCTTCTGTTGGAAAGTTATTGTACTCCTTGTACGAGTTACTAGATTGTAAGAAATTGATTCACCAGCTTTTCCTCAAGATCCAAAAATTGTTTATGCAAAAGCAAAATGAAACGTTCAGTAATGAAGACATCAAGTATGCCAAATTTGTATCATTGAAATTGCTTGCCACAGATGAATCCATCGCAAAGGAGTTGTTGGAGAAAATAGACGAATTGGATATTTTAAGTGCCAAATACTCCAGTGCAGATATCCAAAGCTTGGTGGCAGGTGTTGATATCGATGTGATTGTCTCCGAGGGCATCACCCCTTTGATCACATCTTCAATCTCATCGTCAACTCAAAGCAACAGCTCCAAACTAAACAAGGTCAGCAAGCCTAAGAGAAAGAGATCAACGCCAAAGAAGCTCGCCAAGGATACAGCACAACAAATCGATCCGGAAAGATGGTTACCAATGAAAGACCGTACCTACTTCAAGATGAAAAAGAGCAAGAAGTTGAAGAATACACAAGGTGGTATCATAGACGCAGCTACCGAAAAGGCCTTGAACATCGGTGGCTCACCTTCCACTGTTGCCGCCGAAACGAAAACCAGCACCACTTCGGGCAAACCTTCTTCTTCCAAGAAAAGCAAGAAGAAGAAAGGCAAGAAATAATGAGTAGACTAGCTACACACTGTATATCAATCTTTTTATCTTTCTGTCTCTTGAATTACGATCAAGAAAACATACTTTAATCATTTTTATATATCCAGAGGGTTAAATTTAGCTAATGTACATAAATTAATTGTGTGTTCGCAGAAACAACAAGATGAGAAATCTGTAAATATGGATCATGTGAAAAGAGTGTCTTCATCTCTTAAGTATTCGCCAATATCGCCCTGTCTAAACGTAACAATGGCTGTTGGCTGTAAGTTTCTAGCTTCTATAGTTGATTTTGCAGAAATTCCAAATCCGAGTGGAGTATCATTCATGCTGAAAACAATCACACCAGCATGTTCAGGTATATCTTCACTCATCTTACCGATGTGTGCCTTCAAAACATGGTTGCCGTATAAGAATGGCATCTCACCATTCGCCTTGATCCAGACTTTGTATTTAGCGTACTGTGCAAGATATTTCAAAGAGGTGATGTGAAGTCTGAACTTTCCTGTTTTCGTGAATTTACCAAAGCAAACACCAAGTGACATCAAGTTCTTTCTTGCAACCGACGTTGCAAAGTTGGCAACTTTATCACTAACGTAGTATACTCTGTCTTTCTGCACACGGAAAACATGTGGATCTTGAGGATTATCAACTAAAAGCGCAATGTTTCTACCAATATAATTGGCAAGCTTTTCAAAGACTACCTTTGTTTCTACTTCTGTGAGAGGCCTCATTTCCTTTTTTGTTCTTAAGCTTCAATAGAGACTATATTCTTCTTCAAGACAAGAAGAACCAGGTTTTAACAAATTCTTCCTTCGTAATTCTTTAAGAAATGAAAATTCAATCAAAAAAATTCAGAAAAGTTGTGAGAAAAAATTGAAAAAAGTGAGAAAAAATGGAAAAAAAATTGAAAAACATCAAAATGAAATTTTGTGCAACCTGCACTTTCTCAGAAGTTGTTGAACTTCACTTCTACTCCATTTCTTCTCGGGTAATACCAATATCAGTTGACAGCAGGCCTAACATCAAAATGACAGATACTTCTGAATCAAAATCGACACAGGAGATCAATGATGTTGTCTCCGAAGCAGTCGCTGAACCAGTCGCTGCTGCTACTGAAGTCGCAGCCCCTGTGGTTGATGCTGAAAACACAGAAAAGAAGACTGACGAGTTTATCAGAACAAGAAAAGGAGACAGCATTGGAAGCACTGCCAAAAGACAGCGCTTACTCAAAAAAGAACCGGACACGTGGGTATGTTTTATGATTATGTGTGATGGTTTCAAGATGATTAGGTTCAGTTTTCTCGAACCTGATCAGAGATTCCATGACAAATTGTTTTTCTGATTAACAATTAATACTAACAAAATTGTATATTAATTTTTTGTTTGAAACAGTCGTATTGTTGATGAGGAGGGAAAACCAGTTTATTCTGGTGAAGAAAGGAAGCCTAAAAGAAAGGTTGCTTGTATGATTGGATACTGTGGAACAGGTTACCATGGGATGCAACTAAACCCTCCAAATAAGACTATTGAAGGTGATCTTTTTGAAGCATTCGTTAAAGGAGGTGCCATTTCTAAAAACAATTCGAACGATTTGAAAAAGAATGGCTTCATGCGTGCTGCAAGAACAGACAAAGGTGTTCATGCGGCTGGTAATGTGATATCTCTCAAGATGATCATTGAAGATGACAATGTCGTTGAGAAGATCAACTCTCACCTTCCAGAGCAAATCAGATTGTGGGGCTACCAGCGTACAAACAAGTCATTCGATTGTAGAAAGATGTGTTCATCTCGTATTTATGAGTATTTGATGCCAACTTACTCTTTTCTACCACCAAGACCTGGCTCCGTCCTAGCCAAAGAGATTTTAAAGGCTGAGAAAGAATTTCAAGGTACTACCAGAGTTGATAAGGAAGGTGAGACTTTTTGGGACGAATTGATGGCTAAGTGTGAAGCTGTTGGCGTTACGGATAATGAAATTGATCAAATCTATGAAGCAAACAGATTAGGCTTGGACTTGTCGGTTCCTTTAGAACAAGCTGCAATCAATTTCAGAAAGATATCTCGTGAATGTAGAGGTGCTTTCAGAATATCTCAAGAAAGATTGGAGCTAGTCAGAAAAGCCTTAAACATTTATGTTGGATCCCACAATTTCCATAACTTTACACTTGGTAAGGCCTACAAAGATCCAAGCGCCAAAAGATATATGAAGGCTTTCAAAGTTAGTGAGCCTTTCTTGATTGAAGGCACTGAATGGATCAGTATTAAGATTCATGGACAGTCTTTTATGTTGCATCAAATTCGTAAGATGATTGGCATGGTTGCGTTAGTCATTAGAACCGGCTGTCCACTGGAAAGAATTGAAGAGGCTTTTGGGGAGAACAAGATCAACATTCCTAAGGCACCAGCTTTGGGTTTATTGCTAGAGCAACCTGTTTACGATGGTTACAATGAAAGACTTGAAGGATGGGGCCATGAGGCTTTAGGCTTTGACAAGTACGAAAAAGAAATGGATGCCTTCAAGCATAAGTTCATTTATGATAAAATCTTTAAAGAAGAACAGCAAGAACATGTGTTTTCGGGCTTTTTCAGTTTTATCGATGCTTTCAACGGTACTAACGAAAACAGTGGAGTTCCTATTTTCCAATTCTTGACCGCACGTGGTATTGCTGGTAACCAGGTAAATGATAATGATGGTGAGGAATAATTCTGTACTTTAGATTATATAGTTCTTCATAGATACAGATTATCAAAATATCAAATCAATAAAATAAAATAAGAGACACTACTTTTGGTTGACTGCAAATAACATAATGTCTAATAGATTGCTCCTCAAAGAAAGTTTGATTCACTTGTAACAAATTATGAGTTGATGGCCAATCTCAAAAAACCACCATTAAGTTTACAGTTTTCTTGGTGGATTGCCATCAATCTCTGTGCTTCAAGCGGATCATCGACCTCTTTTGGTTCAGACCCTGGAACGTACTCGTTGGTATAATTTGGCACATAGTCAGCCGGCAAGATGTCCAATCTTTTACCATAATTAGTGACCTTGTTCCAGTCTCTGTGAACATTGAACAAAGAGGCAGAGAAGTAAGCAAAACATCTTTGGTATTGCTTGTAAGATAAGTCATTATTCAATTGAGGCTTAAAGTCAACGTACTCTTTCCAAGACTGTTCTGGGTTGGAGATAACATCATTGGTTGCTCTTTTGATTGCTCTTAAGAATGCTTTGATCTTTTCAGGATTGGCAGACAAAAATTCATCATTACAAATGTAACAAATGGAACAGAAACAACAGCAGCCTAGGCATGCTACTCTGTCGATTCTCATCATCTGAACATCACTTTCTGGAAGCCCAGCATCCTTGCAGTATTGTTCCAATTCAACCTGTTGCATACATTCAATACCAATTCCACCATCAATTTTGCCTTCGATGATATACTTGGCAACATTCATGCCACATCTTACAGCAGTATAGTCCTCCTTCGTTAAGCCGTGGTATTTGGTTAATTCATCTAATTGGATCTTTCCAAACTCTCCAACATAACCGATTTTCTTGCCCTTGATGGATTGGAAATCGTTGGTGATACCACTTGACTTCAAGTACAAAACACCGGTAAAAGGTTCGTCGAGCAAAGAAGCAACAGATGTTACGGGGAAACCTCTTGCCTTTGCGGCCAAAGTATGGATCATTGCCTTGAGACCCATGTCAACTTTTCCTGAACCAATTAATTCAGTGACATCAGAAGGATTTGAAGGTTCAAGAATAGCGATATCTAAACCTTCATCTGCAAAGTAGTTCTTGGTTTTAGCCAAGTAGACAGGAATGTGGTAAGGTGCAGCTTGCCAGTTCAAGCAGAAAGTAATCTTTTGAGTAGACATGGTAGAAAATTTGATGTTGTTTTGAGAATGTTCAGTTACAGAACTTTATGAATATAACAAGAGAGACAATGCAAAGCAATTAAAGCAGAGCAGAACATAGCAGAACTTTGAAAACATCCTAAACAAGAAGGGGCAAAGCTGTTACTATTTATTTGCTTGGAATGGTTTAATAAACGGACCGCAATATTTGCTCCCCTAGTCAAAACCTGCGATTTCAATACGAAACTCTAAGAGTTATTTTACTCCACTCTCAAACGCAACCAATGAAATCGATCAATCCACAATATTTGGGAGTGGGTTTTCACAGCCTAATACAGGAGAAGGTATGATTCATTGCAATAAGGGGCTTAATCCTAGGAAACGCATGTGGCATAGCACAAAGCCTAATACGTGCCTCGACCAAAATGTTTTCCAAAGCTGTAGCAAAAATCTCCGGGTCTTTATAGGAAAATGGGAGCCGGGACCGTGCGTTTTGCTGGTTATTATTGGCTTAGAGTTGCATTTTTGACGTCCCGCTTTTTCTTATAATTTGCGAGCTTGGTTTAGACGTCAGCGGGTCTGTCGTGTACATTTGCACACCCGTAAAGCATACCATAGCATTGCAATCTAGGCTTGTGGCTTAAAACTCTCAAGGGCGAAATGTGTCCGATAGGATATTCAGACGTGGCTGTAGACACTCAGACACGTTGGTGAATGCGGTAAGTGCGCTATTCCGTGCCAACAGCTAACCCTTGTACTCAGTATGGGTAGTGACTCATTTCTCTCTCGGAAGAAACGGCAGGAATGCCACATCGATGAATCATCTGTAACCTATAGTCCGGGTCTCCCACCACGTTACTGTTCGGAGTTTGCATTCCTTCTTGGGCAGACACAAAAGTAGAAAGTATTACAGCTGTTACATAGACCTTTTGATGTGTCAAATTTGTATCTCCGGGGGGGGGGGGCCAGAACGAGAAGTCAACTGTAGGGGTGGGCATTGGGCGCGATGATTAACCTGGTGGAATCATTTGATTCACAGTGTCTAGGGACATAATTTTGCCGCAAAGTGATGTAAAGCCCTCTGGCAACATTTACCGAACCGGAAAAGAGCTCTCCGGGGCTGCTGCATTCGTTTTTGGATGATTTCTCATTTTCCGATTCTGGTTCTGGCCTTTTCTCTGTCTCCCTCTGTGCCTCTCTCAAATCCAATGTTTGAGAAACCCTGCTAGTTTAAGACATCTATTTGTGATTTTTTGTAAGATAATGCATCTGAAAGTCGGCATCAAGAATAGTTTAGCGCCTGGCTCGGCTCCCAGTAGTCCGACGAGTTGGTCGAATAATAGAGCTAGGTGTGCGGGCGCAAAGGATGAATGAACGGAGCACATGCACGCCTTACCTGTTTTATTCATCGTGATTCCACCTTCATTCACTTGTGTTCCGCATAAAAATACCACTTTCGCCCTTCAGATTGTTTCTGTTAAGCTCACAAAGAGTTGGAGGGATGAAACGGGTCGCTGTTTACTGTTGTAGTATGCCTTGTGTGCTACATGGTTGTCACTGAAACTATGTGAGAATAGCAGCTGCTCCTTTGTCTAACAGAAACTTCTGTCTAGAACCCATGCTTTTGTGTTGAAATTTTTGTGCTATATCGACTCAATGTAGCATAAAAGCATGGACAGCGTCTACAACGTGGTTCCGCTGACTACCGCATCCAAGCAAGGTGCAAGTCATTATCAAATGCTTGAAGACGATTTAAACTAATTCACGGATTTCAAACGTCCTGCTCGTGCTGTGGCAGAAAAGTCGCCAAACTCTGCACCTATCTTGTACACGAAGGCCGATATTAAGAACCGGTTATTCAACACTAGTCTGAACCAGAAATGAATTAGAGTTATAGGGTCACCGGTTCTGTGTGATATTTGGAACTTCCTAAAAGACAATCCCCCTCGCACGTACGTGACAAGCAGATCCATAGCTGATCGATGCCCAAAAAGACAGAGCAGTGACGCTACACCACAACATTTATATCATACGGTCGTCTCCAGACCATGTATCGTGAAGACGACATGTCTACCGTTTGAACACGCCAAGCGAAAGAATAAAAAAGTCTTCCAGAAAATGCCCCCTAAAAAACAGGAAAACTGTACAAGGTTCAAGAAACCAAAAATCCCCGCCATCGAACTGGTTTCCACGCCGGACCCGAAGTAAAATCAGGGCATCCTTGAGAAGCAAGAAGGAAAAGGCCTAAAGCATGAACTTTTTTTGCTTTTCAGAAACGTGCACATATCGTACTATCCGGTTATGCTGTGAGGGGAAAACGGGTGTATGTTTACGTAAGCGCACAGTGAAAAAGTGGAAAGCTTTGGCGCTGGAGAGCACTAAAAGCGAAAATGGGTCGTATTGATTTGCGAGTCGTGCGATTTTATTGGTGGTGTAAGCTTTTTCCTCTGTTTATGGCATGTTTATTTTTGCTGTCCGTGCTTTGGTCGGTCGATTCTCCTGGGTTCAGTCACTCTGTGTCCTGCTGTCAAAAGCTGCTGATTTTTTGTAGCGTAGTTCTGATAGGATGCTGCACACAGTGGTAGTGTCGCTGCGGGGGTAGTGTCGGATTATAAATGATGCCGGGTTCCCCCATGTTTGATGTAGTGAGACGCCGCTGATGGGGTACAACCTGTTCCTCTCATTCTCTCTTATCTGCACAACAAACAAGAAAGCCCTTTCCCACTCCCACCCACACACACACAATCAATCAATCAAAAATGACAGCTGTTAGAAGACTCGGACCAAACCCATACATCAAGCTGCTCGCAGGCCACGTTCCAAGAATCGGCGCCTGGGCCGGCCTGATGGGTGTCTTTCTAGGATGGCCTGCTCTTGGCAAATGGGCCAACAAGGCTGGCGTGTGGAACGTCTGATACTCTCCGCCGTGCATCGCACCTCATGTCTTATCTACGAAACCAATCCCCTAGTTCACTTCTCCGGAATACCACATCTTCCGTCTTATTCGGCCTTCTGCCTATCAGCATCTGTACTCTATATAATGGGCGACCTTCTAAATAAAAGAAAAAACGCTTATACTTCCTAACTATTCCAACCCAGCCGCTGCTAACGCCATGAAACCTAACACTAGTAACTTCTCGGGAACAATTGCTCGGGAAGTGCGCCGGTGCTATCCCTCAAAGGAGCAGTGTTCCGATAGCAACCTCAACAGCAACGTTCCTTCTTTTCGCAATCCGGGGATGTTTGGGCCCGGCAATAACCTCGCCGGAGTAATACCGAGTATCGCCGGCGGCCACGCTACCACCGGCGCCGCGGCCAGCAACAGTGCTCCGCGGGGCGACTGACTCCGTCGACCAGTGGGGGACTTCCTGCAGCTACCGGCAGCGCCGACCTTTCCCAAGAGCAGTAGTGGGCAGATTTTTTCCAAAAAGCCAGCTGCCCCGCGAATCCTGCTAGTTCAACAATAGCAATAGTAATAATATCAAAGATAATAATAATAATAGTAGCTCGCAGCAATTTGAACAGCACCAGCATTGGGCCATTGCGCCGCGCTGATCTGCCATTTTATCTGTCCGCGTCTAAGTGCTGATTTCTACCGGTAATCGTAGTTGGCGTGGAAACACTACAGCTACCACCAATACGCACATCTCTTGCCTGTGGGGCCAGCACGGCTGCCATTATCTGGATCACCTGTTCGTAAAGTGATCGTCGAAATCGCCAACCCTGCCTTTGTGGAAGTACATTTCTCCCTGTGCACAACATTTTTTGGGGTGCTACGAAAAGTTCTCAACTTATTAGTTTTTCATGCAACTGGGCCACTAAATTGCAGATCCCTGGCAGGTGTGCAGTATGTTCGCAGCGGTACTGAAACTTTCCTTCGCTTCCGGTTTCGCTGGTATCTATGCTGCGCAGCGAGCAGTGCGCCAGCTTTCGTGCATGCTGGGCGATCGAACATTGCAGAAGCTAGCACGTTAAACCTAAAATTGCTCACAGGATACAATAAGCGTGTTTGAGCGATTAGGTTCCGTCATGTGAGCGACACTCAGAACGTTATAGTGAGCGCTTTACTCACAAGGCCACCGAGCCCTATTGTTTATCTCTAATTCCAGCTGGGGATGTACTCGAAACAATCGGGCAGCGCAGGGTATATGGAGTAGCAATGCTCCTCTGCTGCAATTCTATACATGCGCATATGCATGCGCACACATCTTCTAGCCATTCCCTCTTACTACTCTGCAAAATAGTGGCCTGAATCTCGGGACAATGCGAAGGAGTAATAAAATAAATATGAGCTGGCTCAGAGCGCCGTCTGATTCGCCAGATGTGCAGAATATTATGCCGGTGTGCGTCCGCTGATCTATCACTCAAAAAGGAAGGGGGCGCCGAAACGGCCAGGCGCGTGCCATCTGAGCGCAAATAAGCGACGGCGCAGGCCTGTAGAGGCGGATCAAGGCCAAGCTAAGCGCCGGCTTTTGACACAGTTTGCCCTTTTGGATGTCTTCCTGCCGCACCTCCACAGGTCGTCTACCACAGCCCGTGTCCGCTGTACAGCCTGGAGGTTTAAGCTTTGGACGGGTACATGCGTTTATTGGCCTTGTGGGGCTACGCGTTGTGTCAGCTCCACTGATTGGGTTGTTCCTCAGGGACTGAGAGATCAAGGTTGGCGTCCGAATACTTGTGCTGGCTCATACAGGCGTGCACTGGTCAGTTCCTGGTCTATTCCGACATCAGCTAGTTCCGATTTGCCTAATTTTTCTCGGTCCAAAACAACGTTTTTAATATTTCAGCTAGCTTGGTTTCTCCCCTGTCTTGTCTCCTTCTGGATTAATATTTTTGTCGGGTCTGTATGTGCCCATTCGCTGTTGCCATATCCATTTCCATTTCCAGCAGTTCCGTATATCGTTCTTCTGCCAACACGTTATTGCGCCAAAACTTTGTTGTTCTCTTTCTGTTCCCTCCCGCTTCCCCCCTTCCGTTCACGCTTCCTCCACTTCCTCCACTTCCTCCACTTCCTCCACTTCCTCCACTTCCTCCACTTCCTCTCTTCGACTTACGTGTTTTCCCATCTTGGCTTTACAAACACTCCTCAGCAGCCCTACAGTGAGTACTCCAGAGCAAATTTAAGCTTTCCACGGACCAGATCATCTGTCTCATCTAAGGAAAATATTGACGCGATAGTTATCTGGGTTATAGGGTGCGATCCGCTCACTTGCCGAATCACCTTGCATACTTTTAGCACCATAGGCAGTTAGCAAGTCTTAGAAGCCCCTGCTGGCTCGATCACTCACTCTACTGGGAGCTATTTCATTAAATACAGCATCATATTACCACACCGATATTGACCACGCTACTAAAGACTGTAAAAGATAAACTAAAAGCAGCTGGTAGTATCATTTAGCGTACAATTGCAAATCTAAAAAAGAAAAGATAGCCATGGACTCGTCGATCAACCGCAAAGCTCCGTACGTGGAGTACTATAAACCAGAATACTCAAATATGTCACAAAGGCCTTCTCAGGATCTGCCACAGAACCTTGGTCCACCTCCAGGAAATCAGTTCAGCTTGCTGCCTCAGTATCACCAAGTCCAGCCGTCTGGCCAAGATCCTCGCTTTCAAGTGCAACGGCAAGAAGAAATGTCGCAGTTTAGGGTGCTGCAGCCCGTGCTATCACAGCAGCAACTGTACTATAATCCGTCTTACCAATATGGTGAAGCACCTTATCCCACACAGTACGTATCATATCGGGCTCCGGGACAGAGGGCAAGCTACTCAAGTTCGATATTGAGAGAAAATACACCAGAGCCTGCCTACAATTCTCCAGTTTCTATCCCAGTATCTATGCACAGTGGTAGCTCTAATAGCTTCGGAGGTTTGATGCAGCCTCAAACACAGCAGCTCCGGCGCCAGCAACTGCAACCACTGCAACCACTGCAGCGGCCATCACAACCACAAGGCCATTTGGAAGCACCAGCGGCTGATTTCGAAACTGTAAGAATACCAGCAGAGCTGAGCTCTACCGAATCATTGCAGTACCCCTCTATGGTACGCTACCTGATGCAAGAACGGAGGAGTTTCAATGTTCCATCATCTTACCTCCAGCAGCAAAAGCAGCAGCAGCAGCAATGGCAGCAATGGCAGAATCACCAGCAACAGCAGCAGCCTCAACACCAATTCCAACAATGGCAACCTCAATCCCATCATCAACAACAGCATCATATTCTTTTGCATCAACCACCATCCCAACCGCAGCATCAGCAGCAACTTCAGCCATCGCATCAAAACCAACCACAGCCACAGCACCAACCACAACACCAACCACAGCACCAACCACAACACCAACCACAACACCAACCACAACACCAACCACAACACCAACCACAACACCAACCACAACACCAACCACAACACCAACCACAACACCAACCACAACACCAACCACAACACCAACCACAACACCAACCACAACACCAACCACAACACCAACCACAACACCAACTGCAACCACAACACCAACCGCAACCACAACATCAACCACAACATCAACTGCAACACCAACACCAACACCAACATCAACACCAACACCAACACCAACCCCAACACCAACATTCTCACCAGTATCCACACCAACCGCAACACCAACATTCTTACCAGTATCCACACCAATCGCATCACGAAACCCAAAACCATCCTCAACAAGAAAATACCCAGTCGCAGCACCACCAACTTCAGCGTCATCAACTGCAGCAGCAGCAAGCTCATACTCATGTGCAGATGCAGGGGCCGGGGCCAGTGCACATGCAAGTGTCTCAAAAATCTATACTGGAACGTCAAGATATACCAGTACAACTTCAAAAGCAGGAGGTAAATTTGTCTGGGGAGCAGAGTCCAGAGAAGCAAGACATTACACACCTTTCTCAAAAGCTGGAGCAGGTATCAAACATAGCAAGAACAGCAGTTCCATGGGGCAATGAAGAAAGCAAGCTGTTGGTGCAGCTGAGAGAAAATGGACTCACTTGGAAAGAAATCGCAACCCGTTTCTCCAATAGAACTTTGAATGCTTGCCAATTCAGATGGAAGCGCATCAGTTTGAACGGCGGTATACATTCTGATGAAAATGATTTGGAACAAGGAAATAACAAATGTGACAGCAAACTTGAGGTACGTGGTGAAGAAAGCAAAGCAAAGCAAGTAACTCCTGATGATATCTCCACAAACAAAAAAAATGATAATTGTATCAACGCTGCTAACATCAGCACCACCGGTCCGACCAAACGTAATGCAGAAATTAATCTTTTTGATGAATCAGAATCATCTCTTAGTAGTGAGAAAGAACAGAAGAAGGAAAGAAGGAGTTTGAATCGCTCTAAGAGGCCTTTACAGGAAGAAGCCATTGAAGATAGACCTTATTTTAAAAGACTTAGGTCAGCAACTAGAAGTTCTAGGGGCATCAGCAATTTACTTAATAGTAATGTCTCTGAAACTCGTATTGTCAATAAGGCATACTTTGAACCCGTTAAAGATAAAACTAAAAAAGAACAAGATTTATTTGAATCTAAACAACGCATAGCAACATCAAAGGAGGATCTTGAATATGATGCTACAGAAAAAAGCGGTGTCCGGACTTCAAATGTCCAAGGAGAAAGCGAAAAATGTACAAAGAAATTCAGTAGAGTTCTCAAACTTGAGGAGCTGGTTGATAACAATGTTTCCAGACCCCTCGAAGTTGTGAAAGAGAACACTGAATGATACGAGTGCTTTGCTGCCACTGAAGCTATCCATGAGAACATCAGAGCTTAGACACCTGGGGTGTACAGCCAAAAATAAAGCTTTGTAACAAAAGATGTTTAGTATTTGCAGTCAAATTTATTATATTTAGTTAGTTTCCCAGACTGTAATATATTTCTACTTTATTCACATTTTACTAATTAGCGGAATCATTAAAGCTTAGCCGATTAAGGTCCGAGCTGAGAGCTTTGGGTCAAAGAGCCAAACGTTAGGACATGCATTCTGTCAGAAATATAACGGAATACGGTTTTGCCATGTACATTATCTATGCCTTTCGAAAGGTTAAATTCAGGCAGTCAAAGCTTAAGTCTTCGAATATCAGTATCTTACCGGTTGAATACAAGGGTCTCTCCTTCCAAAAGGGCAAATAGATACATTCCATATTACGTAAGCGCATAACCTAACTTTTGGGGCTCTAACTGAACTTTCGGGATGATACGTTTGCCGATTACTATTGGAACAATTTACCTTCAAGAATAATATAAAATAAAGGGCCTGATTCCTTATTTTGCTGTTCACATTCAGATTGGAAAAAGGACACTCTTTTTTTTTGCAATACATCACACGCTCTACTTCTATTACTGATTTTTTGACCAGAACATCAAATTGAGCTCGATCATGTGGGGGCAATTGTGTCTACTTTTTGGAGGTATAGGTTTTACCTTGTATGTCGCCAGAAAAGTAAAACCCGGGTTTTGGACCAATTTCAATAAAAAATATAGAGTGAAGGATGATTTGTATCTGTTCCCTTTGGCGATACAATTTTTTCGCCATTATGTGACACAATCCTTAATAACCAAGAAGTTTTCATTGTGGTATGAGTACGAAGCTTTGTCACTGGGGAAGAACTCGGACAGCCAGATTGCTATGAAATACCCTAGACAGATTAAAGATTTCAAAGAGTTTGACGAACAATCATTTGTGGTTGAATCCCTCACATATAGAGAACTTTACAATGAAGTGTTGCGGATGTCTTTCATATTACACCACGATTATGGGATTGCTAAGGGGGATGTTGTTACCATGTTTTTCATGAACAAGCCATTGTTCATAATAATCTGGTTGGCATTATGGAACTTGGGCGCAACGCCGACGTTTGTGAACTACAACCTAACGTCAAACCCACTAGTTCATTGCATCAAAGTTGTTGAATCGCGTATTGTTCTTGTCGACGATGAATGTATTGACACGTTCAACAAGACTAGAAGCCAAATCGAGAATGAATTACCACATTTGTTGATCCAGATAGTTGATGAGACTTCGACAACTGCTCAGTTAAAGGAGCCGAACCGCCCAACATATCGTGAGAATGACAAAATTAGAGACAGGGGTGTTCGATATTGGGATCCAGCAGTTCTTGTTTATACTTCAGGTACTACAGGCCTTCCTAAATCTGCTGTTAATTCATGGAGAAAGCTGTTTATGGCTACCCACTTATTCCCTCGTTCCATGCATATGGATCGCTCTTCGAACATATATACGGCGATGCCATTGTATCATGGAACCGCCTCCATTTTAGGGGTTCTGCCCGCCTTATTAGTCGGTGGTACCATTTCGATTGGCCATAAGTTTTCATTGTCAAGTTACTGGACTCAGGTCAAAGTGTGTGACAGCAATACCATCCAGTACGTTGGTGAGGTGTGTCGTTACTTGGTTGATTCGAAGGAATCTGTCAACGAGGTAGAATGTTACGGCAAAATTAGACTCGCATATGGTAATGGGTTAAGGCCAGATATTTGGATGAAACTGAAAAAGAGGTTTCGGATACCAGCAATCGGAGAATTTTACTCATCATCTGAGGCACCGTTTGCAACCACGTGCTACGAGTACAACGGCATTGGAGTGGGGGCACTCAGAAACAACGGATACCTTTTGGATAAGTTCTTATCGCTCCAGTACACGCTAGTGCGAATGGACCCAGAAGATGAAAGCTCCATATATCGGAATCCTAAAACAGGTTTATGCGAGAATCCTGGTGTCAACGAAAAGGCTGAAATGATAATGAGAATTCTTAATCCCAAGAACATTAAGACGACGTTTCCAGGATACGTCAATGATGATGCCGCAACATACTCTAAGATTATCAGAAACGTGTTTAAAAAGGGAGACGCGTGGGTTAGAAGTGACGACTTGATGAGAAAAGACGAACTCGGCTGCATCTACTTTGTAGACCGCATGGGTGATACATATAGATGGAAATCGGAGAACGTGAGTACTACAGAAGTGGAGAACCAGATCATGGAGTTCGTGCCGGATATCCAGAGCTGTGTCATTGTCGGAGCACGAGTAGAGAACCACGAGGGTCGGGCAGGCTACCTTTTGGTCCAGACGGTGAACAACAACACTGAAAATGAGGCTCAACGCCTAAAGATTCTGGACGATATCTACGAAACCGGGCAGAAGCACTTGCCTCACTTTGCAAGACCTGTGTTTATCGTCTTTGAGAACATCTCCTTCACCGACAACCACAAGATCAGCAAGAAATTGTTCCGGGACCCGGTCTTGCCCAACGGAAAAAACGGCAACTTGAAGGTTTATTATCTGGACAGCCAGTCCAAGGGCTATAGACCGCTAGACAGTGTAACGTATGCCCAGATCGCAAATGGGAAGATAAGGCTTTAATGATAGCGGTAGTCGCAACAACTAATAACAATGCGAAGAAGTCCGTGTCCCTGCTACATATGTAGCAGTTCTCAACATTACTAGTCGAGAGATTTTATAGCCTTTCCAGCCTCTGGATTACTCTGAGGCCAACAATCCTCGAAATGTATAGTTTTATCTTTTGATGCTAGATTCCGTAAAGCAAGCCGGTAGTGACAAAATGAGAAACAAAGTAAAAAAATTGTGAAAAAAGCGCTGCAAAAAGTTCCGCTAAGGTCTTCGGTCATCCGAGGCGTGGAAAGTCTAATTTTTCAACTGGTGCCTCATTGATGACTGATTTTCAGCGTAAGCACGGACCACATGGCTCTGAGTGGGTGTGTGGACGGAGCAGCAACCTAGCCGTCTTCTTCTTCTCTCTCTTCTGCGGTGTCCGTAGCGTTCTTCTGTAACTGGCGCATCTGTATTTTGTTTCACAGCGCACGCAAGCAGACAACAAGCAACACACATAGTCATGACCGTAAGTAATCCCACTCTGCGGAGTCAAATGTCTATTATTACATAATACACAATACGCATTGGAGGAGGCCCTGTTTCAATCGAGGCACATAATTTCAGGTTACTAACATGGCCATAAACCGGAACACGGAATTCATTCTGCCCCGTTGTCTTTTCTGTTTCTGCTGTTTTTTTCTTATTTAGCAAGCATCCAAGATGTTCATCCAAAACCCCAACGTTGGCCAGAAATCCCAGATCGAAGACTGGAGAATCACCGGCTACAACCCACTGACTCCTCCTGATCTCTTACAGTCCGAGTTCCCTTTGAAGGAAAAAAATGAAGCAGTGATTTTAAAAGGGCGTAACGACGCTGTTGACATCTTGCAGGGCAAGGACGACAGACTTTTGATCGTTATTGGACCATGCTCCATCCACGACCCAAAGGCCGCCCTTGAGTACTGCGACAGACTAGCCGAGTTGAATGAATCGCTAAAGGGCGAACTACACATTGTTATGAGAGCCTACTTGGAGAAGCCAAGAACTACTGTCGGTTGGAAGGGTTTGATTAACGACCCAGACATCGACGGGTCTTTCAATATCAACAAAGGGTTGAGAATCTCCAGAGAGCTGTTCGTCAAGTTAACAGAAAAGCTGCCTATTGCAGGTGAGATGTTAGATACCATCTCCCCTCAATTCTTAAGTGACTTGTTCTCCGTCGGTGCCATTGGTGCCAGAACTACCGAATCCCAGCTTCACAGAGAGTTGGCATCAGGCTTATCCTTCCCGGTTGGTTTCAAGAACGGAACAGATGGAACCTTGGGCGTTGCCATCGACGCCATCAGAGCTGCTGCTCACCCCCACCACTTCCTATCTGTCACCAAGCCGGGTGTCGTTGCTATTGTCGGCACCGAAGGTAATGCCGACACCTTTGTGATCCTTCGTGGTGGTAAGAAGGGCACAAACTTTGACGAAAAGTCGGTAATCGAAGCCCAAGAAGCCCTGGAAAAGGCAAAGATTTCCAAATCTGGCGAAGCAAGAATCATGGTGGATTGCTCTCATGGTAACTCTCAGAAAGATCACAGAAACCAGCCAAAGGTGGCTGCCGAAATAGCAAGGCAAGTTTCCAACGGCTCCACCAGTATTTGTGGATTGATGATCGAATCAAACCTTGCAGAAGGCAGACAGGATGTGCCGCCTCTTGAGGATGGTGGAAAGGACGCCCTTAAATACGGTTGTTCTATAACAGATGCCTGTATATCATGGGAAGACACCGTTGCTGTATTGACTGGACTGGCAAATGCTGTAAAAGCCAGAAGGGGTTCAAAGCAAATTTAAATGTCTCACTTCCACTTGTGTATGTTTTGTTTCCATGTTTCAATAGAAAAGTATGGCAACGTGACTTCTTGGTTTATTTTGCATTTGAATGTAGTGTTTTTAAAAAAAATTTATAAAACCGGAATAAATTTATCGATGTGTATATAAACAAGAAAAATAGTAGAATATCTACGTAATAAAGTAGGGGCACAGATTAACAACACAGGAACCAAGTTTCCAAATTTTTACAACATCTTGGTAAGGACGTTGGTGGCCAATTTGACACCCAAACTAACTTTTCTATTTCCTTCAGTGAAATCCTTTAACTCAACTTCATTTGCATGTTCCATCAAGTTGTCAATTTCTCCCTTCATCGCTTTCTTAAGTTTCTCGTCTTGCGTAACCACTAATGCATTTGTCTCAAGATCTAGCCCATATGACCGTTTTGTGTAGTTCGAGCTGCCGATGATAGAAATACATGGCTCTTGTTCATCGGGTAGTGTCACCCATAATCCTTTAGCGTGGTACGACCAGCCATTAGGGGTATTCACAATTCCGTTTTGCCATTCTAGCAGTCTGATTCTTTTTCTTGAATCCACCTCTTTGACTTGTTTCTTCTGAACTTGCTCTAAGAAAAGTTGACAATTGTAAACATAGGCATCTGGGAGATAGTAGCTTATACCCTTGGATTTATAGAAAGAATTGGATTCTGGGGAAGCAGTGATCACTTCGCCCTCTGCCTGACAGTTGATAAGCTTGGAACTGATAGATGGATGGACATTAAAGTATCCTGCAGTAATCGTGAATCTTGAACTCTTATTATCTAAAAGTGATAGCACACGTAGTATGCCTTGCAACTCGGTGGACTGATCTGGTTTTATTAATGGAGTGAATGACGAAATTGGATAAACAATTGTAACCGGATCTTTGACACTTTCTTCCAAATGACCATCTTCTTCGTCTACTGGCTCTCTATGTGTGTCTTTTGTTTTCGATTTGAGAACAGGAACTAACACTCTAGTGGAATCACTAATGAACCTCTCAATATTCAAATGAGGCTGCGAGGCTAGATTAGAAGTAGGCCAATCAAGGTAAAATCCCTCCTTCCGTCCCTTACTAGGTACAATTTGATAACTCAAAGAACTTACCGCATTCTGAACACGATGGTAATAATTGGTTAAATTTGTAGATTTGAATAAATAATATCTATCTTGTCTGTTGGTGAAATAATCTTGGGATAGGTTTGCACCCGAGAGTATAACTTCGTTATCAATACCATAAATCTTCATATGCTGTAATCCAAAAACTTCATTCAATCTGCGGGGAGTAATAAGCTCCTTGTATCCATGTAGGTGAGGAGTATGGTAAAGTCTGACGTTGACCCGATCTTTGCCAAACTTCTCAACCAAGGGTAGTAACAAAGTAGCAGTGGAATGGTTGGGAAAATCTCTTGTCGAGCGTAAACAATCTAATAGAATATCCACCTTCAATTTGGGCTTCTTTTGCAACTCGTCATGTATAAGGTCAATAAGCTCATTCTGATTTTTGCCAATGTAAAGAGATGACAAAAATATGCGATTTTGGGCATTCCTAATCTTGTTAGTTAGAAGTTCGTAGAACTTCACTGGGTGTGTGATAATTTCAACCTCTCCCTTATTCAGCTCAAACCTTGGGGCAATTGAATCTAGCTGCTGAATTGTCCCACGTAGCAAAGGTCTGAACGTAAGATAGTTGTTCAAAGGAGGATTGTCAACTTTGATAGTCGAAAAATGACGTTTAGCATGCTGGAAAACTGCAGCCAGTCTATGGAGATGGATATTGGCGGCGGGAAGCATTAATTCCTCGTTAATTGCAAAAAATTCCAGCCTCTGATGAAGAGTAGATAGCTGAAAAAATCATTTGAAAGCATGCTATGAACTAGGAACAACGAGGAAGTTAAGGTCACATCTGGGCTAAAAAATTCATGTGAAATATTTAGGCGGGGTTCGAGGATCCTCGCACCTTGAGGCTCCGAACAAATACTTTGCATTTGATAAACTTGTAATGCCACCAGTGGTAGAAACAAAAAAGGCATCAAAGAATAAAAGCATTTCTTCTTGGCCATGCACACAGTAGGAATCAAAACTACTCGTTGGTTGAAGAAGATATTTCACAGTATGACTGAACAATGGGCTGAAACTGGTATGAACGAATCGTTCAAGCCAATGAAAAAGCGTGGTGCAGTTCCTTTAGTCGATGAAAATGGATTTAAGGTCAGAAAAGTGCAGGATGTGGCTAAGCATACACCAGCATCAGGCTCCGACAAGACACTGAAAGAGGAGGATGAAAACACAAGGTATATAATTGATGGCAAACTTCGACGTACCACCCCCTATTTCTTTACATACATGACTTACTGCAAATTAAGATGGAGAGATCGTACCCTTCTTGATATATTCTCCAACGAATTCAGACTTTATCCAGAATCATACTATATCAAAGCACTAGAAACGGGGCAAGTGACATTGAATGGTGAAAAAGCCGACAAAGATGCCATAATAAGAAATGGTGACCTAATTTGTCATCGTATACACAGACACGAACCACCAGTAAGTTCACGTCCTGTTAAAATTGTCTATCAAGACGAGAAAATAGTAGCTATCGACAAACCGAGCGGAGTTCCAGTTCACCCAACAGGTAGATTCAGACATAATACGGTAACTTATATCTTGAAAAATGAGCATGGTTTAGTCGTGCATCCATGCAACAGACTTGATAGGCTAACAAGTGGATTGATGTTTTTGGGTAAAACCGCTAAAGCTGCAGAAAATATGGTTGACCAAATCCGTAACCGTGAAGTTACGAAACAATACATTGCAAAGGTTGTGGGAGAGTTTCCTATTGAAGAAACGGTTGTTGACAAACCCGTGTATACTTACGATCCAAGAGTTTCGTTGAATATTGTTGATGAGCAAAAGGGTAAGGAAGCGAAGACTGTTTTCAAGCGATTAAGTTATGATGGCGAAAACTCCATTGTTCTGTGCAAGCCGTATACAGGTCGTACCCATCAGATCAGAGTCCATTTGCAGTACTTGGGGCATCCTATAATCAATGATCCTATATATTCCTCTCCTGACATTTGGGGGAAAAATTTAGGAAAAGATGGTGAGTTCGACATGGCAAAGGTGGTTGGTATTCTGGAACAAGTCGGTAAAACGTTGCCAACGTCTAGCTGGTTGCACAGGAATAGTGAAAGGGCAGAACTTGGAGAGATGCTCAATGGAGAAAAGTGTGAAGTTTGCGGGCAAGATCTTTATACTGATCCTGACCCGAACGATCTAGAGCTATATCTACATGCATACAAGTACGAATCAAAGATTGATGCTGAGGATGAAAATGGCTGGTCTTATAACACAGAGCTACCAGATTGGGCACAAGAGCATGCCAAAAAATACATGGGATTAGCAATGGAAGAAGCAAGGAAAAGTGAACCAACACCAACTGCGTTTTGTGTGGGTGCTGTACTGGTTAACGGAGGGAGTGTTTTATCGACTGGCTACTCCAGGGAACTTCCTGGAAATACCCATGCTGAGCAATGTGCATTGGAAAAGTATTTCACTGAACACAATACACATAAAGTCCCGGCTGGAACAGAACTATATACAACCATGGAGCCTTGCAGTTTGCGACTGAGTGGCAATGAAACTTGCTTAAACAGAGTTTTGAAGCAAGATGGTAACATTTCAAGTGTCTTTGTTGGTGTCATGGAGCCCTCTACTTTTGTAAAGAACAATGTTAGTTATGACAAGCTAACATCAGCTGGGATCAACTACATCAAAGTGGATGGATATGACGAGGAGGCCGTTCAGATAGCTGCAAGAGGGCATCAGCTGGTTAATGTAAGTACATAACGCTACACCAACAAAATATTACAAGTATTAATCTATATCTATATCCGTTAAGGTTTTTCATACTTTTCCTTTCTGTACACGACTCAATCTCTCGATATCATCATCAAGAATCCACCAAGCAGGCCAAAAAAGCATATCCTTTTTTCCAGAGTCTTTACGCTTCAACTGTGGATTTCGAACAGTATTGTCACACCCCCCTAAAGAAGTGTACCCGTCGTCGTAAAGAGAACAGTAGTCTATCGCAAAATCAGTATTAATTGATGCGTGTTGCAACCATTTTATGAAGTACCATACATCACTCGTATGCCATCCGAGTATAGGATTGATGCGCATGAAATCGGGCCATCCTCGGTGTGTATCTGTTCTCTGTTCAAGTTTAAGTGATGCTCCATATGGGTCAGTTCGGCGTATGCCAACTACTATCGCTTCGACAGATTCATTTGATTTTAGGTATGTCAAAAAACCGCATGGGAGTGTTGGAGTTGGGGAGAATAAGCAAGTTATTTTCCCCTTTGAAAGCTCGTTAGCTTTGCCGGTCAGGATTTGCGAGCTATCATAATCATTTGCATCTATTGTGGTGTAAACGGCAGTAAAGTCCAAACCATACTGCAAAACCGATTTTTCCAAAAACCTGAGTTGATCTTCAAACTCGTTTTCTGTGTGTACATAAACAGCATTCACATGGATAGTATGAGGCTCTCTCTCACTTCCTTTTCCCTCTACTTCAACGAATTGATAAATTGCGGCTAGGTAGATTATAAGTTGTACGAGGCAATCTTTACCGCCATTGTAGGATATGCTAAGTTGTTCAAGGTTCCAGTGGTTCAGCACAGAAAGAAAATCGTTGTATGACCTTAGGACCTGATTCTGAGCAGACTGGTGTAGCGTCGCATTGAATGATGGTGGGTATAGAGTGGGTAAGTGCAACTTATTATGCAAATTTGAAACGGGATTGTTGTCGTTATCGAAAGTGGATTTGAGAGAATAGAGTGAGTTTGTTGGTGAAGAGGCAAGAAAAGTTTGCACCTGTTCGTGGCAAACTTTAGCAGCATAAAATGCATTGCACATACTGATGTATATGTCTTATTGTATACTAGAAAGGAGTGAATAATCCTTTTTAGTGGAAGATTGATGGGAGGATATAAGTGTTCTAGTATTGTCAACGGATAAAAGTTTCACCGCTGGCGGAGCGCTCTCGTTCGGAAATCGTAAAGTCTTATCCAGACAAAGCAAGAGAGCGGAGGACTTCTATAAACGGTATTCGCATATTAACATCTATATAGACAAATACATATGATGTATACTGCTGCATGCATCTATAAATCAATGCCAAGTATTTACAAGAGAAAGTGGGTGAATTATGGTAGAAAATAGTTTTTCTTCCTGTAGATAGTTTCCACTCTTCTGGTTTCAATATTCATCTTCTGTATGACGACTAACTTCTTATCCTTTGCCGTACCAACAGTTTCTTCACTTTCTGGGAGAGTAGGCTTGAGGTATTTTCTCTTGAGGCCGATTTGCTCCTTCAAAGAGAAGCAAGGTTTTGATAAGAGTGTCAAAGCTTCTTCCTTGGTCTTTTTGGAAATTGGTTTTGTGACATCAGGAATCAAGGAATCTAACTTAGCGATGGCTTCAACCTTCAAGTCGTTGATCTGCTCGGTTGTGAGGTTATCGGTCAATTGCAATCTAGCATCAAACATCACAGCGTTGTCCACCTTTTCGGCCAGCTGTGTGTATTCATTTATTTTAGCTTCAGTCTCATCAGCTGTCAAGTCTTTCCTGTTGAGTTCCAGCTTCGTATCATATTTGTAGTTGTAAGTAGCGTAGTATCTGGCATCTTCAAGTGTTTTACCTCCGCGCAAGAACCCATCAATCTTGAGAAGTCTTTCAGAAGCTAAAGAGAGCTCACGCTCGTTAAGATCTTTCAAAGATTTAAATTGTGGTAATTGTTTGACATAAGATTCTTTCTTCGCAGCCCTGGCGTTTTCTCTTTCTTTCAGAGCTTCCTCGATCTTTGGCTGTAATAATTTGACTTTCCTTGGCGCATATTCAGCTTCTTTTGTTGCATAGTTATCAGTCAACACAACCCTACCAAGTCTTCTGGGCGTTGGGTCAAAGTGAGCATAAGGCAGTCTATCATCCTTTTTTAATGCGATACCAATGAATTTCCTCTTTGGATGGAATGGGTCTAAATAGTATCTGACAAAACCCGG
Source organism: Pichia membranifaciens NRRL Y-2026 (assembly GCF_001661235.1). Taxonomy (NCBI): domain Eukaryota; kingdom Fungi; phylum Ascomycota; class Pichiomycetes; order Pichiales; family Pichiaceae; genus Pichia; species Pichia membranifaciens. The sequence goes on along the minus strand of NW_017566983.1, from coordinate 1,626,343 downwards.
TTCAAGAGCAAATAAAGTATGATCCGTACCTATTCCGACATTAGTACCCGGATACCATTTAGTACCACGTTGACGAAATAAAATTTGGCCTACTTTCACTTCTTGTCCTTCATACTTCTTTGGTCCTAGCCTTTTACCTGGCGAGTCTTGCATATGTGTTTTTGAACTGACGACCTTCTTATGGGCATATCTGACCTGTTGTTTGAATTGAAGTGCAGTTCTTACCACCGTTGAACGTAAACCATCTGTGAATGCAGACAACATTGTCGTTACTTGATATAAAGGGATTCTGACTTATGCTGAATATTCCAGTAACTTGTCCTTCAGGGTGTCTCTGATTAGACATGTAGGCCTATTTTGTCGAGGATAGAAAGCGGTGCAAAAAACCATGAACTTTTCAAAATGGCACGGCCGGGTAAAATATTTTCTGGTGCACGGATAATATTCTTCCCTCAGCGTTTTCTTACGACATTTATCTCTGACGCTTTGCGACTTCAATTTTGTTGTTTTTACATAATATACACATGTTTACACTATAGTTAACTGGAACAGATTTACTCTATTTTGGGCACGGTAAAACAAAGACACGATCAACAGGTGTCAGCTTTCCAACCTCTTCTTCACCTTCGAAACGAAGCATACAGTTCCCATGTTTGCTTGCCATCACTTCTGCAGGGTAGAAGGTAGTGGTCTCAGGGTATTTCGCAAGGACTCTAGTCCCACTTTTGTACTCTTTCAGCTTTGAGATACTGCTACTTACAAGATGTAACGGTACCAAGATGATTTCTTTGTAGTTAGCTCTGAACACCTGTCCCTGTGGATGCATCTCGTCGGGCTCTGGATCTTGGATTTCAAATCTGGTCTCACTTATCACTCTCAAAACTCTGCATAATATCCACTCACTGTGCATCGTTGCAAAATTGTTGGCGCCATCTCTTCCATTGCTTGGACAGTATGCAACCTGGGAGTTTGGCAAGATAGGCGTGGAGGGATTATATGCTGATGTGTAAAAAGAGCGTCCTATTTTTCCGTTGTAGGACGACAATGGAGGTGGAGGTGGATATCCATACCTGGCACCAATTGTAATAAGTTTATCAGAAACAGCTGCGCCAGTAGCTGAAGAAGAATTACCAACCGAATTAGTGCTGTTTACTGCAGTATTATCTGATCCTTCATCAGCTTCTGCATTCGTTGAGGCGGTATTATTCGAGTGGGCCGAAAATGACTTCGAAGAAACAGCAGACGCAGAAACTCCAGAGCCTTGTAGTCTTGAGTTTGTAGAACCTTGTGGTCTTCCTCTACCGCGCCCTTTAGCATTGAGGCCACTTTGGTAAGTCATTGTGGTATTGGTGCTGGTAGAATTGGCTGACATTTCTTTTGAAGATATTGCTGTCCTTCCTGCAGTCAAATCTCCTTCAAAAGCCAGATTTTCATTATCAATATCATCAGCTTCATTGGAGGGAATCAAATCGTGAATACTTTCATCTGTGGCTAATGAGGTGGTGTTGAACGAAACATCCTTTTCTTTCAAAAACATTTCAACGTCTTCTAGTGTCGTTGTTAGCTGTTTGCTGACCTTCAAAAGTACATCCAGTGAAATCTGGTTGAGTCCATTGGTACTATCATCATCTATATTTTTCGATTTTACTTTGTTCTTAGCCTTCGGCTTGGCTTTCGTACTAATCGCTTTGGTGTTTTCTGCAAGTAATGTATTTGACGTCTCCTGTAATGACAAAACAATGTTATCCCACGACATTTCTTCCCCTACTATAATTGTGTCCCTGGTTGGCGATCAACTAACAGAATAATCACAAGGCCAAGTTACGTAGAGCTTTTAGCATGAGACATTAATAACTTGCAGACTCATTATCTCTGCTGGAGCTTGAGTCCATCGCTTGATGTTCGCTAATTGGAGAAAAAAACAAAATCATGATGCGTTCTAGGATAGAGCTCGGTCTTATCTTTTTAGGTTGGCATCTTCTCTTGAGAAGTACGATCACCATCACAAGTGATATGACCAGAAATATGATGTATATTAAACGTAGGTATAATTAAATTGTATAAATTTTAAAGCTGGTTATAAAAAATAAAATAAGGACAAAGGTAGGAGGAGATCGAGAGGTAAAGATAAAAAGAAATCAGAAAAGATAAAAAGACAAAGATAAAGAGAAGCAAAATTAAGCAAAACAACGTAAAGTACATCAAAATATAACATGGTAATGAGGAATCTGAGATCCTCAAAAAACTGTTTTTCATTTTTCCTTCAGCTAAGACACCAAAGAGCTGATTTTCATTTTTATTTTTCCGCCTTCCTTTGGACCTTCTTCCTTAGACACTCCAATTGACTCCTTCTTGTCAATATCATCATCATCATCATCATCAACGCCATCATCCATACTGACATCCGCAGAGTCCCTATCCTTGTATTCTCCCCTTGGGCCTTCGATTCCCTTACTTGTAGGCTTATTTGCGCTGATACTGGATAAATTAAAACCTTTTTTAAATATATCCTTTTTCAACTCGTTCGCATTTTCTGTTTCACCATTAACTCCATCGCCAGCGTTAGTATTGCTACTGTTATTGTTGTTGTGAGCGGTGTTGTTTAAGCTATTAATAATTTTGTTGTTGGTCTGTGATATGTGTTGTTGCGCTTGTTGTTGAGAGATTGAATATTGGTTCAAACTGGTGACACTCAAACGGCCTCCCAAGCTTCCATGTCTACTCATGCTGAAATTTCCTAGACCATTCAAACTACTCCTGCGAAGGCCAGCTCCGGCACTGAAACTGCCAGCGTTACTATGTCCGTAATTGCCTGTAACACCCCAAATGCTGCCACGACGACTAGTGCTACTGTCACGATCACCTGTACTGAAAGAGTTTGCAAGCAGGTCTCCGCTGCCGATTGAGGAAGCCCTTGAGCTTCTTGAATCTCCTCTTGGTGAACTTGTCATCGATTCTAAGTTTGAAGATGGAGGACTCATGAGGTGGGTTGTATTTGTGCTGTTACCATTGTTATGAATTGATGTCAGTGAAGATAATGCGTTTAAGCCACCAGAGTATGGAGATGTCGAAGGATGTGGTAGTGGGAAACCGGAGCTCATACTTGATGTGACAGAGCCTATCGATGCGGCAGAATGTCTTCTTTTACTGACTAGATCATCTTTGATCTTTCTCTTTCTGGCAGTAGATTCATTCGCAGCACCATCGGGGTTATTCAGTGATAATAAGTTGTTGGCGGCGCCAAGACCACTGAGAGACGTCGGAGGTAATGAAGACAAAGGTGGTAATTTGAAGTCGACAGAAGCACTGCGTTGCTTTTCATTTGAAAAGCTCAAGGTGTTAGCTGAAGAAGCAGCGCTAACAGAAGAGTTCGATTCATTTGATGGAGTGTTCTTGGTGTTCATTTCTACCGATGTATGATTGCCAATGTTATCATTATTGTTGTTGGTGGCGGTAGCACTGCTTGAAGGGCGGGTATTATCGTCTTCATCCTCTTTTACGGTAGAAGAAACATTATCGTCATCACCATCAGATGCTGCGGTACCTCTTTTATCACTCACACGCTTGCGTCTACTAGCCCCACCGTTCCACCAGTTCTTAATGGCATTATCACTTCTGCCGTTCAAGTGGCGGGCTATTTCTGCCCAGCGCTTCCCATACCTATCCACCAACTCCTCAATCAACAGACCTTCTTCAGGTGTTATTGGTGTTCTATTCAAAGAGGGTTTTAAGTTTTGGTGGTACCTTTCACGGGCCTGCTTGGCGGATCGTGTTTCCAACATTTGGGATATTTTGACCCAATTGAGGTTTTTCTCTCCACCGAACAGAGACACCAAGTCAAGTAGGTGTTTGTCTTCCTCTGGCGACCAAGGGCCACGGCGCAATTTGGAGGACTGCTGCTGAGTTTGGTGTGGGTGTTGTGAGTAGTCTTGATGTTGAGGTATATGGGCTTTATTAGGGCTCTTGAGAGTTTTCTTGGACTTCAAGCTGGGGCCGGAGGACAGCGAATTGTTCATATTGGCATAATCCAAATGGGTTGGTATGCCGCTGCTGGAGCCACCTGCTGTCGACGGTGGCAGATTGTCTGTAGTTAGGGGTCCCATACTGAGGGAGGAGTCCTGGCTTGTTGCGGGGTTCAAGTTCTGATTTGGCACAGGGCTGTACTGGAACTGTTTCAAAGGAGGTAGCTGTTGGTTCTGCGGGATGTTCTGGTAGTACATTGGGTAGACGTTGTTGCCGTAGCCAACGGAGGAGGGAGGCGGTGGGGGGTAAGGTCGATATAACGATGGGATCATGGGCTGGCCCATCATTTGGTGTTGTGCCTGGGCTTGTGCGTGTGCCTGGGCATGAGCTTGTGCTTGTGCTTGTGCTTGTGCTTGTGCTTGTGCTTGTGCTTGGGCGTGTGCATGAGCCTGAGCCTGCGCTTGGGCGTGTGCCTGGGCTTCAGCTTGCGCCTGGGCCTGGGCCTGTTGCGGGTCCAGGGGTTGGGAGGTATAACAAGGGTATCCGTTCGGTTCGAGCATCTGGTAGTGTTGCTGGTGCTGGTGGTTGTGCTGGTGGCGGTACTGGAACGGTGTGTTCGTGTCGACGCTGTCTTTGGTGTCCTGCGGGGAAACGGTACTCTTTGCACTGAACATAAACCAGGGCGGCGTCAGGGGTCTGTGTGGGTCTCTGTGTGACTCTGTGAGCGTAAATATGGCGGCGGGTAGGACGTACTATAGAGGGCCTGCTGCGGAGAGGTGGGCATAAATGCACAACGCAGAACTATTCTTGGGTGGACGTGCTGATGCGCAGAAAGGTGTGTCGTAGCAAGGTGTTAGCGGGCCACAGACGTAGGGTGTGTAGCGGTGGTTGCCTTGTGTTGTGCTGTGCCGCGGACAATGTGCGTGTTGTGATGCGAGACGTTAGCCGGGTGTGTGCTGACAGGGTGGCCGCAATCGCAGTGGTAGAGGGGGACAGCTATACTGTGTAGCGGGGCAGCGGTGTGGGCAGCAGCAACGGCCTGTGGCAAGAGGAAGCAGGCAGGCAGGCAGGCAGGCGGGCACAGGGAAAAAAACGGTGCCGTGAAACGGGCAGATACACGGTACGGGGCCTGCGAGCGCCGGCGGGCGGAGAGAGCAAGGATAAGCCGGGCAGCAAGCAGCGGGCCCACCACAGACGGCCGGAGACGCCTGGGCACTCCTGGAGACGATGCAACACAATGCGATCCGACCCACCACAGGTGTCAAATTAAACCACGGGGCGGCCTCCCGGTAGGGGCATGCTGCGAGATACAGGGCGACGGGGCGGCCCGGATTGTTCGCCGGCGGGCATTTAGTTGGACGGGCGGTGACCGCTGGCGGCCGCTGCGGGCAGGCCGCAGGGGCGGAACAATAGCCGGCAGGCGGCAGCCGCAGCGGTGACGGGGGCGGGGACGGCCCTCGCTAGCCGGGGGGAAAAGCGGCCGAAGAGCCCAGGTTGGCGGCGCGCCGGTATTGCCTCAGGGCGGGCGTAGCCCTGTTTCTGCCTTGGGGCGGGCGGACCAATCACCGGGCCCGAGGGGCCGGGTGGAGTCAGAGGGGGGCTGCGCGCGGGCCGGGGAGAGTCAGGCGAAAGTGGGTTACGTCATGCGGACCGGGATACTGGATCTGGGGAACGGAAGAGGCCGGGGAACACATGGTTGGGTTCGTGGGTTCATGATCGGTGATATAAAGGAGATTACACAGATGCATGGCGGGGAAGACGGTGCCTGATGGGGAACTAGTCGGTGTGGTCGGTGTGGTCGTCGTGGCCGTCGTGGTGGCGGTTCCAGCTCAAGAGGTTGGTGTCGCCCGGGCGTCTGCCCTTGACCAGCACGCCAAAGGCCAGGACGAGGGCTAGGGCAAGGCAGATGAGGCCGCCGACGATCCAGCTGATGCCGAGGAAGGCGTTCTTGCCGCCGATGGAGCTGGCGGTGCTGAGGTAGACGTACTTGCCTCCGTGGTACTCGGTGGTGGGGAAGTGCAGGCCCACGCTGAGCTGGTAGAGGCCGCGGGTAAGGGTGTCGTGGTCGTTTCTGAGGGCCATGTTGCTGAAGTCGGAGAGCGCTGCGGGGGACATCCAGTTCTGGAACTGGGGCCAGTGGCCGATGTCCGGAAGGTTGGTCTCGTTGTAGCCGTTGGGGTAGAGCTTGGACCAGTTGGGCGGAGGCACGATGCTGCTGAGGTTGTAGGACGTCTTCTTGAAGCGGTTCTTGTTGGTCGACCAGGCGATGCCGTCGGTGGTCATGGCGTAGTTGCTTGCGTCGGTGTCGTTGACCGCGAAGAGCGTCGATTCGAACGTGTCGTTGAACATGGAGTTGGCTATCAAGCCGCACGGGTAGATGATCTTCCCCGCGTCGTCGACCGACAACGGCTGGCAGTTCTGGCCCACGGTGTCCTTGATCACGCTCACGCTCGCGTCCTTCCCGTTCAACTGGTCCTCGGAAAAGGACTTCACGTACTGCCGGTGGTTGGCGTGGAACCCGGTCAGCTTGTAGAAGAGGAACAGCGGGCCCTTGAGGTTGTTGGGGATCTCAAACTGCAGCTGGCAGATGTTCCGCTCCTCGTCAAAGCCGTCCCACACAAACGAGTCGTTTCTCGCCAACTTCCACTTCGGGGTCGTGCTCACCTTGCTCTTGAAGTGGTGCGTGTACAGCTCCAGCGGGACGTCCGTCCACGTGTCCGAGTTCGCCCGCGTGGAGCACTCCGCGTAGTTGATTGTGAAGTCCTGCACGTTGTTCGACGCGTGGAGCATCGACGCCCCGATAGGGATGAAGATGATCGCAAGACACACAAACATGGGGATGACCGCACTCGCCGTCAAGATCGGGTGGATCGCCTTCAACCGCTGCTGCGTGAAGTCGTCCTCCTTTGGCCGTCTCGACTTCCCCTTCGGCTTCTTTTCCAGCTCCGAGTCTGCCTCGTCGTCATCCTCCATCAAGTCCTGACGGTCGTTGATCTCCATGCTCACCTTGTCCTCGTCCCCCGCGTCTTGCGGGTCTCTCTGATGGCGCTTCTTCAGCCCAAAGATGTTGTGCATGTTGTTCTGTAGGTTCGTGACACCCTGCGAAAAGTTCGACATCGTGGCTTGTGTCCTGCTGTCCTCCGAGTGCTGTCCTCCGAGTGTGTCTGCCTTCGCAATTCCCTCTGCTGCAATAAGGCTGTGCGTTGGTTCGAGCTGCACAAGAGACAACAGTAAATAAAAGAATCATGTCTCTCTCTGTCTCTGTGAACGAAGCCTCCGCCAGAGCTGGAAAAAAAAAAGCTACGCGCCGTCTACAGATGAGGAAAGAAAAGACACTTGTCTAAAGACGGAGGTACAAAATGTGGATGAAAAGGAAATGCGCATCAACTGCACCTTTTCCCTGGGTTTGTTACAAACCTATGAATGTATCTGTCGGTTCATCTATTTACAAGATCGATGTTTCTATAACGGACTCATTGTTGCGCCTTTGCAGCATCCGCAGACTCCTGTTCCGGCGCTGGCTCAGCGGCAGCGCCAGCAGTGGCAGTTGCAGCTGCTGCCCTCTTGCCCTCTTCGGCACTCAGAAATCTCTCATAGGTGCTTGGGGTGTTCTGCTTCAAGTTCTCAACGTCTGCGAGGAACGTGCTCCATCTCGAAACTAACTCCAGTAGCTGTGCGTTGTTTTCGGCATACTCGTGCTTCGAGGCGTCCTTCAAGGCGCTGATTATTGAGTATGCGTGGTCGTACTGCAGATAGTCGGTTTGAGGCTTGACGGTGTACACCTTGTTCTTTGTGAGGGCGTCCAAATGGTTCAAGGCTGTCGAGTTCTCTTTTAGACTGTTAGAGTAAACAGACGCAACCACCAGCGAGGCGTTGTACAAAATGCTGCCTGTCTCGCTCATCTCTGCCTTGGCAGCCCAGTGCTTCATCTTCTCCACCATTGTCTGGAAGTTCACCTCCGGGTTGGCTGGGAACGAGGTCTTGATGATCATCGAGCGAACAAACGCAACAGCCTCGGTGTTTTTCACCGACCACACCGAGTCCTCTTCCCGGATCTGGTCGGCCCAGACAAGGTTCTCGGTGAAGAGCTTGCTGTCAAGCTCGTAACTCTTGTACAAAAACTCGTTCAGCACCGAAGGGTCGAGGTACTTGCCCTTGTTGGAGTCCTTCTTCGTGCTGCCCTTTCTGGTCTTGCTGCTTATTCTGATTTTCGAGAGCTCTTCGAGCGACGAGCGCACGAGTTTCACCTCCTCCGCGGTGAGCAACAACGATATGAACTTGATCAACTTCTTTTTCGAAGGCACCCCGGGATACTGGCGAGGGGTTAGAGGGTTGTTCTTCTTGTCCACTGCGTTCAGCGAGGTCAACACCTCCGCATTACGCTGGCGGTACACCAATGGACGCCACTGCGACGACAAGGAGTGGTAGTAGATGTAGTCGTCCAACTGAGACTTGAACGCATACAGTGAGCTACTCTTGCTGCTGCTGCTGCTGCTGCTGCTGTTTCTGGAGATCGCAGACGTCGCAAAAAAACGCCTAACGTGTGCAGACTGTCTAAGCATGGTTCGGTCTGTGTGGTCTTGTGTCCCTGTTCCGAGAACACCAAAGAATGTCCACCTCTCTTCCTCAGCACTCCCCAACTACTGGCTGTTGGCACTGAAATTGTTCCTTTCTCCCTCCATTCGACGCACAAAGAAAAAAAAGTATCGACAGGTCCAGACAGCGCTGAGCATCGACGCGTCGGTTCCACGATCAGCAACAGAACCGACGCGTCGACGAGGCGCCAGCCTCGTTTATCGTATAACGGGAGCGGAGGAAAATTTCTCTCCTTTTTTGCTCCCGTTCTTTTCTTTTTCCTTTGTTTATGTTAGGTGGAGTGCCAAGTGTGACACTTCACGTGGTTAAACGTACGGGGGCAGGCTTTGTTTGTTTGTTCTGGTGCTAGGTGCTGTTGTTCTTTCTAGTCCCTCTTCTTCCTCCTGCTCGTGCAGACACACACATCTGGCCTTCTTGCACACACCAGTCCATTGCAGAAAGATGCAGCTTGTGGATTACAATGACATAGTGTTGATTGACGGAATCAGCCAGCCGGTGGCGAAGGTGACGCTGCAACAGAGCTACATCGAGGGCGTTCCGGACACGATGATTGCGTTGGTGGCTCCGATCGTGGCATACTGGGTCTACTCGTTCTACTTCCACATCATCGACGTGTACCAGCTCTTAGAACAGTACAGAATCCACCCTTCGGAAGAACAGCTCTCGAAAAACAGGGTCACGCTACCGGTGGTGATCAGAGACGTGATCTTCCAGCACGTCATACAGACGGTGACGGGCTTGATTGTGTACGTTTTCGAGTCGCCTCCGCTGACGGGATTCGAGAACGCCAAACTGTGGGCTTGGAGGCAAAACCTACCGCCCTTCGTTCCAACGGTGGCCATCTACCTGTTCTACTGGTACGGCATCTCGATGATCAAGATTATGACGGCATTTCTCATCATCGACACCTGGCAATTCTTTCTACACAGATCGATGCACCAGAACAAGTTCTTGTACAAACACTTCCACTCCCGCCACCACCAGCTCTACGTGCCGTATGCGTTTGGCGCATTGTTCAACAACCCGGTCGAGGGTTTTTTGCTAGACACCGTGGGAACAGGAATCGCCTCGCTTGCGTTGGATTTGACGCCAAGAGAATCGATATTCCTTTACACGTTTTCGACCCTGAAAACCGTGGACGACCACTGCGGCTACTCCTTGCCTTGGGACCTGTTCCAGAAGGTTTTCCCAAACAACTCCATCTACCACGACATCCACCACCAGATGTTCGGCATCAAATACCACTTCAGCCAGCCTTTTTTTGTCTTTTGGGACACCATCTTCAGCTCGCAGTACCACGCCATCGACGACTACAAAGAACAACAGAAGCAAATCACTCTTGCCAAGTACAAGCAGTTTTTGAAAGATAGGAAGAAGAAAAGTTGATTTTCACCCACACAAAGATAAGCATAACATAAACCGAACCCGAGTACAACTTATATAGATTTAAGTACGCCCCATATATATCGAGGAAAACAATACAACACTATTATGTGACAATACATTAATAATACCCGAAACGCCCTTGGCCGGAAAGGAACCTCATCCTTCTCGGGTCTCTAGTTCTAATCTTGGTCTTCGGGATCGACGCGTCGATTCGTCTGATCGCTTTTCCGCACTTTTTTTTTTGTCCTCGTCGAGAGGAAGAAGCTCAGCGAACGAAGGGGAAGGGAGCCGGTACAGAGTGATCAAGAACAGTGCATGCACTACTTGTCGTCAATAGACAGCGTCTCTCTGCTGCCTCTTTCATACTGTTGCTTGTTCAAAACCCAAGACAACAATGGCCACCAAGTTCAGAAACTCTTTCTGGCTAAAAACCAACGAGTTTGCGCCACAGGTGTTCCTTTTCCGTAATATCGAAACTGGGCAAGTGGTGTACTCGCAGACCCCACATGTCACGAAATACCAGATAAAACAGCAGTTTTTCCGTCCTAACAAGGAGAACAAGAAGCCGCTTCCACGTCATGATATCTGGCGTCCTTTGGCCGTTGCACAATTTAACGACTACCAGAAGGCGGTCCAAGCTTATCATGGGTTGGTGGAGTTGAGATACATGCGCCAGGTCAGCAGAAAGGATGAGTCCCAATCTCTCAGAAAACTCAATGACTACAACAGAATCTGGTGCTCAGGACAGTACAGACCAACCTACACTATGGAGTCGACCGCCGATTTGAGTGCGGTCATTGATGAGCTTAAATTATCCGAAAACTGTAAGATTTACTGGGATGGACTGTGGTGGCGAGGTGATGCCAAACACTGGAACGAAAATATAGAACATATCGATTTGGAAAGATTTGGTAGAAGAGAGAAATTTGTCATCCTCGACGAAATAAGAGAGAAGGGACTGTTGGATTTCCAAAAGAACTCCCAACTGGAAGAAGCCCAACCTGAATCCCAAACTCAGCCTCAACAGCAAACAACTGCTTGATCCAAACAATGCATACTCACATGTACATAGCGTTTGCCTACCTCTTAGTCTTTTGGCGCCTATATATATAACTCCCCGATACAAGTTATAGAAACTTAATATACTCTTCTGTTGTCTCAGAAGTGTACGCAGTAGCTCGCACCTATATTTTACTGGGGGAAATCAAATATCACTGATAGTTGTGCTTGATCTTTCACAAATATTTGCTTCGTGAAGATCTGACTAGCACATTCTTTTGATATTTTCCCCCTACTGCAACCTTTCAGCTATTTTTCAACCCCAAGGTCCAGTCACAAGACCTTAGCAGCCACAATGTCTTCTACTTCCGCCCCAATTGTGAAATCTGCAGATATGGTACGCATATTCATCCATTCCCGTCTTCCATTTTTGTTGGGCACATTCCGAACTAACACATTCCAATCGATTCCTTGGTTTCCAACAGGAACAAGAGCAACAAACAGAAGCTCTTGAAATAGCTTCTACTCTTTATGCTGAACTCAAAAGTAAACAATCAGAGCTAGCGTCAGCGCTTAAGGGCAAACTAGATGAAACTTTCGGTGGTCCTTGGCATGTTGTTGTGGGTAAGAGCTTTTCTTCTAGTGTTTCACATGAAAAGAATGGCTTTATCTACTTCTACATCGAGAATCTCGCCTTTCTTTGCTTTAGAACTGCTTGAAGGACCGTTCTACTTTGATTTCGCTCACATAACCACGAGCCCATAACTTTAAATATACAGATATATAATACCTACCTATCTGAATTGTAACTAACTAACTTTCTACCAATTTTGAATCCCTTGCCTTTGAAGCCAGCTCTAGTCATATTTGACTCTGGACCAGTCTTCGGCATATTCTGCAAGCTCTGCAAATCTTCGTGATCAATTTTCAAGCTCTCATACTTCTCATAAAGCTCGTCATAGTCGTTTTCTAAAAGCGAATGTGCAATGTAAAGTTTTTGATATTTTTTATTCAAGTATGCTGACCCATCATCGTTAGATACTTTCTGAATACGCCCTTCCTCTACCATATTTCGTTTCATTCCTCTTCTTATGTTCGAAATCACATTGCTGCGACTCAATTCTCCTTTCTTTATTCTTTTAGCAAACTCGTCTTCCACATTTTGGATCATTCCCAGTAAACCAACATAGTGCTCTACCAAATTCCCTAAGAATATACTGTCCTCCAAATTTCTGATTTTATTTTCTTCCAGCTTTACAGACTTCTCGTATTCAGTGTAGAGCCCCATTAATGTCATGGAGTTTGATGCGTGGTCCCCCTCCTCCTCATCCTCCTTCTCCTCTTCTTCTTCTTCTTCTTCTTCTTCTTCTTCTTCTTCTTCTTCTTGCACCTCATCCTCATCTGCCGCATCCTTCTCTTCTTCTTCCATTTTTGAATTATTGTGTATAACTTTGTGCATCTTTATCAGTTTTTTATCTGCCTCTAAGAAAATATGCTTTTGTTTGGAAGAACCTCCATGTATGGATCTGCTCTTGACATGACATTTCCCGTCTTCAATACTGTCATTATTGGCGTCAGGAACTTCGTCTTCAGCTGAATCTACAAACAGCTTCTCTCTGTCATTATCATTTCGCCTTACAACGCAATTTTCAGTGTCGCATACTTCGTTATTTTCTTTCACATTTCCACCAGTTGATCTTTCCTCTTGTTGTTCCGGACTCACTTCCTCTGCCTTCTCAGATTCTCTGTCTGGCTCTTTGCTGGCACGTGTTTCTCCGAATACACTACTAGTTAAAGTTTCCACTATTTTGTCCTGAACTCTCCTTACAAAGCGTTCCATTTTAAGATTTTCCAGCTAGTTTCTTCTAGAAGGAAACAATCTCAAAAAACAGCCTGTTAATCGTATAGAAAATCATGACAATACAATACTGTGAAAAAACATTTATCAAAAATGCAAAATAACAACAGTTCTCATCCAAAAAAAAGCAAATATTTCCGATACCGGGAGTCGAACCCGGGTCTGCCCGGTGAAAGCGGACCGTGATAGCCGTTACACTATATCGGAATTGTTTACTTTTTATTTGGCTACATTATACATAGCGCTATATCTTTAACTTTTATTCTAGATTGATAAAGCTTTTATTGGATTATGTTCTGTACCGAAATCATTCTGTTGAGATAAGATGCCCAAACCAATCATGATCGAGGGATAAGAGATAAGAGTCATATCATGATAAGGTATCTTAGTGTTGAGATAAGATGCCGAGGCCAATAAGGATTGAGTGATAAGAGATAAGAGTCTTATCATGATAAGGCATCTTAAGTAATCTAAAACTGGAAAGTTAGCCGCCATGATAAATGAATAATGGCAAGTTTAACCGAAGGTGTAAGTGTATAAATACAAGAGGTTTGTCCCTTGTATTTATGTTTGAGAATATTAGTTTGTAGGCTAGTTATATTAGTTATATATTAATAAGCAACAACTATAATATAAAGTGAACAATATACTATGGATATTCATAATAGAATAGCTAGATTACAACAGGTTATGAGCCAATTCGCTCTCACTTGCCCTAGAGATGAGAGCTTGAAGCTTTCTTCGTCTATGAACTATCCTAAATGGAACAGTTACACTGGTATGCTTGTTGCCACTCAAGGTGCTGGCCTTGATATTTATTTTACAACTGGAGATATGATGTTACCTCCAGCTGAACCGATAGACGACACTCTAGTTATGCAGCTCCAAGTTGCCTTGAACAATGCGATTCAAGTTGTACTGTTGAATACTGTGTCGTCAAAAGTGTTGTTAAAGTATCAGTCTGATAATGCGTTCGGACTTGATTTACTTATGTTGATTAGACGTGATTACTCCCAGGTTACATCACGCCAATTGTATGCTATGGTTAATAAAGCTTGTGATGCTTCGGTCAGTAAGTCTGCCGGTGATGAAAGTGCTCTGTCCTTGTTCAGAGATATCTGTGCTCATTTCAACCACTCCTCGGAAATTACCCAAGTGATGGGTTTGTTTGACTTAAGGATGTTTAAGTCCGACCAAGCGAATGCTCGAGTCTTAGATGTGTCAACTCCGAACATTACGTTGTCAGCGGTTGAGAACACTCTGCGGGATCTTGTTCCTACTACGCAGGGTTCAGTATTTGCGGCTACTTCCAAGAAGCCTTATGTTAATAAGCAGAAGTATTACCGATGCCAGAAACGAGGCCACGTTGCTAAGGATTGTCCAGCTGCTGCCCCGATTGCTGCTAGCAGTTCTAGTGGTAATACAGCAGCTCTTGTCAACTCCTCATCCAAATCTATTTCTGGTATCTCTTGGGCAGTTTTCAACTCAAGAGAAGACTCAGTTATGCCAAGTCGGAGCTATATTTTGGATTCTGGTGCTACACTTCACATCTCAAATGAGCGGTCTCACTTTGCTGAGTTTACTTTGGCGTCTGGCTACATTACTGGGATATCATTCAATCCTCTGGTCGTTAAAGGTACTGAGACTATCCACTTTGTGCACCCAGTTACCTCAAAAGTTCTTACAGTGTCTGACGCCTCCTTTGTCCCCGATGCCACACAAAATCTTATCTCCATCAAAAAGACCTACACATCTGGTTCGTTTACATTTTCTCATGAAGCGGTACACTATCTCTCATCTTCTGATGATACGGCTAGTAAAATTGCGACCGCTTGTGGGCCAGACCTGTACGAGTTTGATTATACTCCAGTAGTTGGTGATGCACTAGCAGTTCCTGGTGATATCAGTCATGCGGCCCTCGGTCACCCTTCGCCAGCAGTTATGTCTCAGATGGAAGTCCCTTGTGGTCCCAAAATTGTTGAATGTGCTTCATGTACTGTAGGAAAGATGACTCAAATCTTTCCCAACGTCCTGGTGTGATTTCCATGCATCTCGGTCAGTAATTATTAGCAGGATTCTTCGGTGATTTCAATATGTCTGACTGTAATACAGTTCAGACCCCCCTTGTTGCTGGTTCGTCCTTGGCCCCTGAGGGTAAGCCGCTCTCTGACAAAGATGCTTCCCTGTATCGCACCATGGTGGGAAATTATTGTTTGCTGCGAATACAGTGAGGACCGATTTGGCATATGCGGCATCGGCCCTGTCAAGATTTATCAAAACCCCGTATGCAAATCATTATGCTGTTGCTAAACATGTTCTTCGGTACATAAAAGGTACTCTCGGTTTAGGACTAGTATTCAAGAAGACCACGAGTTTCAATTTAGCTGGTTACTGCGATTCCGATTGGGCTGGTGATAAGGTGGACAGAAAGTCGATTACCGGTTATGTTTACATGTTAGGAAATACTGCAATAACATGGAAATCCACGAAACAGCAGACGGTGGCGCTATCTTTTCCGGTGGTTAACACAACTGCTGAAACACATTGGACTCAAAATGAACAAGGTCCCTTGCACCTTTGAAGACAACGAAGGGTGCAGAATGCTATCAACTCATCCGGTTCATCACAGAGAACTAAACATATTGATATCAAACATCATTTTGTTAGACATCATATTTCAGAAAGAAACTGTGAGGTAGTTTCAGTCGACATTAAAAGTCTAGAAATACAAAAGGTACCCCTTGCGTTTTGTTGAGATAAGATGTCGAAGCCGATAAGGATCTAGATATAAATAACTATAAGTAATAACAAGTATGCTAAGATAAGCTATCTAGACAGATAAGAGATAAGAGAGATGAGAATAAGGCGTTGCGAGTCAAAGAAAGAGCCTTATAAAGACAAGGCATTAATCCAAAACTAGAAAGATTAACCGAAGTGATGAGAAATACAACAGGTTTATCCCTTGTGTTTGTGTTTGAAAGTATTAGTGTGTAAGTAAGTTATGTTAGTTCTATACAAAATAAGCAATAGGAATGATAAGGATTGAAAGGATGAGATTGCAGCATAACGCTTATGGCTTGTTCCTTATCAACCATGGTATTTTATCTCAATGAATACAAGCAATTTCCCCCTTGTATTTATGTTTTAGATCTCTTTTTAGTAAGTTATCAAAACAAAAAAATTGAAACTCTATACTAGGAATGACGGATAGACTTTGACTCCGCACATTTTAATGCACTCATTTACTGGTTAATTGAGGAGATCTCATTGCACTTAATAAAAAAAAGCACTACGATACAATGGTTTGATAGGCTGAGCCACATTTCATGAACCTTTTTTTAGCATGTCACATGAAACAATGAATGTACTCAGCAACCATGAATGAAAACCATAACTTTCACGAATTTGTAGAAGAAGAACCAAGAAACCGGAAACCAGCATTTAAATTAGGTCCAGTCATCTTGTTTTTTATATGCAGAACAACTACAAAATAGTAATGAATCAAAAAAGAGGAAAGGGATTAAAATTGTCTGTCATCTTTTAACTGTTGTGGGGCTGAACAAATTGACTGCCCCCTAGGCTTACACCCTTTCACATTTTTGCGATTGACTCAGCTCTCATCCTTTTTTGAATATGACCTGATTTGTTTTGACAAAGACCCTACATGCCTCGTTTAAATATTTTTTCAGTATGGGTAAGGCGCTATCGGTTAGCCTATATTAATAAAGGTGTTGTTGCAACTGTGGATACATTGCAATAAAGTTTGAAACTAGAGGTAAGGCCAACTTGCTTGGTGACTAATCCATCCAATGCCTCGGTGAGCCCTAAATTCACACCAGCCTAGATATCCACTTATGAATCTTTCACTTACTCACCCTTCGAAAAAAGCCTTTTATAATAATAAACCTAATCTGGGAGACTCGTATGTGAAAAGGGCATGGAATTCACTAGAAGAAGCGTACTGATTCACATGGCTATATCAATCTATACAAGTATTCTTCGTCAATTATAACCTTTTTTATTTGGGTTAGTACGAAAATTATCGAGATCAACACAGTTTTAGTGATTAAAGAACACCAAAGTTCATCGATAGGTTCTAAATGAAGTGTATGCAGGATAGTTAGAATAAAATGAGTAACATTATCCCGACAGTTAAAAATGCTTTCTGTTAGACGAGAGACAAATTGTTAGATATTGGACAACTTATCAAAGTGAAGGTTTTTGTAGTTTATTTTGCTGCTAGCTATTTTATATCAAAATTCATCTGGAACTTAGAAGCGTCTTCAAATAATTATTTTTGTCAACCTGAAGAGAAATTGCAGCAAGTGATAAACAAGATGCAAGATGTAAGTGAGTCAGTAAAGCATGCTATGTATATAATTTAAGTAAAAGGACTTCGATTCAAATGTTTTTTTGCCGAAGTGCTGGTTGAGAAATGGAGAAAATTCTTTTTGTATTGATTGAGCTAACGACCTCAAATAGCTCATATGCCGAAAAATATCACTTGTTTGATTGCAGGTTTTTTTCCAAGAAATATCAACTTACAACAAGCGTATCAGAAAAATAAAAAGATGCGTAGTTCATGTTAACGATTTGTTATTTGTCTCCAAACTTTCCATAAGTTTTTACTTTTCTGTAAGGTGCGACGTGAGTTAGTAGTATTCTAACCCAATCAGTGGATATGTTATGGAAAGCCTGAATGGGCAATTTTTCGCAACTCAAAAATGGTAGCCAACATATTACTATTCATGAGAGCTGTAATATGATGTTTTTTTTAGTTCCAATCTCTTCTTACAAACATTTGGCGCAGCTAATTATCATTCTGCGAGTTGATGCTTATTGAATCAAGTGTCTAATTCTAGCTAAACGCTTCAACCTAAGTTTCTGAATTCTGGGGTATGTAATGTTATTTATTCAGTAACTGAGTATAGTCCTTTATTAATTTGATGTTAAGCTTTGCTGTTACGTATTTTAGAGATACCTCTATTCTTTGGTAAAAAACTGTGGCCAGTCGCCAAAGCTCGGAATTTGTAATACTTGGGGCTAAATATCAGTGTAGAACTATCGAGATACCATCTCTCTTCATTTATAACTATTACTCGGCCAAAAATAATGGCTGAAAACTGCTAGAATTTATTAGTTTGAAGTGACCAATATAGTCTAATTGTACCTAACTGCACCGAACTATAGCTGAACCGGTGTATGCAACATCTTTCATCATAACTTTTCTGCAAATTTAATAAAATAATATAGATTACAGAAATACAAAATATTTGAATGGAAAGATCATTCTGATTTCCACATTTCCTAAGCAATTAAAAATTTCCTATATGCTTAACATCTCAGTAATTAAGACTCAGAAACTCTTAAACTATAGGTCGGTACAGCTGTTCTGTGGTAAAGTGGTGGGGGCTAAAAAAAGGTTTTAACAGCTCAGGTTGGTTCAACCTTGAATTTGCATAGTCTACCACATGCACCCTGCTTTAAGTTTTGTAATTTATAGTGTTTAGCCGTCGGAATCCAGCAATTGCATAAAAGTTCTTGAAATCAGTTCCAGTCAGTATTGTCTAGTTGGTTTTCTACAACTACGGATTACACCACAACTAAAGTTTTGCAAACCGAGACCTAAATCACCAAAGAACTACAATTTTAACAATATTTTGTAGTGCTAATCATTGATCCGCAGAAGTCATCGGTATTGAAGCAGTAAATATATACTACTCAGCTGATGGATTTGAAAAGAAACAGGTTCGCTCTATCTCAACCAAAAATAATCTATTACTCATCAGAGGCGGTTTCAAATTTTTTTCTTTGAAACTAAGCTTTCTGTTTTGCATATTATTTTCTTTGAAAAATTCCGAGGCCCAAAATAGTACAAAGATTTTCTTTCGGAGTTAAATCTTCAGATAGTTTGCGCTGTCCTGCTCAGGACCAAGGATTTTTTTACATGAGTTTCATGAAGAAAGGAACTATAGGCGAGGAACTTGTGTTGAAACTCGGGTCACACGTTAGTTAAGGTCTCAAGGTGTTTGTACCAGCAAAAACAATATATTTTCAATACACTGATCAAGTGTTTGTTTGTCAGATTCTGAGCCAGAAAAGGAACTGATGGCACTCTGTATCTTCTTTTATTCCCAGTTGCGAGGACGTTTGCTTATTTTCGGTGCTGTTTTACCAATCCAATTAATCACAGTGATTTGTTACTGAATCACTGAGCGTTGGTTAAATTGAAAGTTGACTTTCTTAGACTTTTAGTTCAAGAGGATACTCTTTCTCAAATTTTCCTTCAAGAACATAATGAAAACCATTGTAAACAACTTAATGCATGTATTTGTTTTCTTTTGTGTGTTACTAATGCTCTTTATTTTTAGACAGTAAGAGTTGTTAAAAAGCTTGTTAGTCCGTCATCTCTTTTTATATTATACGGTGACATCCGTTAAGATTCAGTATAATGTTTTGATTCCTTAGTATTCTATTTTTTCAATCAAGCTCGGTCATCAATCATTCCGAAATCAGGGTTTGACCTGCAAAAAATTAATTATTCAAACAATCTGAAGTACAATGATTTTTGTTAAGATAAGTTGTTGAGATAAGATGCCGAAGCCAATAAGGATCGAGAGATAAGAGATAAGAATCTTATCATGATAAGGCATCTTAGTAATCTAAAGCTGGAAAGTTAGCCGCCGTGATACATGTATAATGGAAAGTCTAGCCGGAGGTATAAGTGTATAAATACAAGAGGTTTGTCCCTTGTATTTATGATTGAAAGTATTAGTTTGTAGGTTAGTTATATTAGTTATATATAAATAAGCAACAAGTATAATAAAAGGTGAGCAATATACAATGGATATTCATAACAGAATAGCTAGACTTCAACATAAGTGTTGAGACAAGATGCCGAAGCCAATGTGTATAAATACAAGAGGTTTGTATGTCCCTTGTATTTATGTTTTAGAGTGTTAGTTTGTAGGTTAGTTATATATAAATAAGCAACAAACGTAGTACTAAGATATACTACAAACAATGGATACTCAATCTAGAATAAACAGTTACAACAACAAGATGCCAAAGCCAATCAGGATTTAGAGATAAGTTATCCAGACCGATATGAGATAAACGCCTTATAACGAGAAAACATTTAAGTGATCTAAAACTAGAAAGACTAGCTGACGAGATACGTAACACAAAAGGTTCGTCTCTTGTATTTGTGTTTGAAAGTATTAGTATGTAAGTAAGTTATTTTAGTTCTATATAAACAAACAACAAACATAATATAAGATTTACTGCTAATAATGGATATTCAATCTATTCAATAGATTACAACAATTTGTGCCTTACTTGAAATCGTCAATTAATCTTGACGCGGATGGCTCCAGTAGTTCAGGATAAGATGACAAAGGTAATATTCATTACAGTAAAGGTAAGAGATGTTGGTTGATAAGATGAAACTATGAAATTACAACTTCGAGATAATTTACAAAACACTAGAGTATTTCTTAAGCGAAAAGATTAATCAGTATAAAAGTTTGCAAGTTGAATTAGTTATCTATATGAGAACAAAAAAACAGACAAGGTTTGCGAGGTATAACATAGTAAGACCAAAAAATAAACAGACTTCAGTAAATAGCTCTGTTGATGTCTCTTTATCGTAGCTGAAATATTCATACTTTATATTTTGTATTTTTGTTTGTTACCCAATATACCCATTTTATATAATATACCAACAAACTGAAAACACCTTGTATTTAAAGATTTTTACTTCTTACTTTTCTCAAATATAGATTACTTCAATGTTTTAAGATTAGAATTTTAAAGTACAGAAAGGATATTACTGGAATTTAGTTTTGTTTGCTCTAGCTTTTAAGCTAACTTACAATACTCTATCAAATGTGGGTTCTGTGACATCAAAATGGATGGATCAATCGGAAGCATGCAATTTCAGAAGTTGTAAAGAAAAAGGTTTCCAACATGCTTGCTTACTTATTGTCAAAACTTGTTCATTGCAGGCAAAATCTTGCGAAGTGTCTTTCAGTTGCACTATTAACCTTGCGGGTAAAACAGGCCGAGGAAGATACAGATTACACAGTAGCATATTAATTAGAGTACTTAAAGGTAGTTTTGCAGCTTAAGTGCTAGTATATATTATAATGTGCATCAAGGCAGACTTCTGCAAAGTGAGCTCAAAACCTACACGCTTTAAGTATGAGCTTCCCGTCTAGGAATGTCTATCGCACATAACTAAGTTCGTTTTTTTATATTTCGGCTGTTCTTTGGGATTATGTTTGCAATACAAGTTAAATACGGTTGTGGTTCTGCAGGTGTTTGCGTATACTTACACACTCATCATTTATTCTACAGGATAATTACCATCCTTCGATTAAATTCGTGAGTGGGTTTATGAAATCAAATTTTACAGTATTCTGACAATATTTCCACCAAATTGTGAGAATTTGAAGCAAATAGATATCGAGTAAAAAAACAACTGTTTTCCTCAGCATTATTCTAGGTGATAAAAACTATCTCGTGCTGATGCTATGCCTGCCGAATATTTCAATTTGTATTTTATCTTTTAAACCCAGTGTTCTGAGTATCTAATGAGCCTTTAGACCTGTTTAAAATATTTGCAAACAAAAAAAGAAAAGATATATTTTCATTAGCTTAAACGGTAGCAATAAATAAGATGCAGAAATTGCTTATACTGAAGCCAAAAGTTTTAGATTTGTCAAATAACTTTGATTTTAGTCAATTTCTTCAATTATAGCATCATTTACTTTGAAGCGAAGCTTCTGGATTAGCCAAACAATGTTTTAACCAGTAAATTAAACTCATTAAATAACTGAGGTGTTGATGAATAATTGAGTTTGCGACAGAATAGTAGACCAATAAAAGTCAACTATTGATATTTGAAGAAATTTTACAGAAAAACGCTAAATCGTAAACCAAGTTTAAGTATCTTAAGCGAGTTATAATAAAAACGATTTGATGACTTTTATAAATGGTTTATTTGATAATGATGACAGAAAACTTCAAGCTAAAGCATTGTAATTTACTATCTCAAAGTATAGTACCAGTAACCACTACATTAGTGACAACGGCCCAATCTCTGAAAATGGAAAACTGGAAACGTCTTACGCAAATGTATCCTTTTTGGTAAAATTAACGAAAATTTCGACTATAAAAGAATGCTCTAATACGAGTGTTTGTTGCATTCGTAAACTGTGTAGTAATAATGAATTCATATTTTCCTAGACATTTTGAAACTGTTATTTAGCTCGGTATTTTTTCGAAGATGTACTACACATATTTTCTGGATGCTTCTGAGACGTATGGTATCTATAAGTTCTTAATTTCAATGCTAAGAGGGCTATACCGAAGCTCTGATTCTTTTGAGGCGTTAGAACCCTTGAGGGCCAAATTTGATGAGCAACACGATAGGTTGTATGACTTCTATGCGCAGTGCACGGCGGTTAGGTATCTATCGACGTTGATAACAATTCCAAAGTTGCCATTTGATGCACCTACGTTGGCAGACGAGCAGAAGAGTGTTTCACCTTTGATAGAGCAAGGAATTGTCCAAACACCGGCTGATTATGCCAATGTGCAAAAAGCGGTTTCATCACAGCCAACAGGGGCGGTTGCAAATGCGTATATGGCAGGACAACAGGCATACGAAGCGCAGCAGCAGCAATTAGAGCAACAGCGGCAGCAGCAGCTGCAACAACAACAGCAGGAGCTGGAACAACAAAGACTGTATTGGGAGGAGCAACAGAAAAGAAATTCGGAAGCGCAGCAGCTAGCGCAACAGCAATTGCTGCTTGATCAAGCGCAGAGGCAGGCTCAGGGCCGAGTTGCAGAATTGGAGAGAGACATTTTGGCGTTGAAAGGCCAGTACGATAGTGACCAGTTGATGCTTAGGAG